>NC_091469.1:145098820-145416633 GCF_036971445.1 Narcine bancroftii
CTTTCATTCTTGATAGTCATCTCCATGTAAGGCAATAGAAAATAGACTACCTCTTGTCTTTCATTCTTGATAGTCATCTCCATGTAAGGCAATAGAAAATAGACTACCTCTTGTCTTTCATTCTTGATAGTCATCTCCATGTAAGGCAATAGAAAATAGACTACCTCTTGTCTTTCATTCTTGATAGTCATCTCCATGTAAGGCAATAGAAAATAGACTACCTATTGTCTTTCATTCTTGATAGTCATCTCCATGTAAGGCAATAGAAAATAGACTACCTCTTGTCTTTCATTCTTGATAGTCATCTCCATGTAAGGCAATAGAAAATAGACTACCTATTGTCTTTCATTCTTGATAGTCATCTCCATGTAAGGCAATAGAAAATAGACTACCTATTGTCTTTCATTCTTGATAGTCATCTCCATGTAAGGCAATAGAAAATAGACTACCTATTGTCTTTCATTCTTGATAGTCATCTCCATGTAAGGCAATAGAAAATAGACTACCTATTGTCTTTCATTCTTGATAGTCATCTCCATGTAAGGCAATAGAAAATAGACTACCTCTTGTCTTTCATTCTTGATAGTCATCTCCATGTAAGGCAATAGAAAATAGACTACCTATTGTCTTTCATTCTTGATAGTCATCTCCATGTAAGGCAATAGAAAATAGACTACCTATTGTCTTTCATTCTTGATAGTCATCTCCATGTAAGGCAATAGAAAATAGACTACCTATTGTCTTTCATTCTTGATAGTCATCTCCATGTAAGGCAATAGAAAATAGACTACCTATTGTCTTTCATTCTTGATAGTCATCTCCATGTAAGGCAATAGAAAATAGACTACCTCTTGTCTTTCATTTTTGATAGTCATCTCCATGTAAGGCAATAGAAAATAGACTACCTATTGTCTTTCATTCTTGATAGTCATCTCCATGTAAGGCAATAGAAAATAGACTACCTATTGTCTTTCATTCTTGATAGTCATCTCCATGTAAGGCAATAGAAAATAGACTACCTATTGTCTTTCATTCTTGATAGTCATCTCCATGTAAGGCAATAGAAAATAGACTACCTATTGTCTTTCATTCTTGATGAAGGGCTACAGTCTGAAGCATTACCTTGCATATTGCTCTGGAACTCTCTAAGCTAGAGCAGCATAGAGTCTCAGTCATTGAGTGCCTTCAAAATAGGAATGAATAGATTGCTTGTTATTAAGGGGAATTGGATACAGGAATTGGACAAGAGAATGGTATTGATCACAAGATCACAAGATATAGGAGCAAAAGTAGGCCTGGCCATTCTAATCATGAGTGATCCATCCTCCCACTCAGCCCCATAACCCTTGTTTCCATGACCAATCAAATACCAGCCAATCTCTGCCTTCAATACAGCCAACGACCTTGCTTCCACAGCCACCTATCCACAGACTCATGACCCTCTGACTAAAGAAATATTTTCGCATCTCTGTTTTAAATTGACACCTTTTTATTCTGAAATATGCTGTCTTGTACTAGAATCCCCTAACATGGGAGACATCTACTCTGCCCAGGCCTTTCAACATTCAAAATGCCTTGATGGGATCCCCCTCCAATGAGTTCAAAAGCTGACAATCATTCCTCACAAGCTAACCCTTTCATTCTGGTTACCACTCAAGGAACCGTCTCCAAAGCCAGTTGAGGTAGAAGATTACCAATATCTTTGATGGATGGCATGGCCCACTCAGTGGGTCAATCATTTTATTCCCGTTTCTTTTGTTTTTACTAATTCCTCTCATGTGTGCTTATCTTGCTTTTAAAAACATTTTTATTGATTTTAATAAAGAACTTAAGCAAACAAAAAGGGTATAATTCAATAAGATAGCATGGGCAGTTACATAAACTAAACAAGGCATTCCATACATCACTAACATACATAAATTGTAAATCATATCCATAATTCATATTTGAAATACATGTACGTGACCCTTTATCCGGACATCTAAAATCTGGAAAGCTCCAAAATCCAGCAAATGGAGAGAGAGGCGGCAGTGTGAGTCAGCAGGTGAGGGGGGAAGACTGGCAGCGTGGGTCGGGCGGGCGGGAGACCGGGAGCACGTCGGGCAGGCATGGGGAGCTGGGGAAGATGGCAGGGTGACTGGAAGGGGGTGGGGGTGGATATGGCAGCACAATTCAAAGTGGGCTTAAATCTGGCTTTCCGAAATCTGGAAAAATCCGAAATTTGGAACACTCTGTCCCCAAAGGGTTCTGGATAAAGGTTCGTGAACTTGTAGTATATATCTTTCTTTTAGAAAAAAAATCTCTAATAATGAAAAAAGAGGAAAGAAGAAAATAGTAAAGGATAAAAACTCAAACCCCTTACTATGTCGCCAGATGTGACTGGTATTAAAATATAAATGAGGGTTAAAAGAAATTAATATAAGGAACATGGAAAAGATACAAATCAAACAATTTAATTGCATTGGAATAATATATTGAAGTAAGACAGTGAGTGATAAATGACCCCCATAACTTCAATCTTCTGTGCTTATCAAGCATCAAAAAGATGTGAGGCTTGAACATTAAAGGGAGTGTTGGAATCTTCAGCCCATGCCCCTCTGGAAATGGCATTGGTTAGTAAAAAGGGCGTACACATTCAGGGCATTGAGTGTAAAAGTCAGAAAGTCATGTTACAACTGTCTAAAACTCTGATTAGGCCATATTTGGAGTATTGAGTGCATGTCTGGATGTTATAGAACAGGAGGGATGTGGATGCTTTGGAAAGGGTGCAGAAGCGATTCACTGGGATGTTACTTGGATTTGCAAGTTTTAGCTGTCAGAGGTCACACAAACCTCTGGAGCAGCTGAGGAGCCACCGGATAGAAGTAAATAAAACTGCGGGAGGCGTAGATGGAGGAGACAGTCAGAGTCTTTCTCTCAGGGTGAAAATCTCAAATGGTTTAGGTAAAAGTAAGGAAGTTTAAATATCATGTGCAAAGATTTGTGAAAGAGCGAGTGGCAGGCTGCCTGGAATGCATTACCAGGGGAGGTGGTAGATAGAAGCACATTCAATATTATAGACTTAAAAACCATTTACTTGGGCAACTGTACAGGCTGAGGAATGAAGGGATAGAGGCCATGTGTGGATAGACAGGATGAGTTAAATTTGATAAACTGACTATGAGTTTACAGTCCTATACAAAGTACAATTCACACATGCTATGCAGCAGTCAACCCGATCCTTTGTAACTAAAATCAATTGTCATATAATAATACATTAATGTGTAATATGCATGATATACTTCATCGCTTGTCTGCCATGAGCATTTCCTGTCCCCCTAACTATAGGACAAAGAGAAGCATAGAGACACTGAGCGACCGTGCATTTGCCTCCAACGACCCCACAGCCTTTTTACTCCAGTGCCACTGGCAACGAGTTCAAGTTCAAGTTCTTTATTTATATAGCTCCGTTTTTTCAACTTACATTGACCAAGGTGCTGTACAAACCAAGACAATCGATCAAAACCAGTACAACTACAGTGCAACGGATTAAGGCATTATAGATAGACCACAATTGCAATTCCAACACAATGGTGCAACGCTGTCCGAGGTTAGGAACGCACAAAAGGCTTCAGACGTTAAACGCTAGTGATAGAAGGTACGTTTTTAACCTGGATTTAAAGCAGTTGAGGGAGGGGGCAAGTTTAATGGTCAGGGGAATGCTGTTCCACAGTTTGGGGGCTGAACCACGAACCCTTATGTGCATTTAATGTGTGGAACAGCCAGGCATCCTCCGGTAGCTGACCTGAGCTGCTTAGGAGTGGATCGGAGTTATGGGGGGGGGGGGGGGGTAAGGTCGTTGAGGGCCTTTTATGCACATAGCAGCAGAGTGAAGTCAATTCTGAGCTGCTCCAGAAGCCACTGGAAGGAGGCCATAATTGGGGTTCTATGGTCCCTCTCTTTGGTACCTGTCAGAACCATAGCAGTGACATTCTAAACCATCTGGAGACAGGTTATGGAGGATTGGGTAATCCCAGTGTATAGAGAGTTAGCGTGAGAAGATAAGGGCATGAATAACCCTTTCGAGGTCCTTGAATGAGAGGTATGGTTTTATTTTAACAATGGTGCGGAGCTGAAAAAAGCAGACCTTCGCCACGGTGTTGACCTATCTGTCAAATTTGAAGGCAGGGTCAAATAGCACCCCAAGGGTTTAATAAGAGTGAATAGATTACCTAAGGTGTTGTGTAACTTTTTGGTGAAATTAGGGGGGAGGGGGCGAATAGGATGATCCCAGATTTTGTCTCATTAAGTTGGAGGAAGTTGCGGGTCATCTAGCATTTTATGTCTCGAGACAGTTCTTGAGGTTACTAATTTTTGACTAGTCATCTGGTTTTAGGAGGATGTACAGCTGGGTGTCCTCAACATAACAATGAAGGAGATACTATGTTTCTGCATGATATGGGTGAGGGAGAGCATGAACAGCGAGAAAAGAATGAGGCTAAGGATGGGTCATTGCGGAACCCTGCAGGAGAGGCCCATGTTAACTGTGAAAGCCCTGTCAGTGAGGTAAGATTTGAATCAGGGGCCATTCCATTGATGCTGACTTCCTGCTGGAGACGGTCTATCAGAATAGCACGATCAACTTAGTCGAACGCTGCGCTGAGGTTAGAAGAATTAGAACAGTGACACTGCCTGACTCAATGGAGAGAAGTAGGTCATTGTATACTTTCAATAAGGCTGATTTAGTGTCGTGGTGGGCTTTTGCTATTACTTTATTTTGGCGAAGGTAGGGAGATAGTTGGTCCGCATCGGACTTGTCAGCCACAAACGAGCCTGCAGCTGACGTGGACATTTACCCCCTCCATAAATCTTCATCCGCGAAGCCAAGCCAAAGAAATTTTGGCGAAGGTAGGGAGATAGTTGGTTAACAATATAACAATTACAGTACAGAAACAGACCATCTCAGCCCCTCTAGTCCGTACCGATTTAAGTATTACTTTCTCAAGGACTTTGGAGAGGAGACAAAATTTTGAAACAGGTGTGTAATTCTTGGGATACTGGGGTCAAGATCAGGGTTTTTTAGGAGGGGTTGAACCACTGCATTTTAAAGCAGGTTGGGTCAGAACCAGTAGCTAGTAAGCTGTTGATGATGGAGAGGATGCTCAGACCTGCCATGTCAAAGACGTCCTTCAGGAGGGATAATGTCAAGGGGGCAGGTTATAGGTTTCATGGTAAATACGGGGTTTCTAGTGTGATGGGGCTAAAACCATCCAGGTTATGTGGACTGACCTGAAGTCTAGTTAGGTTACAGGTGGTGCGGGAGGAATGTTTTCCCTAATTTTCTCAACTTTGTCAATGAAGAATTTTTTAAAATTCTTCACATTTTGAGGGCGGTGAGCAGGTTTAAAGTGGGTGGAGGGCCTACAACTGAGTTTAGGATGCTATAGAGGACTCAGGGGTTATGAGAGTTGGCAATTAGGTTGGTGAGATATTTTGTTCTTGATCTCCAGATCCAAACCTCCCATGCAATCAGGAAGCCTTCAGTGCTTGAGGGTCTTTCTCGTTCTCAGCACCCTCTTGAATCTTGGTTCCGATGCCTGGTTTCCATGAGCCAGTCTCCAACTGCCCACAGCTATGAAGGTCCTTCAGCCAGTGAGCCCCTCTCTGTTCCGTTTTTTGTGGTCACCATCCTAGGCTTCTCCTTATCCATGGTGGATGTTCTCCCCATTTCTGGTGCCCTGCGCCCATCTGCTGCTCCCCTAGGGTTGGCAAACCCTCCTGGTTCACTGTCCGGCACAGGCGCTGCCATCTTGGGCATAGATCCATGGTTGCAGGATGTTAAAAAAAAATTGACTCCTTTAACAGGTCAGTTAAAGCGTTTATTACATATGGACAATAGGACCCCGTGGAGCTTGGCTATGGCTCCGCACCCCTCTCTCCTGGGTCTGATAAGCAGCAGTTCTGCCATTACAGCAACTCCGACAGCACCTTTGAAAGAATCCTATCAGGATGCGCATCACTTCATGGAACAGGAGTAACCTTTACTAAAATGTAATGAATTAAAAGACAATAAATACCAAATATAGATTGATAATAAATACTCTCAGTTAAACTAGTGCAAAAACTACATGCCTTAGCAATAGGGCAGACAGTCCTTTTGAGGGGCCAGAGTGTAACAAGTGAGGTCCAAGAGCCTGATCACTGTCGGAGAAAAACTGGTTCTTGAACCTGGAGGTGCTGGTCCTCAGGCTTCTTCTGCCCGAAGGCAGCAGAGAGAAGAGGATGCAACCAAGGTGATGGGGGTCTTTGATGATTTTGCAAATTTGGCATCATAATCGGTACAGGCTGTTGGGCCTGTTCCCCCACTGTACTCTTCTACATTAAATGTGACTCTGTAAAAATGATACATGGAGGTTCTCAAAGATGTGCTGGGTATGCTGAAGGGCACCCAATCAAAATTCACCTTAAAACCAACTCTTCCTCATGGTTCTTCAAGCCAATGTCAGTCCTTCTGCAATTAATGCAACATTGGTAGGTGAAATCAATGAGTTTTTCAGAGAGAAAATTATTGTACTTGTTTAAGTTATTGTCACATCTACCAAGATGCAGAGATAAAGTTTGTTTGGCATCTAAGCATCTGCCATACATGGCAGTCATGGTGCAGAGAGAAATCAGTTAGTACAGAGCCAATGCAGCTTACCTTTACTAGTGCGAAGTTCATTCAGGAGCCTAATAATGGTGTGGAATATAAAATCTGGTAGTGTATGATCTCATACTGATGGGAGAGGGGTTCAAAAGGGTGTGGCAGGGATGGGATTGGTCTTTTGATATGTTGACTGATTTTACAGATGGAGTCGATGAAGGGGAGAGGAGGATGTGTGTGATTGCTTTGAGCATCCCCTCCCATCACTATGCGATCATGTACCACCGGATTCAAGGACAGTATCTTTCACACCATTCTCAAGCTCCTGAATAAACCTCGCCCCAGTAAAATTATGCCACATGCCCTTCTATAGTTTCTGGTAGTCTTCGGCAGAGCCTACTCCAGCCCCTACTGTCTATTGTCTATTGATTCATCCTGATTGGATGCTTTCAATGGTGCACCTGTAGAAGTTGCTAGGAGATTCAGGTGACATGTCACATTTCCTCAGGCTTCTGAGGAAGTCAAGGCGCTGGTGTGCTTTCTTGGCCATTGCATCGACATGGGTGGACAGGACACTGAAGATACTTCCCCTTTGAAACTTGAAGTTGTCAGTGATCTCCACATGATCACCATTGATATAGACTGGGGAATGGAACTCTGGTCGCCTTCCAGATGTCTGTAACTATTAATTGGTTCTTGGTTTCGTTGACATTGAGAGAGAGGACTTTGTCTTCCGCTAGTCCCTTTATCTCCCTTCTATATGCTGACTCATTGTCAGCCAACAATGGTGGTATCATCCACATTTATAGAAGGAGTTGGAATGGGGTTTGGCCATGTTATCTTGAGTGCACTGGGAATAAAGGAGCAACTGAGCGTTGTGGAGCCCTCGTGCTGAGGATGATAACGGAGGAGTTACAGTCATCATTTCTATCTGGTTGTAGCCGGTGGGATTGGAAGTGGTGATCTATTTGCAGAATGGAATGCTTAGGTGACATTCATGGAATCTGACCATGAGTTTGTTTGGTACTATTGCATAACTACAGACAGTGAATGTGGGTGTCCTTCTTTTCCAGGGATGTAGGGTCAGGGAGACGGTATCTGTCCTGGACCCAGTGTGCAAACTGGAGTGGGTTGATGACAGTTGGTAGGCTGGAGTTAATGTGAGGCATAATGAACCTCTCAAAGCTCTCTTATTGAACTCATAAGTGAATGGCCAGCACTCTTTAGCCCCTTTTCCACTGGCACCTTGCCCCAGGAATTAATGGGAATGAACTGGGACAGGATCCAGAGCAAAAAGAAAACAATCAGTACACCGGCATCAAATCACGTTGGGAATATATATAACCCCAGCATCAGCTGACACACTGGCCGTTGTGACGTGGCAAACCCCTGGTATATGTTTCATACCTTTGTTGTGAACGTCCTGCATGTTGTGTGCAACTGTGGTTAGTTAAGGGTAAAGTGTTCAACGTGAAGGGTGTAAAGGGGGGAGGGAAGGGGATAGAAAAAGCTTGAAGGTTACAGAAAATCTTCTATAGAATTGATGATTGTAAATTGTAATCCGTAGTGATAATTGTTTCAGTTTAAGTTTGGGAAATCATAAATAAAATATTTTCAAAAAACAGTGGAGAAGGGACAACAGCCATCCATTCCATTCCATTTGAAGGTAGGCTCCCCAATCCCCAGTGATGAGTGTGTTCAGTGGAACAGCAGTCAGTGTCCCATTTAAAGGTGGCCCAGCTGAAACGGTACAAATGGCTTCCTAGCCCACGATACTTCATGGCCAATTAACTGGGATGCCATTGAAAAAAGGGCTATTGTGGCAATGTTAATGGAAAATTAATTGATCAGAATTTGTGGAGATGACAAGATGATAACTCATAGAATCTTGACCCAGAAAAGAATTTCATTCCTGGAATAGAAGGGTCATTTGCCATGTTAATAACAGGCAAAAGGATCATTAATTTAGATACAAGTCATGCATAATAACTAATAGTGTTTGAGATTAGGCCTGGAAAGTCTTTGATTGTCAACAAATGAACAGGAGTTTGAATTAAAGTCTCACTGCTGCCATCAGTAAAGTGGTGTCAGTGCCACAAGACTCGCACCACCTGGTTCAGGAACAGCTGCTACCCCTCCACCATCAGACTCCTCAACAGCAAACAATCAAAACTAAGCCCTTTCAAAGCCAGGTCTCCTCCTGGAGGCCGGCTATAAGCTCAGAGGGAAAAATATAAACTTACCCTTCATGGAGGAGCCCTAAAAGGCTGTTTTTGTGTCACATTCATGTTGAGCAGCGCCATATAGCGCTCTCCAGATCCGATGGAGGCAGGGCGACTGGTGCCATGGTGTCACCAGTCATAAATACATGGCAGGGCAATGGCTGAATTCACTACCCGTAATTCCCCCATGCAGCTGGAACCCCTCTGAGTTTCCCGGAACGATTCCATCTGCGTGGGGGATTAGGGGTATGAAAGGCGTCCACTGCTCTGCCGCTGGCTCTAACAAGCGGCCCCAGAGGCCGAAGCAGCCCAGTGAGGTGCCAGAGTGGCTGGCGGAGCTGTCACAGCCCACACTAACCGCGCCCTGATGGCCCCCGCCGGCTACTTTGTCCTGAAGGCCTCCGCACCCGCTGCTCCTGCCCTGAATGCCCCCGCCCTGACAGCTCTTATCCCTGCCCTGAGGAGGACATGGGGGGAGAGGAGCGATAGGTCGTGGGCTGATGGAGCCATTGCGGTGTCATCAACCAGCCACTTGCAGCATTAGATTCAGCAAGACGCTACTGATAATCATTCCCCGGGAGGGATTGCATTCGGCGCCTTGGAGCATTCCAGGGTGCATTCATGGAGGTAAGTCTCCTGACGTAAGGGCGAAGAATCCCCACTTTTACATTCGAACTTTTTCACTACCGGAAAGGGCCTAGAGACTCATTTAAGGACTCTTACTTTGTACTTTATTGATTATTTTTCTCTCTGTATTGCACAGACCGTTTGTTTTCATTTCTTTATTTGTTTACACGTGTATGTTCGGGTACAATTTTTTTGCACTACCAATAAGGCAATAAGTGGTCATTCTACCTCGCCGGCAGGAAAAAAAGAATCTAGGGTTGTTTGAGATGTCACAATAAATCTGAAGTTTAAACTTTCAAAAAAGAAAATACTCCTCAGGTCAACCTGCATCGATGGAAAAAAGAAATAAAATTAGCTGCAAAAGTTAGTTTGCACATGCAGCGGGAAATCAAGAAGGCAAATGGGATGTTGGCCTTTATTGCTTGAAGGATTGAATGGAAGAACGTCGAGGTTCTGCTGCAACTGTATAGGGTAAGCTAGAAAGTAATCACTCACCTGGAATACTGCTTGCGTGTCAGGTCAGTCGTCTGAGTGTAACCTAGTATACTATCTGTGGCATGGCCGGGTGGATGGCAATTAAACCGGTTCCCCCACCAGGCTTGCCTTATGCGGACGGTGGCTAGACACCCTGCAGGATGGAAAGTCAGATGCATCAAAGGGCAGATGAATCCTCTCGTTGGGTCAACGGCCATCTAGCAAACACGTTCCACGAAGCTCGGAAAGGGCATCCCCTGCATCAAAGCTTGGTCTGGAGATTCACTGCAACAGAACTTCCCCCAGCCGTCTTGAACCTCACCATGCCGCTGGATCTGGGAGGGGATCTCGAGAGGGTGGGACTGATCCTGTTCAACCCCTACTCACCTAAAATCCATTCACGCACACACTGTTCCTTTCTGAGGAGTGGGGTATCCTCATGCCAAACCTCTGACTGAAAGGAACCATCATCATCTTATGGGCTGAATAGCCAGAAGAAGACTCCATGCATTCAACGGGCCAGACAGCTAACTCCTCCTCTTATCTTTCATTTTTAGGTCTATCACTCTGCACCAGAACAGAGAACGAAATCGGAGAGAAGGTGGCAAACAGAGGGGTAGACATTTCTTATAATTTAAATTTGGATATTGATCCGCACCATCAATGACTCTAAAGACTGGGTGAGGAACGATAAGCTTTAATACACATTAGACTTCGACTGGCCCGACTGCACGTGCTCGAATGAATGGAAGGGGGCAGGGAGGTTGACCTTTATGGCCAGGTTCAAGGGGAAGGGTTACATGGGGACGAGTCATCAGTGGGCAGGCCAGACACTTATGTACAGAGCAGCAGCAGTATATACATATATAAATATCACTGCATTTTAAAAAGACAAGACTCCGTCGTAGAGGTTCAGCCGGTCAGGTGGCTTCCTCTGCCTCTGTGACCTGCGCAGCTCTGCCGGGGATGTACTGGTCAGCTCTGTTGCTGGTCACGTGTCTTGAGGAGGTGGGGGGGGGAGGCTGTCGCTGTAGGGGGTGGGGTCTGGTTGTCTGTGCGGGCAGTTGTGGCAGTTGATTCAGCGGGGCGAGGGTCCCAGGCATGTGGTGTGGGTACCCGGGGGCGTCAATAGGCTGTATCAAGTCCCTGTAGGGGACGATGTGTGTGTATGTGGTGGTCGGGGCTGGGGGTAGGTGGGACTGTGGACAGGGACTGTGTCCTCATGGCTGTCAGGGTACTGGACATATGCGTATTGTGGATTTGCCTGCAGGACCTGCACCTCTTCCACCAATGGGTCGGTCTTACGGCTCCTTTGATTTCCTTCCTGAGGAAGGAAAACATGCGTTCATGAGGGGTCATATGTGCATAGGAGGGATCGGATGGCATGGAGTGCCTCTGGCAGCATTTCTTACCAGTGAGACTTAAGGGCCAGGAGAACGCCTTCCAAATGGTGGCGTTTTCTTGATCCACCTGGCCATTTCCCCTGAGGTCAACCAGTTTACCTATCTTGGCTGCACCATTTAATCGGATGCAAGGATCGACAACGAGATAGACAACAGACTCGCCAAGGCAAATAGCGCCTTTGGAAGACTACACAAAAGAGTCTGGAAAAACAACCAACTGAAAAACCTCACAAAGATTAGCGTATACAGAGCCGTTGTCATACCCACACACCTGTTCAGCTCTGAATCATGGGTCCTTTACCGGCATCACCTACGGCTCCTAGAACGCTTTCACCAGCATTGTCTCCGTTCCATCCTCAACATTCGTTGGAGCGACTTCATCTCCAACATCGAAGTACTCGAGATGGCAGAGGCCGACAGCATCGAATCCACGCTGCTGAAGATCAAACTGCGCTGGGTAGGTCACGTCTCCAGAATGGAGGACCATCGCCTTCCCAAGATCGTGTTATATGGCGAGCTCTCTACTGGCCACCGAGACAGAGGTGCACCAAAGAAGAGGTATAAGGACTGCCTAAAGAAATCTCTTGGTGCCTGCCACATTGACCACCGGCAGTGGGCTGATATCCCCTCAAACCGTGCATCTTGGCGCCTCACAGTTCGGCGGGCAGCAACCTCCTTTGAAGAAGACCGCAGAGCCCACCTCACTGTCAAAAGACAAAGGAGGAAAAACCCAACACTCAACCCCAACCCACCAATTTTCCCTTGCAACCGCTGCAACCGTGTCTGCCTGACCGCATCGGACTTGTCAGCCACAAACAAGCCTGCAGCTGAAGTGGACTTTACCCCTCCATAAATCTTCGTCCGCGAAGCCAAGCCAAAGATAGCTCATAGTCCTACAAGTGGCTGTACCTCTAGCCAACAGGTACTACCGTAGCTTGTCACTCATGAACAAGGACCC
The DNA here is from genome assembly GCF_036971445.1 of Narcine bancroftii. Classification (NCBI taxonomy): domain Eukaryota; kingdom Metazoa; phylum Chordata; class Chondrichthyes; order Torpediniformes; family Narcinidae; genus Narcine; species Narcine bancroftii. The sequence goes on from NC_091469.1 coordinate 145,111,127, forward strand.
CCGATCACTATGGATATAGTTTTGGTACCTGAAGAGGGTGAATATGCTGTGGAGTGCCCTGATAACTGTGGCAGAGATCGGGATAGCAAACCGGAATCTGTAGAACTCGTCTATGATGTTAAGGAAATAGACGTTCCTATTGGTGGCCAATGCAAAATCGGAGGCATCAGTCTCTACCTGGAATGGGATGGATTCGTCCATAGCATGCATTATAGCTTTAGTGATGTCTCCTTTGATTTGGTTGAATGCCGCCTGGACTTCTGCCGATGTGAAGCCTGTGGACCATACTAAGGGGTAAGGGGGGGTAAGGCTTTATCGGCATAATTGGGCACCTACTGGGTATAGTAAGAAAAGAACCCCAGGCACTGTTTCAGCGTCTTGAGGTTGTGTGGTTTTGGGAACTGCATAAGGGATGTATGCAGTCAGGGTCGGGGCAATGACACCATGTGCCATGACGTATCAAAGGAGGGCCAGGCGAGTGGTACTAAACACCCACTTCTCCTTGTTATGTTTCGAGCGGTGGAAAGAAACAGACCCCTGGGGGAAATCTATGCAGACAGCGGGGGAATTGAGCCCCAGTACCAATCGCAGGCCCTGCAAAGGTGCTGTGCTAACCGCTACACCAACTCTGCCACCCCAAGGAGACTATCTCTGATGGAGTAAGACCAGATGAGGAAATGTGTCATTTAGAGGCAGATTATGCTTCTTTGTCTGTTATACTTCTTGAGAATACTGGGGTCGTGGGACATGGCTGCACTCGTAGAGAGAAAAGAAAAGTCTATACTCATTTTCTCTCTTTTGCAGTTCTATCAAAGAGTTTTTGGATTTGAAACATTATCTCTATTTCTCTTCCTTGGGCAGCAAATTCCACAAATTATTGACTCTTTGGATCTGCCTTGGATCTGCCCCCTGAAACGTGAAGCTCTAGCTCTTCGCTCTGCCCTCATTTGCCAGTAGAAATAACTTTCCTGCCTCATTATCTGCCCCTTTCATAATCATATGTTTCTATAAGATCCCTGAAATTCACCAAGTTAATTCCAATCTCTCCTCATTGGCTAACCTATTCTCTGGCATCACCCCAGAGTACCTCCTCTGGATCACCTCCAAAGCCAGTCTATCTTTTCTCAAGTAAGATCTCCAAATCATGCTTGGAGAGCAGTAGTTTCATAAGTACATTTATGGACATCCCTTTAACTATTTGCACAGTTCACCAATGGCTGATTTCCCTGTTCCTTGATGTTTTGCCCATGAGTTCAAGTATTGGGTTTGACCTGGAGAACACATGGATATACTATTGTTTTCAATGCAGGGAATGCAGATGGTCTCAGACACCTTCCGGTGCGAGGAATGCGATAGATGAAGGAATGGACGGTGAAATGCTGATTATGAGCTGGCCATGATGCGTGTGAGCGCTAAGCAGATCAGAAACAGGCACAGAAGTTCCTGTGTGGCCTCAAGTCCACGAGTATATCATGGAACCATAGTCAGTGTCGAATCATCCCTGAACTTGGGACTCACTGTAAGGGATGGATGCATCATCTGGGAAACTAGAGATGTCATGGCTTTGGAAATAATTGCACTGAGGACACCAGAAGTCACAGGTGGAATGGGGTAGCCAGACTGGACATGGGCTGACCTCTCATAGACTCTGACAAAGAGGAGTGCAGCCTGCACCAAGAATCAAGGAAAGTGCTGGGTACAATATCTAATGAGCTGGTCGGACCAGAGGATGATTCCACTGCAGGCAAAAGGACTGAAAATACAGATGACCAAGTTGAAGTTACAAATGCTAGCAGTTGAGCCTTATGAGCACTGAGGTCAATCAACGAGCTGGAGCCAACCATTCGTAGAATCAGTAAGATCTCTGTAAGAACAAGAGGCTTGTAAGACCCTTTGTGTTTCATTCCTTCACAAATAACGACGCCACAATGAGTCCAAGGGTTTTATTGTGAGGCACCTTCTGAGTTTCCCTCTTAGTTTCCAGAATAAACTAGGGTCTCCCTGGATGCAATCTCAATGCAGAGTTGGCACTCAGGAATTTTACATTTCTTCACTGGAAATGAAAATTTGGCGAAGTCTAAAATTTGCAATGTCAGTTTTGGATATCTTGCATTGAGCCAAATTTAACTGCAAATACGTTAATTGGTGAAATAATAAAAATGCATTATGAAAGGACTGTGAGGATTTTCTTAATATTGCTCTGAGTTATCTGAAAATTAGCATGAGTATAAATTGTAAAATGTAGCAAACAATCGTATTGATAAAGAATCTTCAGCATGGTAAATTACTCCAAAGAGTTCTATCAGTGAGAATTTGATACTGAGTCACATCGGTGATATTACGATTGATGACCGAATGTTTGGAAACTGTCGGGCACGACCAGTAACCACAGAGACAAGCTGAGGGAATAGGCTTTAATAAACAGAAGAACCTTGCTGGCCCGGATCCCAGGATAGGAATGGCGACAAGGGAAAGGTGGCTCGACCTTTATGGCCCAGGACCACAGGGGAGGAGTCATAGGGTATGAGTCATCCGTGGGAGGGCCAGCTCCATATATACAACCGACAATTATAACTATCTACAGTGGAGGGAACATGTCACCACTGGCACAGAGGTAAGCAGAATCTTTATAAGGCATTAAGAGGCAGAGGAGAGAAATTGTTCAGCGAGAGGATTGCAGAGTTCAGGGCCTTGGCAGTCAGGCACAATGGATGGCTGATATCAGAATAGTTCTCTTTCATAAAGAGCTGCTAGCCCATTCAATGGATCACCAGAATCAAAATCTTTGAACTGTTTCAAAAACAATTTAATGCTGTAGATTTTTTTTCTCTCCGGTGAATGAATTTCAGTAGGCCTTCCCCATCTATAGTTGTCCAAGAGATTTTGCAGTCTTGTCTGCTCATAGGAAAACTAACCTGCAAATGAAAACATACCAATGATTTCCATTCTGTGAGACAGGAGCAGGATTGCAGGCTATCTGAATGTAAGTGTAATGGCACATTATTAAAATTAAAATTTGGACATATAGCATGGTAACAGGCCCTTCTGGTCTACCAGCCCATGCCCCCCAAATACACCTATCGACCTACAACCCCAGGTACGTTTTGAAGGGTGGGAAGAAACCGGAGCACCCGAAAGAAACCCACACAGCTTGTGGGGAGAACGTACAAGCTCCTTACAGATAGTACCGGATTCGAACCCAAGTTGCTGATGGTGTAATAGCGTGGTGTTACCCACCACACTAACTTGTGCTGCCCCCCAATGCAGGGTTATTATCTGCAGAAGTATCATGGGCCTAAATCTCTGATCCCACTGGACCTTAATGGCTTGCATTCTTTCAATGAACAAGACCGTGGGGCATGCCCAAATGTCACAGCCAATACATCACTTTCATTTTTTGGCAATTAACAAACACATTTCAAAAGACATTCCATGTTCAAAAGGTTCATTTTCACAGTTTTCGATGCAGGATATGCACTGGCAAACCAAACAATTACTTTGGGTGATTATTTTTATAAAATTAGGGTGAACTGCTGTTGCAACACATTCTCTGTTTTTACGGCAAACAAACTTGCATGACTTTTTTCCTGCTCGAATCACTGACTCCTGCTCTCCCCCCATCCCCACTCTTCACCCATATTTCAATGGATGGTGTCGGGGGCACAGTTAGCATAAACATTACAGTGCTGGGTCTCGGGTTCGAATCCGTCGCTATCTGTAAGGAGTTGGTACGTTCTCCTTGGAATCTGCCTGAGCTCCGGTTTCCTCCCACCTTTCAAAACGTACAGAGTGGGTAGGTTAATTGGGTGTAATTGTGCAGCAGGGATTTCCTGGCCAGGAAGGCCCTTCTACCTTGTGGTATTGTTAAAATTTTCGTTAAAGAGCTGGAATATAACATTGCATTCGGCACAGACTGGAAGGGCCGAAGAAGCTGTTTCTCTGCTGACGTATTCTACGGTTCCATCCTTCTGCAGCATGCAGTGGTTGGAATTGTGGCTTCTGAATCTCACCGAACAATTTAAATACTATTTTGTTTGGCCTTGTATTTCCAGCAAGGAAAGTTGTGCATTTATTTACGTATTTATTTTGTAGCAAATTCTAAGATCGATTCAGTACAATGGTGGAGCTGTCATTGATGTAATCCAGGGTGATATTTTCTCACTTTAATATGATAGAACCCAAACTATTTAATGCTACTTATCTGTTTGAACATTGGTGGTGGCCAGTGATATACAGAGAGCGCCCGTTCGAACATCTGAGCGCACTGTGAGGAACCCACCATCTTATTGTCCAAATTCCCCCTGTAGAAGACAGCCTCCCCTCCTGCCTTTTAATATTTCTCATTCTTGAGAGAGGCTAAAACTGCCTCCAGACTCCAGCAAGCAAGCCGTCGGTACATCACCCCACAGCTTTGCTTCTGAACTGTCAAGCGAACTGATAACACTTGATAGATTGGGAGAAACCTGGCTCCATAGTGACTCCAGCAGCCAGTTCTCCAGTGCAGGGGAGGGGCAGAACTGCTAACAAAAAAGGCAGTGATTTCTCATGGGTTTTTATCTGTGCTTTTGCCAGGATTTTCCATGCCACAGGGGCCCAGGGTTGACGACATAGATGCTGTCTACTTCACGGAGCTTATACAAGAGCTAATCATGCTGAAGTTAAAGAAACAGTGGACAAGAGAAACCCATCCACGACAAGCCTGTTCATGCATAATATTGCTGCACTTCCAGCGAGGGAGGACGAAGTTAAAGGCAATTTGATTTTTCAAAGGAAATGATTCATTCCAGCTTACAATAGGTTACTTGACTTGTTATCGGCAGTGCTCATCGGATAATGAGCTTTTGAACGGATCGGGGAGAGTGGGATGGTGGGGTCGGGTGAGGGTCGTTGGGAAGGGTGCCCGACATTGCACAGCCAAGGGCAACGCGATCTGACTGTGCCTGCTCTGTTTGCGTGGCCCTGAGACCTGATCGAGTTCCTTGCTGCTCAGTGGTGTTGAGATGCCACCTTGCCATACCTGCTTTGCTTTTGATTTCCACCGAACCACACCCCTCCCCAAAGCGCATCAGGCTTGGTAACTTTCTGCCTCAGGTTCCATTCCTGAGAGTTTCAGTAGGGAGCACTGAGCGACAAAAATTGTATTTGAAATAAAGTTAGCTGGATCCTTTCAGTGCCAGGAGACAATGCTTTTAGTGTCAGCGAATTTAAAAAAAATTGTTTGCCAAACGGAAATTTCTTACAAGCTCGGAATTCCTGCCGGCGCAGAGATTGCAATGGCTCTGGCTTTCTTATAAATGGGTCATGGGTCATGTCATTGTGTGGAGCATGGCTCAGAGCTGAGAAGGTTTCCACAGAATGCTCTTCCACCAGAGACTCCCACCCACATTTGATCTTGTGGTTGTGTAACCCTCAACCCTAAAGGGTGGTCCATGTTCAGTTTGTAAAAATGTGTAAGTTCTTCTGATGCAAGGGTGAGCCTGCTTGACCTCAGCTTTTTGTCATCACCCAACAGATCTTTCTGTGAGGAAAATAATCGCATCTGAAAGCCTTGGTTAAGCTCTGGGCATGATGGTGCGTGATGATTATTTCAAGATAACGCCTGCAGAGTTCAATGGAGTTTGCTACAGTTGGCCTAGATTGAGCAAATACTCCCACATAGCTTATCTGTTCAACCTTAAGCCATGATTCTCACCTGACCTCTCTCTCTCAAACACACACACACACACACACACACACACACACACACACACACACACACACACACACACACACACACACACACACACACACACACACACACACACACACACACACACACACACACACAGAATTTTGATGATTATTTGCCTGAACTCTCTGGACTTAGTAGGATGTGGGGGGATCTCATTGAAACAAACCAGATATTGAAAGGGCTGGTGGATAGAGTGGATGTGGGGAAGATATTTCCAGTAGTAGGAGAATCTGGGGCAAGAGGGACAGCCTCAGAATAAAAGGATGACCCTTTAGAACAGGGACGAGGAGATGTTTCTTCAGCAAGAATGTGGCGTATCTGTGGAACTTGCTGCCACAGACAGCTGTGGAGGCCATTTCATTAATTAAATTTAAAGTGGAGGTTGACAGGTTCTTGATAGTCAAGATGTCAAATGCGATGAAGAGAAGGCAGCAGAATGAAGTTGAAAGCCAAAATGCCAGCCATGATTTGAATGGCAGAGAAGCCTTGATGGGCTGAATGGTCTAATTCTGTTCCTAATTTTTATGGTGATATCATCTTACATGCATGTGAGCACACACACACACACACACACACACACACACACACACACACACACACACACACACACACACACACACACACACACACACACACACACACACATACAATCTTATTTAACATATTTTTGAATATGTCGGAATCCCAGAAGCGGAATCGATGAATTCAATGTTTACTTATCTGGGAATAACCTGCAGGACATGGGGCAAGACCCTGAAGCTGAATGCTTTCATTTTATGCGATAAAATTTCTAAGATTGTATAGATTGCGTGTAACACCATTGACTTAAAATTCATCCTGCTTGAGTCGCTGTCACCTTCTACTTGGCTTGCAACTTCGCTCCATCTGTTCAATGGAAGGGAGGGGTTAGATAGCCTGGGTCTTTATTCCCTAAATCACAGGAGGTGATGATAGGCATGGATAAAGTGGATGCTGACAGTCTTTTTCCCAGGATAGACAATTCTAGAACAAGAGGGCATCAGCTTAAAGTGAGAGGGGAGAGATTTCAGAGGTATCTGACAGGCAACCTGTTCTCTCAGAGGGAGGTCCATATCCGTACTAAGCTGACAGAGGAAGCTGTAGATGTAGATGCACCCTTGACATTGAGACAGATTTATGGATTGAAATGGAGCATAGAAATCTACAGCACAGTGCAGGCCTTTTGGCCCACAGTGCTGTCCTGACATAATAACCTACTCTCCCAACTGCCTAGAATTTCCCTATTGCATAACCCTCCATTTTTCTCCATTCCATGTACATTATAGTCACTTAAAAGATCATAGATCATATTATACCTGGCTCCTCTATCATTGCTGGCAGTGTATTGTATGCATGCATCTGTGTGAAAATGTACCTCTTATACAGTATCTTCCCTGTACTTACTCTCAAGCACCTTAAATCTATGACTTCTCATTTTAACTATTTCAGCCTGGAGAAAAAACCTGCGGCCATCCACACAATCAATGCCCCTCATCATCTTGTACACTTCCATCAACCAGGTCACCCCTCATCCTCAGTCAGTCCAAGGAGAAAAGACCAAGTTCATTCAACCTTTTCTCATAAGGCACACTCTCCAATCCAGGCGCCATCTTTGTAAATGTACTCTGCATCCCGAACTGCTCATACAAATCTTCCGTGACTCAACCATTTATTTAACAATAATATTTATGTTACTATTTGGAGATAAGTACTGTGCCTATGTATCATTTGTCTGTATGTATGTTAAGTTTGTATGCATGTTTGAAGTATGTTGCATTGAGGACTGGAGAGCGCTGTTTCGTTGGGGAAGATCCAGCTGCGCTGGGTGGGTCACGTCTCCAGAATGGAGGACCATCGCCTTCCCAAGATCGTGTTATATGGCGAGCTCTCCACTGGCCACCGTGACAGAGGTGCACCAAAGAAAAGGTACAAGGACTGCCTAAAGAAATCTCTTGGTGCCTGCCACATTGACCACCGCCAGTGGGCTGATCTCGCCTCAAACCGTGCATCTTGGCGCCTCACAGTTTGGCGGGCAGCAACCTCCTTTGAAGAAGACCGCAGAGCCCACCTCACTGACAAAAGGCAAAGGAGGAAAAACCCAACACCCAACCCACCAATTTTCCCCTGCAGCCGCTGCAACCGTGTCTGCCTGTCCCGCATCGGACTTGTCAGCCACAAACGAGCCTGCAGCTGACGTGGACTTTTACCCCCTCCATAAATCTTCGTCCGCAAAGCCAAGCCAAAACGAAAAACGAGTTGTACAATTGGATGATAAGTAAACTTGAACTTGAATGATAACATCCACATCTCTCCTCTGATGAGGTGACCAGAATGGAACTGAATTGAATATCAAAAGCTGAATAGAATCCACCATTCATTGAAACATGACACACAGAGAATATAGATCTCTAGAAGCCATTTAGCCTACAACGTTGTACTGACGTATGTAAACATACTTCCCCTTCCATTTAATCCCTCCAAACTTCATAGCCTCAAACCCTTACATTTTCTGATTGGGGTTCTGTGATTGCAGGGATCATCTGATGAGTATTATTTTGGGGCTTTCTGAAGGTACAGCAGAGATGAGAAAAGCTGCCCTGAAATGACGTGCCATATAGTGAGGAATGACAAAGGAAAAGGTGTGGCTTCTGCTGCAGCATCCCCACTAACTCAATGCGCCGGCACAGTAGTTAGTCAGCAATGATGTTTATTTGAACTTGCCTCTCTTTTTAAATCATTTCCAAGCCAGACACCCGGGACTGGAAGTGACATCATCGTGTCCCTGCGATGAACACGAAGCGCACGCGGGGCTTTAAGTGGAGATGGTGGGAGCCCCACGCCATCTTACGGGTAAGTACCTAACTGCCCTGTGCGCTGCAATTAGACTCACAGTGTCGCGCAGCCTTTAGGCCAGCTGCACGGGCGGCGATCAGGCCTGTGGTGTTGTGTGGCCATTCGGCCAGCTGCATGGGCGGCGATCAGGCCCGCGGTGTTGCACGACCGTTCAGCCAGCTGCATGGGCAGCGATTCAGCCTGCTATAAAGGACATTAATATGAAAGTATCTGGATATATGACAGGAATTGATCAGCCTCGAGGTGGTGTGCATTGATATGGTTACATTCCATGGGAATATTTTCTGTTATGACTTGTTGCAAATTATGAGCACATGGGACATTATCATTTACTTCCTTTCTCCTGATTGTCACGGTCTGTGGATGAGCAATGCTGGATGAGGCTTGCCAGAATATGATGAGATTCAACTAAACTGCCATACAATAACCACAGTTAACAAATGACTGGGGCATGGGCCCTGATTAAATCCAAGTCAACAGCAGTCGGAATTATGGCTGAGTAGCAAAAAAAATATTTAATATATAAACAGACATATGATGAAAGGTCAGAAGTAAGCTTGAGTGTTCATCTGGTGATTTAAATTATGTCAAGTGGGGTTGTATTGAAAAAAGCTCAGAGGAGTTTGATTGGGAGATGGGGTAACCATCAGTGACTGGAGATATCATCACATAACCTTATACTTCCAACCATCCAACCCAGTCAAACTGCCTTTTGAGTCATACAGTATGGAAATAGGCCCTTCAAGCCAACACATTCATGCCGCCCAGGCTGTCTACCTGTACTCATCCCATTTGCCTCCATTTGGCCCATACCCATTCAAACCTTTTTTGCTAAAAGACTGTTACTTTATGATCCTCTATAGGTCACCCCTCAGCCTTTTACTTTCCGAGAAAAATGGGTCTCAGCCTATCCCGTTTCTCCTTTTAGCGAAAGCATCCCAGTCCAAGTAGCATATTTTCTTCTCCCTTTTAACCTTGGTGACATCTTTCTTATATAGCTGGGCAACCAGAAGTACAGACAATACTCTGAGCACAGTCTCACCAGCATCGTGTATGGTTTTAATATGATGCCCCAACTCCCATGCTCCCATGTTTAATTTAAACATCGAAGAAAGGGTTGAAAGAAAATCATGTTTTCCTTCTAATCTATGGCTTCCAACTCCCTTGATGCTTACGAGGATGTCGAGGAATCAATCATTAATTTCTGCAAACACCAGGACAGTTCCAAGAGATTGGCAACAATTTAAAAAGACGAATCAATATCAAAGAGCGAGCTACAAAACATTCCCAATAATCTAATATCATGTGTTAAAGCTTCATTTATTAGGGTTGAAATCAATTTCAATTCACAGCAGTTTTGCAGCAAAACACTCGGCACCATCTAAGCAAAAGGCACACCATTCGCCACGCTAAATGTTCACCATTAGTGCCCGATAGCTATTGTGTGTGTATCAATCATAATATTCACTGTGACCTCTCTGCAATAGAACCTTCCTATCCTACAAGTTCTACCACCAAGTGGCAAAATCACTTGAGGAAATGAGGAAGCATATAGGAGTGAGATAGATCAGCTATTAAGTGGTGTCACATCAACAACCTTGCACTCAATGTTAGCAAGACTGAGGAATTAATTGTGGACTTCAGGAGAAGACCAGCCGATACTCATTGAGGGATCAGCGATGAATTGGGTAAAGAACTTCAAATTCCTGGGTGTCAACATCTCTGAAGATCTATCTTAGAGCCTCAATGCTATAATGAAGAAGGCTCGCCAGCGTCAATACTTTGTTAGGAGTTTAAGGAGATCTGATAAGTTACCAAAAACTCTTGCAAATTTCTTCAGGTATGTCGTGTTTGCATCACTCTCTGATATGGAAGTGCCAATGCACAGGACAGGAGGAGGCTACAGAGAGTTGTGAACTCGGCCTGCACCATCATGGGCAATAGTCTTCACTCCATTAAAGACAACTACAAGAGGTGGTGTCTCAAGAAGAAGCCTCTATCTTCAAGGACCCTCACCACCCAGTCTATGCCCTTTCCACATGGCTACCGTCAGGAACAAGGTGCAGGAGCCTGAAGACAAACACTCAACGGTACAAAAACAGCTTCTTCCCCGCTGCCCTCAGATTTCTGAATGGACAATAAACCACAGACACTACTTCATTTTTTTCACCTTTTTTCCTCGTATTTATTTCTTTATAAAAATGCAATTTATAGCAATTTTTGCACCTGCAGGACAACACATCTTGTGATGGATGCTCATGACACTAAATTCTGATTTTCATTCTAATTCTGAAAGCAATAAAGATATAGTAGTAGGTGCAAGGAAACACCAACCTCTGCCGGCTTCCCTCCAAACCCCACAGCATCTACTTAGAGGTAAATCCCTGACATTCATTTTCGCTTGGTCTAAATCTTTGAGCGCCCTATCCAACATCTTCACCAGGAAGACTGCATTATTTCAGGAAGGTGGCTCACCACCACTAAGTCTGCAAAAGAAACTTAAGAGTGAGAAATAAATGCTGCCATTGACAGCGATTACCCATATCCCAACAAAACACGAATAGAACGAAACAATGCACAAAAGTTCACATCCATCTTATAAACTCTCACTTGAACCCTGGTTGATTTGCCCAGACAGTATTTCATTAGTTGTTCCAGTGGAATGCTTTCATAGTTGTTTGTTTGAAGCAACTTGTCTAAATGCACCCATTCAAATCAACGAATTAGTAAACTAGTGAATGGCTATTAGAAACTATGAGTGAAGAACCAACAGCAAGCATACTTTAAGATCCATTGATCAGAAACAGTGAACAAAGAAAAACAACCAAAGCATTATTTGTAATTTATTCCCTAATTTAATCTTAAGACTGTAACTATCTTGGGTGCAGTTAAGATTTATATATCCTTATTCCAAGCGACTTTTAAATCAGGAGATTGCAAGAAATATTGGCAGCAGTCTTTTACATGTGTATTGTAGTGGAGTGATTAAGTTTCTAGGCTAAAATCCAGCTGCCTGGCTTGTTGATTCAGGAACATGAGTTCAAATCCCACCACAGCAGCTGAGGAATTTAAATTCAGTTAATTAAATTAACCAGAATTAAGAAAAAAAACCTGTAATTATGACCATGAAACAGCTGGATTGTTGTAAAAATTCATTTTGCACCACTAAGCCCTCCGGGGAAGGAAATATGTTGCCCTTAATGTGACTCTAGATCATGTGGCCATGTGGTTGATCCATTAATGATCTTGCAAGTTACTTGTTTTAAGGACCAATGAGGGATGGGCAATATATGTTTCCTGACTCTGCAATGTCCACACCCCACAAATGAGTAGAAATAAAACATTCACTGTTATATTGATTATTCTTTCATACCAACTCAATAGAAGGAGCATATGGTGTTAAACAAGAAAATCTGCAGACACTGTGGTCGATGCAATACACAAAAGCACTGGAGAAACTCAGCAGGTCATGCAGCATTCAAGGGAAATAAAAGGCCTTTGACGATTCGGGCCTGAGCCCTTCATTGGGAATGTGGTAAAAGCCTGAATAAAAAGGTGGGAGGAGAGGGGAGGTGGATGAATGCAGGCTAACAGGTAAAAGCTAACATGAGCATATCATGTTTTCATGCTACCTGCTGTTATTTTGCCCAAACTGGTTAGTGCAGTTAAATATCATGAACTATTCTCTCAGACTTTGACGACCAAAGGCCATGGTCTGTGTTCTTTTAAATAGAAGAGGAAGAAACATAATAAAACTCCTCACAGATACCAAGAGTTGGATGGAGGACAAGAACATATAACTTCCACTTTTCTTATTCTTTTAAAATTTAGACGAACAGCCTGGTAACAGGCCCTTCCACTCAATGAGCCCATGCCCCCCAAATACATTAATTAAATTACAATCCCCCTATAGTTTTGTTTAAAGGGTGGGGATGAAACGAGGGCACCTAAATGAAATCCACATAGACACAGTAAAAATATACCAACTCTTTACAGGCAACACCAGATTCGAAACCAAGTTGCTAGCACTGTAAATAACTTTGCGCTAACCTCTACACTAACTGGTTTACCTATCTCAGCTGCACTATTTCATCGGATGCAAGGATCGACAACGAGATAGACAACAGACTCACCAAGGCAAATAGCGTCTTTGGAAGACTACATAAAAGAGTCTGGAAAAACAACCAACTGAAAAACTCACAAAGATTAGCGTATACAGAGCCGTTGTCATACCCACACTCCTGTTCGGCTCCGAATCATGGGTCCTTTACCGGCATCACCTATGGCTCCTAGAACACTTCCACCAGCGTTGTCTCCACTCCATCCTCAACATTCATTGGAGCGACTTCATCCCTAATATCGAAGTACTCGAGATGGCAGAGGCCAACAGCATCGAATTCATGCTGCTGAAGATCCAACTGCGCTGGGTAGGTCACATCTCCAGAATGGAGGACCATCGCCTTCCCAAGATCGTGTTATATGGCGAGCTCTCCACTGGCCACCGTGACAGAGGTGCACCAAAGAAGAGGTACAAGGACTGCCTAAAGAAATCTCTTGGTGCCTGTCCCATTGACCACCGCCAGTGGGCTGATCTCGCCTCAAACCGTGCATCTTGGCGCCTCACAGTTCAGCGGGCAGCAACCTCCTTTGAAGAAGACCGCAGAGCCCACCTCACTGACAAAAGGCAAAGGAGGAAAAACCCAACACCCAACCCCAACCAACCAATTTTCCCCTGCAGCCACTGCAACCGTGTCTGCCTGTCCCGCATCGGACTTGTCAGCCACAAACGAGCCCGCAGCTGACGTGGACATTACCCCTCCATAAATCTTCGTCCGCGAAGCCAAGCCAAAGAAAGAAGAGAAACCTCTACACTAACCCCATGCAGCCCAATTGCATTATTAATTTTTCTTAGTTGACAAACAACTCAAGTAACATGCTAACAATGAAGCTTTAATTAAATATATTTTCCTGAATAACATTTTGAGTAAAATTATTTCATACCTTTGCAATGATTAGACACATTGGCCAGAGTCATAATCATTTACTCTTTTCTGTGATAAGGGAAAAATATCATCTACTGTTTAACTTTGTGAACTAAAGGCAAGGGAACCTTACTGTTGCAATCCAGCTTGCATTAATTTCAAATGGTAAAAAAAAAGGGCTGGATAAAATGTGTGAAGAAATACTGGAAAATATTCTTAATTCCAAAACTGTCCACCAAAATCCAAAATCAAAATATTGCAGATATTGGAAGTCTCTTCACGAATATCAATGAGAAACTTTCAACAGAATTATTGACTGACTTCTCAACAATAACCTTAATTCATCTCCCAGATGTGAATGTGAATTGCTGGCTTGCATGTCAGAAATCTACAAATAGTCACATTCTTCCCAAGTGAAGGATGGACTGTCCCAAATTTGTGCACTCAACAATTGCTTCATTGCATAACGAACTGTGTGGTCAGAGTTAATGTCTCCAGACAGCAATTGAATCTGGTGCCTTGAATGCCCATTAACAGCCCTCCCCATATTCAAAGCTGACAAGTAGGATATACATATGAGGCCGCATCTGGAGTACTATGTACAGTTCTGGTCTCCTTACTTGAGGATGGGTGCACTGGCTTTGGAGGTGATCCAGAGGAGGTTCACCAGGTTCATTCCAGAGATAAGGGAGCTAGCCTATGAGGAGAAATTGAGTCATCTGGGACTGTACTTGCTGGAATTTAGAAGAATGAGACAAAATCTTATAGAAATTTATATAATTATGAAAGACATACAGTAATTAAGATAGAGATAGTTAATTTGTTCCCATTGCTCGGGGAAACTATAACTAGGGGACATAGCCTCAAGATCCAGGATAGTAGATTTAGGTTAGAGATGAAGAGAAGCTGCTTTTCCCAGAGGTCAGTGAATCTATGGAATTCACTGCCCATTGAAGCATTGGAAGCTACCTTAGTAAATATATTTAAGACAAGGTTGGATAAATGTTTACAAAGTTGGGGAATTAAAGGATATGGGGAAAAGACAGGTTAGTGGAGATGAGACTATCATCAGATGACCTCACTGAATGGCAGAGCAGGCTCGATGGCTCCTATTTCTTAAGAACGTATGTTATGTATTTAGATCGCATCATGCACAGATGGAATTGTGCCATAATGTATTTTTGTCATCATTTGTCCTTTGAAATAGAAGAATACAGATTTTGACTTTTTTTTTTGCAGTGAATATTAAATCCCAAATTAATTTTGCTTTGAATCTTAATCCATGAATTCAGCATCCTACCCAAAGATACCATATTAATAAATTAATTGTGAACTCCGTCACACATAGGGCGGCACAGTTGGTGTAGCGGTTAGCGCAACGCCCTTACAGTGCCAGCAATCGGGACTGGCATTCAAATACCATGCTAACTGTAAGGAGTTTGTATGTTCTCTCGCATGTGCATCGGTTTTCCCCAGCTGTTCAAAACTTAATGGGGGTGTGTTTATTGGGTGTAAATTAGGCACTACAGACTTGTGGGCTGAAATACCTTGTTTCCGTTTTATATGTCTAAATTAAAAAATGTTAAAAATTCTACCTTTACATTTTAGAACACGACCTCACTAATAAAACTGAATAGCTGTTTCTGAAATTTGTGATGATTCTAGATCACAAATCTCTCTTACACTCGATATCTGAAATCCTCTTCTCCGTCCTTCTCTCTGGCTTTAACACTCTTAACAATTTGAATCTTTTTTTCTCTACCTATATTATCCTCCTAAATAAATCTCCCTTTTATCTGATTTCTACTTTCTCTCTCTCTCTCTCTCTCTCTCTCTCTCTCTCTCTCACACTCTCTCTCTCTCTCACTCTCTCTCTCTCTCTCTCTCTCTCTCTCTCTCTCTCTTCCCCTCTCTCACTTTCTCACTGAATTTCACTCTCTTGATGACTTTATCTCAACATTAGTATTTGACCCACAATGCAGTGTATCAGTTTAGAAATTCCTCTTGGCATGGGAATGCTGAAATGTTTATAAGCTAAAGTCATAACCAATTATTTCAAATATTGCGTACATTAGCAATGTTATCATGGATAGCTGGAAACAGTCCTGGATGTCATTCAATGAACATATCAAAAGCCCTGTAGATCATTCTACCACTGACAAAGCACAAATTGAAAGGAAGCGTGCTAAGAAAACAGCTCAGGTTTGTTGAGCAGAGAAAGAATTGCTGGAGGAACTCAGCAGCATCCATGGGTGGAAACAGTTAATCAACATTCCTTTATCAAGCCTTCAAGGAAGGGTGTAATATTATAGATATAAAGGGGGAAAGAAATTGGAGGGGGGGGGTGTGCCCAGAAGTGATAGAACAGAAGTTGTGAGAGATGGAGAGAGTGAAACAGGAAAGTCTGTAGACACCGTGATTGTCGTAAAAACACATTGAAATGCAGGAGGAACTCAGCCGATCTTTTCAGTGTCCATAGGAGACAAAGATATATTGCCGACATTTCGGGCCTGCGCCCTTCTTCAGGGAATAAGAAGAATAAGCCAGAACCAGGAAATCTCAGGAACTCACAGAATTCAGAGAATGCTGACTGAAGGACAAATCCAGACCAACAAAAGGTGTTAATTGGCTATGGTAAGGGACGAGGCAAGGGAAGAGGTGGAGAGACAGGTAGAGGGAGAAACTATTCAGAAAGGAATGGAGGGGGGGTGTGAGTAAAGAAATGTTAGAAACATGGGAAATAAAATATGTACAAAGGTAGGTAAACAGTGGAACCCGATAGGGTTGGGGAGAGGGGGTGGGGGTCACCTAAAATTAGAGAAAGCAATGTTCATGCTGTTAGTTTTAAGGCTGTCCAACAGGAATGTGACATGTCATTCCTTAAACTTATATTTGGCCTCACACTGACAATGGACTTAGGAATGATTGGGGGAGTTTAATTTTCCTCCCTCCCTCTAACTTTCTATCATGCACCCACAGAAAACCTACACAGATGACTGGGAGAATGTCCAAACACCTTACAGACAGCACCAAATTCGAACCTGGGTCCCTAGCACTATAATAACCTTGCACTGCCTGTTTCCATAGCTGTGACCCCCATATTTTCAAGATTTCAAGATTTTTTTTATTCTCTGCTAATAAAACAGAAAATGTAATATTACATAAAATTTCCTTTAGTCTATCATAAGGCAGACAAATATTCACCACCAGCTCAAATTGCCCGGTTCCCCTTACAGCCTGAGAAAGAGAAGCAAAAGAGAGTTCTCCCCAGAGACATTGAATGTCCATGGATTTGCCTCCAGTGCTTCCGCAGCCTCCTCAACCACACAGCCTTCAGTCCAAAAATCGAAACCCGAGCTCCAGATCCAAATCTCAGACATGATCAGGAGGCCCTCGGCACCCTCTTGCAACCCTGTTCTGATACCTGGTACCACTTCAGCCAGATTCGAGCCAGTCTCCAGCAGTCCACAGGCTGGTGGATAGGTTTCTCACCCACTAGTCAACAACAGCTCATCGCCTGTGTTCTTCAGCCTCAGAGCTCCTCACTGCACCATGGTTACTGTCCCATAGGGTTGTCTCCTCTGCTTGCCCTTCTCAACCTGGGGAATGGTCTCCCTGTTTTCCGGTGCCCTGTCCTCTACTTTTCCAGAGTCTGTAACCCCTCGTGGCCATAGCCGAACACAAGCACCACCATCTTGGGCCCTACCCCGCAGTTGCAAGTTTTTAAAATAATCCATCTTTGACTCCTTTAACAGGCCGCTGAAAGCCTGTGAATCAATAACTGACAAATCAATAAATTTCTTAAAACTAACCAACTTTAGGGGCGGCATGGTTAGAATTACAGTTAATGCAATGATGTTGCAGCATCAGTGATCGAGACAGGGTTCGAATCCCACGCTGTCTATATGTTCTCCTTGTGTCTGCATGGGTTTTCTATGGGGGCTCCAGTTTCTCTCTTTCAATCTTTTTATTGAGTTTTATATAGCAAGCACACATTGCATAGAGAACACAAGGTTACCAAATATGAAGAATATAAGTACATTTCCAAAAAAAAACAATAACGATCTACCCCTTCCCCAGACAACATTGTCAGAAATGACAAAAAACAAAGAAAAGAACTCTAACCCCATACCGAAGAAACCTGGAATGTTTTGATATAAAATTAAAGGTAATATAGTTCTGCTGGATCTATAAGACATTAGTAACGGAAGGAAAAACCATGTACATAAATAAATACATTCAATGATCAAGACTGATTTAATGAGCATGAAAATAGTCCATAAAACGACTTCAAATTTTATAAAGACTAATGTTTGCATACAATGCGGAACACCTGATCTTTTCTAAATCCAGACAAGACATGGCATGACATAACCACTGAGTACTAGTGGGTGGAACAGAATCTTTCCATCTCAGTAGGATCGCTCTTCATGCCAAAGAATTGTAAATAGTATGTCTTGATGATCGTTAATATCTAATAACATTCCAAACAAAGCCATTAAAGGATTAGGTTCAAGATTATATTATTGAGAAAACACAAAAAAATCTCCCTCCAATAAGGTTCAAGCGCTCAACAAGATCAGAACATATATATGTCAAGGTTGCTTCCCTGTTGTGACATACATCAGGGATTCAGATCATGAAATATATGGGATAATTTAGATATATAAATCCAATGTTCAACATTGAACTGAATAAGAGAATGTCGAGCACATGCTGAAGAAGTGTTAACTAATTTAAGAATCAAATCCCAGTTTTTGTTTGAGAGAGAAAACTGAAGATCATGCCCGCATGCTCTTTTAATCTTATCGAAGGAAACCTGATGCAATTTTGAAAGCATATCATATTTAAAAGTTATTAAACTCTTCCAGGAGGGTGGTAATTTGAAAATTACATCCAGCATGTTAGATTCACAAGCCATGAGAAAATTTGGTAATCGAACCTGTAAAAAATTTCTGATCTGCAAGTATCTAAAAAAAATTATGAATTTGGTAAATTAAACCTTTGCTGATCACTGGGGGAAACTAGAACTAGGGGACATAGCCATGACATGAGACAACCGTCAACAAACAAGTCCCAAAAACACTGAATACCATGATCATACCAATTGAGAAATGTCAAATTATATTTTTTTTTCTTTGGCTTGGCTTCGCGGACGAAGATTTATGGAGGGGGTAAAAAGTCCACGTCAGCTGCAGGCTCGTTTGTGGCTGACAAGTCCGATGCGGGACAGGCAGACACGATTGCAGCAGTTGCAAGGGAAAATTGGTTGGTTGGGGTTGGGTGTTGGGTTTTTCCTCCTTTGCCTTTTGTCAGTGAGGTGGGCTCTGCGGTCTTCTTCAAAGGAGGTTGCTGCCCGCCAAACTGTGAGGCGCCAAGATGCACGGTTTGAGGCGTTATCAGCCCACTGGCGGTGGTCAATGTGGCAGGCACCAAGAGATTTCTTTAGGCAGTCCTTGTACCTTTTCTTTGGTGCACCTCTGTCACGGTGGCCAGTGGAGAGCTCGCCATATAACACGATCTTGGGAAGGCGATGGTCCTCCATTCTGGAGACGTGACCCATCCAGCGCAGCTGGATCTTCAGCAGCGTGGACTCGATGCTGTCGACCTCTGCCATCTCGAGTACTTCGACGTTAGGGGTGTAAGCGCTCCAATGGATGTTGAGGATGGAGCGGAGACAACGCTGGTGGAAGCGTTCTAGGAGCCGTAGGTGGTGCCGGTAGAGGACCCATGATTCGGAGCCGAACAGGAGTGTGGGTATGACAACGGCTCTGTATACGCTTATCTTTGTGAGGTTTTTCAGTTGGTTGTTTTTCCAGACTCTTTTGTGTAGTCTTCCAAAGGCGCTATTTGCCTTGGCGAGTCTGTTGTCTATCTCATTGTCGATCCTTGCATCTGATGAAATGGTGCAGCCGAGATAGGTAAACTGGTTGACCGTTTTGAGTTTTGTGAGCCCGATGGAGATGTGGAGGGGCTGGTAGTCATGGTGGGGAGCTGGCTGATGGAGGACCTCAGTTTTCTTCAGGCTGACTTCCAGGCCAAACATTTTGGCAGTTTCCGCAAAGCAGGACGTCAAGCGCTGAAGAGCTGGCTCTGAATGGGCAACTAAAGCGGCATCATCTGCAAAGAGTAGTTCACGGACAAGTTTCTCTTGTGTCTTGGTGTGAGCTTGCAGGCGCCTCAGATTGAAGAGACTGCCATCCGTGCGGTACCGGATGTAAACAGCGTCTTCATTGTTGGGGTCTTTCATGGCTTGGTTCAGCATCATGCTGAAGAAGATTGAAAAGAGGGTTGGTGCGAGAACACAGCCTTGCTTCACGCCATTGTTAATGGAGAAGGGTTCAGAGAGCTCATTGCTGTATCTGACCCGACCTTGTTGGTTTTCGTGCAGTTGGATAATCATGTTGAGGAACTTTGGGGGACATCCGATGCGCTCTAGTATTTGCCAAAGCCCTTTCCTGCTCACGGTGTCGAAGGCTTTGGTGAGGTCAACAAAGGTGATGTAGAGTCCTTTGTTTTGTTCTCTGCACTTTTCTTGGAGCTGTCTGAGGGCAAAGACCATGTCAGTGGTTCCTCTGTTTGCGCGAAAGCCGCACTGTGATTCTGGGAGAATATTCTCGGCGACACTAGGTATTATTCTATTTAGTAGAATCCTAGCGAAGATTTTGCCTGCAATGGAGAGCAACGTGATTCCCCTGTAGTTTGAGCCTACGACCCAAGGACCTCGCTGCCATGTCCCAGCTTGCTTGGCCACAGCACACGAACCATGGGTGTAAAGGGTGGGGCCAGTACTGCGCGCACTGCACTCCACCTAAAAGCTCCTTTGCGCAGGCCTGAGGACAGGTCCACGTCCTCCCCCTCCACATCCTCCCCCTCCACGTCCTCCCCCTCCACGTCCTCCCCCTCAAAAGATGCTCACAAACTCAAGCTAGCATGCTGGAACATCAGAACCATGCTAGACAAGGCTGACAGCCACCGACCTGAACGTCGGTCTGCCCTCATTGCACATGAACTCCTCAGACTTGACATCGACATAGCCGCTCTCAGTGAAGTCCGCCTGGCAGATGTAGGCAGCCTCCAAGAACGCGGCGCGGGCTACACACTCTACTGGTCTGGCAAGCCTTCGGATGAACGACGCCTATCTGGTGTAGGCTTCATGGTCAAGAGCTTCATTGCCTCCAAACTCGAAAACCTTCCGACAGGCCTCTCGGACCGAATCATGTCCATGCGACTCCCACTTCAAAACAAGCGTCACATCACCCTCATCAGTGTCTATGCTCCAACCCTCCAGGCGGAACCAGCAGAAAAGAACAAGTTCTACACCGACCTGCGCAACCTCATCCAACGTACCCCTACAGCCGACAAGGTTGTCATCCTGGGCGACTTCAACGCTCGTGTCGGCAAAGACTCAGAAACCTGGCCAGGAATCCTGGGCAAGCATGGCGTCGGCAAGTGCAACGACAATGGGCGCCTCCTGTTGGAGCTCTGCGCAGAACAGCGGCTTGTCATTACAAACACCCTTTTTCAGCAGAGGGACAGCCTTAAGACCACCTGGATGCATCCCCGATCCAAACACTGGCACCTCCTGGACTACATCCTGGTGCGAGAAAGTGACAAACGAGATGTGCTCCACACCAGGGTCATGCCTAGCGCGGAATGCCACACTGACCACCGGCTGGTTCGCTGCAAGCTCAACCTTCACTTCAAACCAAAGCCCAGGAACAATAAAGCCCCCAGAAAGAGGTTCAATGTTGGAAACCTGCAGTCAGACGAAGCGAGAGGAAACTTCCAGGCAAACCTCAAAAGCAAAGCTCGACGATGCAACCCGCCTCACGGACCCGTCCCCTGAAACCCTCTGGGATCAGTTGAAGACTACCATACTGCAATCCACTGAAGAGGTACTGGGCTTCTCCTCCAGGAAAAACAAGGACTGGTTTGACGAAAACAGCCAGGAAATCCAGGAGCTGCTGGCAAAGAAGCGAGCTGCCCACCAGGCTCACCTTACAAAGCCGTCCTGTCCAGAGAAGAAACAAGCCTTCCGTCGCGCATGCAGCCATCTTCAGCGCAAACTCCGGGAGATCCAAAATGAGTGGTGGACTAGCCTCGCCAAACGAACACAGCTCAGCGCGGACATTGGCGACTTCAGGGGTTTCTACGAGGCTCTAAAGGCTGTGTACGGCCCCTCACCCCAAGTCCAAAGCCCGCTGCGCAGCTCAGACGGCAAAGTCCTCCTCAGCGACAAGATCTCCATCCTCAACCGATGGTCAGAACATTTCCAATCTCTTTTCAGTGCCAACCGCTCAGTCCAAGATTCCGCCTTGCTCCAGCTCCCTCAACAGCCCCTAAGGCTAGAGCTGGATGAGGTTCCCACCCTGGATGAGACATATAAGGCAATCGAACAACTGAAAAGTGGCAAAGCAGCAGGTATGGATGGAATCCCCCCAGAAGTCTGGAAGGCTGGTGGCAAAACTCTGCATGCCAAACTGCATGAGTTTTTCAAGCTTTGTTGGGACCAAGGTAAACTGCCTCAGGATCTTCGTGATGCCACCATCATCACCCTGTACAAAAACAAAGGCGAGAAATCAAATTATATAAAGAAGGAGGAAATACATAATTAGATGATATAAAACTTGATAAGGAAAAACCAGTTAAATCAAAATAAATTCCTGAATTGAAACCAGACATGCGAGGAATGTTTTACGACAGGGCTTTAGATAATTCTGGTAACTTTACCTCAAGAAAAAGGAAATGCTTCTCCTAAAAAGGATAAAACAGAAAACTTTTCAGCCGACTTCAATTCCAAGGGGCACCAGTTTCCTCCCACACTTCAAAATGTACTGGGTGGGTGTGGATTAATTGGATATAAATTTGGCGACATGGACTCATGGGCTGAAATGGCCTATTACCATCGAACTTCCTTTAATTTAAAAGAGAGAACATTGGAACATGTCTTTCAACATAGAAGTTCAGTTTTCAGGGCGTCATCTATCCCTTGCCTCCGAGCTGCATTTTGAATACCCCAATGAGTTCACCTTAATTCATCTTCTCCCATCAATTCTCCACCTTCTTTGCTGAAGAAAGCTAACTTGTTTTCTCTCTTTCTCCGTTCTGTGGAAACTGAACGGTTTCTCCTGCAATTACTGCTTGGCCTGCGAGGTGCTTCCAGTATTTCCTATTCACTCTCTATCACCTCTTTTTAAATATTGTCTTAGCATGAAACTGAGAACGTACAACAGTTCAGCATAGGAACAGGCCTTTTGGCCCATGATGTCTCTGCAAAATATGCCCAATCAATCTGAAACTCTATTGCTTGTACATAATACCATATCTCTCGATTCTGTCCATGTTCTTATGTCTATCAATTTGGCCTTTCAAATCATAGGAATAAACTATTCCACCCTCATTCTTGCTAACTCTATTTTTGTTAAATTGGATCTAAGCGCATTCCTCTTACTATCCGTTACTCTGCATTTTCTGAAGTCTCTTAAACACAAATGTTGTATCTGCTTCCACCACTATTCCTGGCAACTCATTCAAGGCACCTCAGACTATAAATCATAGGAGCCCTTCAGCCCATCAAAACTTCCCCACCATAAGTCAAGAGCTGATCCATTTTCCAACTCAGCTCTACTGCCAGGCCTTATCCCCATGGCCTTCGATGCCCGGGCTCATTGAGAATCTATCAATCTCTGCCTTAAATGTTCCCGCCACCACCTGTGGCAACAAATTCCACAGATTCACCACCCTCTGTCTAAAGGGATTCCTCCTCATCTCTGTTCTAACCTGACGCCTTTCAGTTCTGAAGTTGTGCCCTCTTCCTCGACTCTCCCACAACCTTTCTACATCTACATCTACTCCATCCATGGCTTTCAACATTTGAAATGTTTCAATGAGATTCCCCTTAATTATCCTAAATTCTCATGAGTACAGGCCAAGAAACATCAAACATTCAAACATATGATAAACCTTTCATTCCCAGAACCTGCCATTCTCTGCATAAAAACCTTGTCTCACACATCTCCTTCCAACTTTCCTTCCCTAATTTTAAATACATGTTCTCCAGGGTTTGATAATTTTACCCTGGAAAATAAGATTCTGATTGTCTACCCTCTACTGTAACGATGCCTCTCATAAGTTCAGAAATTTCTATTGGGCCTCCCTCGGTCTTTGACACATTAGTGGAAACAACCCTAGATTGTACAACCTCATAACCATATAACCATATAACCACTTACAGCACAGAACAGGCCAGTTCGGCCCTACTAGTCCATGCCGTAGCAAATCCCCACCCTCCTAGTCCCACTGACCAGCACCCGGTCCATACCCCTCTAGTCCCCTCCTATCCATGTAATGATCCAGTCTTTCCTTAAATGTAACCAAAACATCTGATAGTTCAAACCACATGATCCAGGTAACACCTTATAAACCCCTTCTGCACTTTTCCAAGGCTGTGCTCTTCTTATAATGGGGAGACCAGGATTGCATATAATACTCTTAAGTGCAGTCCAAGCAATGTTTTACATAACTGCAACATGAATTCCTTCCCTTATTCTTAATTCCCCAGCCCAATGATCACAAATGTTCCTCTTTACAACCCAATTTAAATGCATGGCCACTTTTGCTGTGAACCTAGATCTCCACATCTCTGAATACACAGATGAGGTCACCATCCCATGGGCTGTCTCCTCTGCTTCTCCCTCCTGAAGAGAACAATCCCTGTAGAAGGCAGAAATGGGCAGGGAGGGGTAGATGTTCCTGGTGGTGGGCATCTAATTGCAGCTGGCAGAAATAACAGAGGATGATGTGCCAAATGTGGAGTGGGGTAAAGGGGAGGGGGAGGGGGAGTGAAATCAGTGAATGGAGAAAATGCGGGACCTGGCTCTATTGATGACAGCAGAAGGAAAGACGAATTGCTGGATCGTAGATTTTTCTAATTTTGGGTCATGAGTCCCCACTCTCTTCTTCTGTACCCATTCTTCCTCATATTTTTGTTCTATTTTCCACCCACTCCAACCCATTCCTCCTCTTTGGTTCCACCCCCCTCTTTGCTCTCAAATCCCCAATGGATTCTTCCGCTCTCTCCTTTTTCCACTCCCCTGCACCTTAAGTTCTCTCTCTTTACACCACCATTCTCACCATCTCTTCTTATCAGATTCCATCACTGGGTGCCTTTGCCTTCAACTCATCCACTCCACCCTGCATGACTCATCTTCCTGCATCTGACCCCTTTGTTTTCCTTGCTTCCCTTTTCCACAATCTAGTGTCTGCCCATCCATTGCCTTCTGTCTATAATGCTTCACCTCTACCTGACTCACCAATGTCCCTTCCTACCAACACTGTCCTCCCAACACTGGTTTTCCTCCCAAATCTACTACCCTGAACCTTGAAGTGAATCCCTCTGCAGTTCCAGCCTCAGCTGTCAGTGGAAGCAACATTCCTGCTTCTGCTTTTTCTATTCCTTTCATCGGTTTATGTCTTTCTGCAAAATCGCCCCTCATCCTTCTAAACACCATTGAGTATGTCCAAGTTACTCAGTCTCACCTCATAACATACTCTCATCGTTTGCAGAATAAAATGAGCACCAGACAGTCTTTTACTTTAAAGATATCTTGCTAATGTTACAGTAGAAAGTGGAGGTTGCTTCCATGGGCACCAGCCACATTGCTGTATTTTGACAGAGTATGACTTTGGTCCAACGACAAGGCATAATTCAAGGATTGGCTCTATTACACAGACTTAATACCGATACGTGCATGGAGGGGAGAGGATTGAAAGCACGTCATAGAAATACATTTAGTCTGAGCCAACATTAGTTTCTGGATTAAAACACCGAAGTCTGCAGACACCATACTTGAAGTGAAAACACAATGCTGGAGAAACTCAGCAGGTCAAACAGTGCTCTTTATATTACAAATCTAACCAACATTTTGGGCATGAGTCCTTCATTAAGATATGAAAAAAAGGTAGGCAGGAGCCCAAACAAAATAATGGGAGGGGAGAGGCAGGGAAATGAGCCCAGTCCCAAAGCAGGAGGTAATCGGTGGATAAGGGAGGGTGGACACACCAGCAAGCAGGGGGAAGGGGGAGGAGGGGATGGCTCTGTGAGAGGAGAGGAAAGGGAGTGGAGAGCTGGAGGAAAGAAGATGAAGGAAAAAAGGGAAGGGTGGGAGAACAGAGAGCATACTGGCAGAAACAGAAGTTGATGTAAATGCCATCGGGTTGGAGAGTGCCAAGACAGAAAATTAAGTGTTGCACCTCCAATTTACGGGTGGCCTTGGTGTCCATGGAGGCGATGGACAGTATGGGAGTGGGGCGCGGAATTGATGTGGTTGGCCACTGGGAGATTCCCTGTCACAGATGGGGACAGAGCGAAGGTGCTCAGCCAAGCGATCTCCCAGCCATTAGTTTCCATGTCCCAATGTTTCATCAACAGATCAAAATGTCCAGACACACAGACCACGGATTACAAACTTAAAGAGTGCAATTGATGAAGTAAAAAGTAAAATGGCTTTGTAAATAATCTTGGTGTGTCTGATGGAGGCATTTATTTAAAACAAAGATCAGTTGTTAGCCCAAAAACCAAAGTAACTCAATTTATAAGAATTTATGCAAAAAGGTATCCTTTCGAGATAGCAAACCTTGCATTAGAAAAGAGATAAATGAATAACTGAACATGACATTTCAAGACACCAGACTAAACAATTCCCAACCCACAGGACCACTTTTCACAGAGGAAGCTGCCAATCAGGCAGTCATTGCCACCAGGGACTTGGTTAAAGGGATTTTGGGTGTTTATTTAGTGAAAGGTTTGTTTACCTCCAAACAAACCACTAAACCAAATTAACAAGGATGTGTCCTCATAAAAGAAACCAGATATTCAGCTTGTGGTTGCAAACAGTTCGATCCAACGGATTTGTTTTGACTAAATGGTGTCAGGTCAATTTCTATTCAATTTAAAGAATAGTTATATTGGAGCTCTACTTTTATTTATTCTGCAGGTAAGAACTTCTAACAGCACTCTACTACACCAGCTATACAGCTGATAGGACTGTGTCCTCTCAGCTCCAGAGATCTCAGTTCAATCCTGACCTGGGGTGATGCCTTTTTGTATTGTTTTGCCTGTTATCACCTGGGTGCTCTGGTTCCCTCCTCCATTCCAACAACATGGAAGTTGGTAGATTACGTGGACTCTAGAGGGCAATCGAGTGCTAGAAAATGGTGGGGGAGGGGGGTGGTGACTGACAGGAATGAGGGGAGAATAAAATGGGATGAGGAGGACTGATATAAATAGCTGCATGGAAATCTGTGCAGGATCAGTGGGCTGAAGGACTTGTAAACTGTGCCCCAATACAGTAAATCCCCTGATATCCAGCACCTATGGGGGACTGGTAGATTCCAGATAAGGGTATTTTCCGGTTGCTTGAGACTTACTCTTACAATGCCTTATGCACCTGTATTAAGAATAAATAGTTCAAAAGACAAAAATATTACACTGAACTTTCATTGAACAAACACATGAATATATAAACCTTAAATCACCTTATCTTCAGTCATGTTCTTTGAAAAAAATTAACCATTGCTGCATCTTCAGGTTCCTCTGCCTCCATGGAGCCACATGGAAGACGAGCAATAACATTATAGATAATTAACTCCTTTGCCCTCCTCCAAGTTTACAGATAAAGTCTCTGACTGGGATGCCCCTGACTAAGCAGAGATAAGGAGACACTTTAAGAGAACAACCCAAGGCCAACGTCTTTGCTGCTTTACATAACTTTATTTAAACAGCTGCTATGAGCAAACACGACCAAGGCACCCACTGGCTGAGTATTGGTTCCCATCTTCACCAAAGTTGATATGTTACTTCAGAGAGCATGTACTTTTACAATTTTAAAATCACATTTTTTACTTATTATTTTATTCTTACTCATTTTATTTTTTTAATTTATTTTCCCGAATTTTTTTGCCAGTTGCTTGAGGCTGCCATTTGCTTGAATTCCATATACCAGGTGTTTTATTGTATTTAGAATAAATGAAGCATTGAACTGTTACCAAGAGAAATAGTAACCATTTAAACCACAGCTATGAAAACAAACAAAACTGCAAATGCGCGAATCTGAAATGGATAAGATGGAAGAACATAACAAATAGCTTCAGGAGTAGGTCATCTGGTCTGTCGAGTCCACTCCACTATTCAATAAAATCATGGCTGATGTGGCTATAGTCTCAATTGCACCAACCTGCCTTTTGTCCATAATCCCCTTGATAGGCTCTATCAATAACCATGAAGACAAGAGCTGGGGAAGGATAGGCTTTAATAAACATGAAACTTTGGCTGGCCCAGATCCAGGTACAGGAATGCCGAAAGGGAGGAGGGAGGTCGACTTTTATGGCCAGGTCATAAGAGGTGGAGACATAGGAGATGAGTCACTAGTGGGCGGGCCAGCCTCATACATACAACAGCTCAGGTAGGGAATAATATACAAGGAGAAAACATATCATTACACCCCTACTATGCAAATATCCATCTAACTCGTCTTAAATATAATTATTGAGGCAACCTGAACTGCTTCATTGGGCAGACAATTCCAGATTATTCTGGGAAAACAAGTTCCTCCTCACCTCAGTTCTAAATCTATTCCCATGAATCTTGAGGCTCTTCCCCCCTTGTTCTAGTCTCAGCCAAGTCAAGCAACAGCAGAGAAACCAGGTGGTATTTCAGAGCATGACCTTTCCTCAGAATTGTCCTGATGAAAGTTTGTTCCACAGGCCCTGCTCAATTAAGTCAGCGTCAACCCCAATTCTTCTACCATAAAAGGTGCCAGGTTAATTTCCTTCAAGTGTCTATCCAGCCACATGCTTGCCTTCATTGGTCATGAGCAGAGAGGTCAGGATACTACACAGGATGTTGGTGAGACTGCAATTGGGGTAGCGTGTGCAGTTCTGGTCACCCAGCAATACGAAGAATGTCATCCATCTGGAAAGGGTACAGAAAAGTGTCACGAGAATCTTGCCAGGATGGGGACTCATGAATTATCCAGAGCAGCTGGATAGAACAATAGAACCATAGAACATTGCAGCACAGAAATAGGCCCCTTTGGCCCGTCTATTCTGTGACAAACTATTTTTCTGATTTGTCCCACTGACCGACACCCTGCCTACAGCCCTCCATACCTCTTCTATCCATGTACCTGTCCAAATTCTTCTTAAGAGTTAAAATTGAGACAGCATTCACCACATTAGGTGGCAGCTCATTCCACACTCCCACAATTCTCTGTGTGAAGAAGTTCACATTTCTCTATCCCTTTCATAATTTTAATATCTTTATCAAATCTACCCTCATTTACTTTGAGGAAATTATGTATCAGTATTCCCAGATCCCTGTGTTCTACTGCACTCCTCAGTGCCCTACCGTTTACCATGTGTGTCTTTTCTTGGTTTGTTCTTCCAAAATGCAGCACCTCACACTTATCTGTATTAAATTCCATCTGCCATTTTTCAGCCCATTTTTCCAGCTGGTCCATATCTCTCTGCAAGCTTTGAAAATTTTCCTCTCTGTCCACAACACCTCCAATCTTAGAGTCATCTGTAAACTTGCTAAGCCAATTTATCACATTATCATCCAGATCATTGATCTAGACAACAAACCATTGGTCCCAGCACTGATCCCTGAAGCACACCACTAATCACAGGACTCCAGTCTGAGAAGCAATCATCCAGCCATTGTCAAATCCACTTTATTACTTAACCATGAATACCCAGCATTTGAATCTTCATGACAAACCTCCCTTGTCAAAGGCCTTAGTGTTGACCATGTAGCCTTTCCTTCATCAACTTTCCTGGTAACTTCCTCAAAAAAACTCTATAGGATGGATCAAACCTGACCTAACATGAACAAAGCCAGGTGGACTATCCCTTATAAGTCCTTGGCTATCCAAATACTTGTATATCTGATCTTTTAAACACCTTCAAATAATTTATATTTAATATTTTTTATTGAATTTTGAACAAAATGTGTAGGAAGAAGAAAAATATGCTGGACAGGTAAAGGCAAATTACAATATATCCTCAAATAAAAATGGTGAACTAATGATGAACAGATAATAATGAACTAATATTATATCTTTTGTTCCTGCAGAAAAGAAAATAAAATAAAACTGCAACTAATCCTAAACTATTATAAAAAGAGAAAAAGCCTCTGGGTCACCTTAAACCACCAAAATGGTAAACAGTAACGGTGTGTTAGTGAATTGCCTTATATGTAAATAAGTAAGTTCAGGAAGAGATTACAATCACTCCGTATGTTATATACAAAATACTAAACTACTGTATGATTCATTAAATATTAAACCTCCGCCGCCTAAAATGACAGAAGGAGAAGAAGACAAAATGAACTGACCCAGTGTGTAAAAGTAGATGACACAAATTTCTTGTTTATTTGCATTGTGTGATGACATTGTTTAATGGGTTTGATGTATTGTATATGTTGAACGTTGAGTGAGTGGGGAGGGGGAGTGAAGGAGGGAGGGAAGGGAGGGGGGAAAAGGGGAGAAAATGAAAATGTGTATATTCAAGAGGGAAAGTTTGTGTGTATTTTGGTCAGTATGGTTCATAGTGTGAAAAAAAAATGTGCTGCATTTTATTAAACTTAACATCAGTTTTCAAACCATTACATCTAATCTTCTCGAGGTTCATGCATTGATCATAACTGGGGGGGATTAAAGCCCTTCCATCTTAGCAAAATACATCTTCTCGCTATTAAACTGGCAAAAGCTATCACATGGAAATCGGACACCAAAAATCAACTGTTCTCCACACCAAATAAAGATGAAGTTGAATAGCAACTGAGAAAATACAGGAAAATGCATTAAAAATTTCTTTCCAATAGTAATCTAATGCTGAACAGGACCAAAACATATGAAATAAGGAAGCAATCCCATTACGACATCTGTCAGGTAAAGGGTTGATAGTAGGAAAAATCTTAGCTAATTTATCTTTGGATAAATGTATTGTATGTACTCTCTGGAATAAGTGAATAACGTGCACAAATGGAAGAGGAATTTTAAACACTTGGTAGTTTGTAAGTTGCTCACCCAAGCACTCTTACGTTTATTCATAGAAACGCAATGAATTTTAGAAATTAATCCATAAATGAATCCTCTTTAACAAGCATTTAACTGAAAAGAAGTCAAAGCAATTACTATCATGGGAGAATGGAAAAGTAGTCACTTGGATTCTCAGAAAATCTCTAATCTGTAAATATCTAAAAAAAATGGAAATTAGGAAGATTAAATTTTTGTGACAAATTCTCAAAGCCATCTACAAATAAATCATCTCTTCTGACTCCATGTTTTAAGATAAAAGGATAATCAAGGTCAAATTTGCTCCCATTGAAAATCAGTGGTTAGTTTTGTACGGAGTCAATAAAGAGGGGGATGGACGTCTTAAATATTTTTATTTTCATCAGTATTCACTCAGGAAACAGGTACAGAGTTGTGGGAAGTAAGTAAAACCAGCAGTGAGGTCATGGAACCTATACAGATTAAAGAGGAGAAAATGCTTGCTGTCTTAAAGCAAATAAGGGTGGATAAATCCCCAGGGCCCGACACGATATTCCTTCAGACCGTGAGGGCAGCTAGTGCAGAAATTGCAGGGGCTCTGGCATAAATATTTCAAATTTTCTTCACAAGTGTGGTGCCAGAGGTTTGGAGGGTATCTCACATGGTTCCATTTTGTTTAAAAAAGGCTCCAAAATTAACCGTACAAGTTATAGGATGGTGAGCCTGATGTTAGTAGTAGGTAAATTTTTGGAAGGAGTTCTAAGAGGTCAGATATAAATTATTTGGATAGCCATGGACTGATTGGGGATAATCAACATGGTGCATGGTAGGTTGTGTTTAACCAAACAGCGATTTTTGGGGAGATTACCAGGAAAGTTGACGAAGGAAAGGCTGTGGATGCTATCTAAATGGACTTTAGTAAGGCCTTTGACAGGATCCGGCATAGGAGGTTAGTCAGGAAGATTCAGATACTTGGTATTCATGGTGAAGTAGTGAACTGGAATCGATGATGGCTGGATTGGAGAAGGCTGAGAGTAGTGGTGGATTATTGCTTCTCAGATTGGAGGCCTGTGACGAGTGGTGTGCCTCAGGGATCAGTACTGGGACCATTGTTGTTTGTCATCTATATCAATAAACTGGATGATAATGTGGTAAATTGGATCAGCAAGTTTTCAGATGACATTAAGATTGGAGGTGTTATGGACAGTGAAGAAGGTTTTCAAGCTTGCAGAGGGATCTTGATCAGCTGGTAAAATGGACTGAAAAGTGGCAGATGGAGTTAATGCAGATAAATGTGAGGTGTTTCATTTTGAAAGAACTAACCAACAAAGACATACATGGTAAATGGTCGGGCACTGAGAAGTGCAATAGAACAGAGGGACCTGGGAATACAGACATACAATTACCTGAATGTGGTGCCACAGGTTAAAAGGGTTGTAAAGAGATCTTTTGGCGTATGGCCTTCATAAATCAAAGTATTGGATGCAGGAGTTGGGATGTTATGTTAAAATTGTATAAGACATTGTTGAGGCCAAATATGAGGTGTGAAGTTTTGGTCACCTAATTACAGGAAAGATATGAATAGGATGGAAAGGGTGCAGAGAAGATTTATTGTGCTAGGATGTTGCCTGGACTTCAGGAACTGAGTTAGAGGGGAAGATTAAACAGGAGCATCGAAGAATGAGGAGAAATTCAATAGAGGTATTTAAAATTATGAGAAGGATAGATAGAGTAAATGTAGATAGGTTTTTTCAACTGAGAGTAGGTGCGGCCGGCGGCGTGATAACCATTGTTGCAGGGTTGAAGGATCTACGCCTCTGGGCCCGACTGAACTGGGCATGCACAGTGAGGCTTTAGGAATGGCAGGCTTCCGCCCAGTCTGGGGGTTGGAGGGGGGTTCCAACCCGCAGCCAAGTGGCACGGGCTGAGATAGTCGCCATGGAACAAGAAGAGAAAGAAGAAATGCTAATAATGATGGTGGAAGGAGAGGAAGCAATATTGCAAGCTGCAAGAATTATTGAAGGTAGGCCTCAGAGATTTAAATCCCCTCCTTTACAAACTTTTAAAGCCTTAACTGTTTAAAGGGATGCTACTGTATCTTTATCCGAAGATTTCATGTGTAGAATGGATAATATGGCAATACAAGTTATGCAGGGATTTATGGACAATAAGACTCAATTGACCGAATTGAGAGGGAAAATAGCCAATATTTACGAAGAAGTATCTACAATTAAAGAAGATGTAAATAAATGTCTGCGAGCGGTAGACACAGTGCAAGATGAATTTAAAGAAATTAAGCGGGCGTTTCGTGATTGCAATGACAAATTGGAAAGGTATATGGAAAGGATGGACTACGTGGAACTTTATATTATGGGATGCGTTGTGCAAAATCGAGAATTTTTGAAAAAAATTGCTTCATTGGAGAATCAGAATCGGCGTAATAATATTAAGACAGTAGGATTGCCGGAGGACATAGAAGGAATGGATCCGGTGAAGTTTTTTTCAGAAATGGATACCTGTGAGGAGAGGATGCGTTTCCAGAAGGGCTGAAGTTTGGATAGAGCGCATAGGGCAATATGGCGAAAACCTTTCTCAGACTAACCTCCACGAGCGGTTCTTAACCAATATTTGTGGTATCAAGACCGTAAAATGGTTTTACGTCTGGCAGTGCATGAAGCTCGTCAAAATCAGGGACCTTTGGTGGTCCATGGTAACAGAGTGTTCTTTTACGCCGATTTGAGTCAGGATGTTATAAGGAGACATAAGGAATGTAATCCAGGAAAGGCGGTTTTATGGAAGAAAGGTTATAGATTTGCTTTTAGATACCCAGCTATACTGAAAGTGCCTTATGGTAATTTTCAGGTTCAGTTTTTTGAGGATGAAAGCGATGCCCTGACATTTGCTAACTCTTTACCAAATAATCCAAATAGTTCTGAATTGCAGAAACAGCCGAAATCGCAGGGATCTTCAAAGAAGAATGGGAATGCAAGTGGAAGGAAGAATTTGGAGGAGCAGAAATTGATTGAGATTGGAGATGATGATTAAGTTGCCGGTGCCATGGAGGCGATGGAATGAATGTCTGAATATGGAAAAGTTTTTCTTTGCAACCTCATGACTTCTGTTAGGCTTCTTCATTTCTTTCTTGAGGTTTCCCTTGCAATTTTTACCATCTTCAAGAACCTCATTTCCTCCAGTTGCCTATACCTGCTATACACCTTCTCTCTTCTTCTGAACCAGATCCCCAATATCCCACAAAATCTAGGCTTTGCTTTTAATCCAATGGGAACATGCAAACTCTGAAAACTCAAAATTTCACCCTTAAAGGTCTTTCACTTGCAGAGCACATTCTTTCCCCAAAACGACACGTCCCATTCCATGCTTCCTTTCTCATTTTCTCACTTTGACCTTTCTCCAATTAGGATCTCAACCGAGGCCCAATCCTATCTTTCTCCATAATTAACTTGAAACTAATGGCATTGTGACCACTGGACCCAAAATGTACCTCTATATATTGATTTAGATAACTTTCCTGATCATGTTTGACTCCAAGCCATCCAGCCCTTTTACAGGATGGGAGTCCCAGTCAAATATGTAGAAAGTTAAAATATCCTATAGCCACAACCTTCTGTTTCCTGAAGCTGTCTTCAACTTCTCTACATATTTACTCCTCTGATTCACGCTAACAATTGGGTGGTCTATAATTCAATGCCATGAGTGTCGTCTTACCTTTCCCATTCCACAACTTCTTGTCTGTCCTGCCTGAGCACCAATGGTCACAATGTCATAATTCCACGTGCCAATCCATGTTCTAGGCTTGTCTGCCTTTCCTACAATACTCCTTGCAGTGAAATAGATGCAGTCTATTGAACATAACTATTCCCCTCTCTACCATTTCCTCTGGCAGCTGACTCCATATAATCACCACGTCTGTGTGAAGGAAGTGTCCCTCAGCTCCCTCTTAAATCTTTTATTTAAATTTAAATATTCAGGTCGCTAACAGGCCCTTTAGGCCCACGAGCACATGCTGTCCAATTACATCCAATTAACCTACAATCGGCAGTATGTTTTGAACGGTGGGAGAAAACTGGAGCCTCTGGAGGAAACCCACACAGATACATTGAAAATGTAAAGACTCCTTAAAGACAGCGCGGGATTCGAAGCCAGTTCCTGATCGCTGGTGGTGAAACACCATTGTGGTTACGGCTATGCTACCATGCCCTAAATCTCTGCCCTCTTGTTTTAGATTCACCTACCCTGGGAAAATAACTATGACTATTTTTCTTATCTATGCTCATTGTGAATTTATGGATCTCTATATGATTCCCCTGCAGTCTCCCATAGCCCAAGGAGAAAAGTCCCAGCCTCAGTGGATGAGCCCTCTTGATTGGTCAATTGAGTTCAATAATTGGAATCTTGAAAAGGATAGAGCAGAAAGCACCTGACGGACAATCAAGGCAGATGACCCAAGCATCTCTATAAAAATGAAGAACAGTGTTCTTCACTTATCCAAAGTGGTCGATATCAACCCCTGGGGGACTATCCAAGGAGTCAAAAACTGCCAGGGGTCGAAAGGTGTCAATAAATGCCAAGGGGTCAATTGAGTACCCTCTACTCTCCAAATTTCACTTTGGAAAGTCTTCCTAGCACATCCTTTCCAGAAAACAACTTGCATTCTAGATCCGTCCTCTTTTCTTCAGAATTGGCATTTCTCCAGTTTAGAATCTCAAACCTATCCTTCCCCATAATTAAATTGAAACTAATCACTGGACCCATAATCTTCCTGTACACACACTTCTGTCACATGTCCTGCCTTGTACCCTAATAAGAGATCCAGTATTGCACTCTCTCCAGTTGGTACCTCTATATATTGAGTTGGAAACATTCCTGAACACATCTGACAAACTCCAAGCCATCCAGCACTTTTAGAGTGTGGAAGTCCCATCAATATGTGGTAAGTTAAAATCTCCCACTATCTCAACTTTAGGTTTCTTGTAACTGTCTGCTATCTGTCTACAGATTTGCTCCTCCAATTCACACTGACTATTGGGCGGTCTATAGTACAACCCCATGAGTATGGTCATACCTTTCTTCCCATATAGGTTAAGTAGACAGGCCCTCTGGATTGTCCTCCCTGAGCACAGCTGTGATTATTTCCATGACGAGCAATGCCATTCCTCCCCCTTTCATTCCTCCCGTTCTGTCATGTCTGGGACAACAGAAGCCTGGAGCATTGAGCTGCAAGTTCTGCCCCTCCTGCAACCAAGTAGCACAGATAATTCCACGTGCCACTCCACACCCCAAGCTTGTCTGCCTTTCCTACAGCACTCCTTGCGTAAAAATACATTGATCCACTTGAGAAAACTGCCATCACGTTGCCATTATGACTTCTGACGTGACCTGCAATCTTCACCATCTTTTTCCCTCTCCACTCTCCTATCTACTCTGGTACTCTGATACTCAGCAGGTCAAACAATGTCCTTTAGCTAAAGTAAAAACATAGATATGGTTTTTAGACTGCAGGCATGTGACAGCATATTCAAGAAATTTTGCTGTTCAATTGGCAGTCTAAAAAGTAATGGACAGGAATTTTGAGTCAATCCCTGCGCCTCGATTTGTCCTGCAGAACCCCCACAACTTTTTGGAGGAAGCCTGCAATGTCAATCGTACCAGAAAAAATTGTTGACGGTCATTCACTCTACTACAACTCCCAGGAAATGTTTAAAGAGATATGGGCAAATGGGATTAGCTCAATCAGCATTGTCAAGATGGGCTGAAGGGACCACTTCCTTGCTGTCGAGTTTGATAATTTCTTTCAAACGCTTGATTCTTTCTACTCCCTTTATGGCTGTGAGATAGCAATAAGTGGAGAGAACAGGGAGATGCAATGAGATGTGGGTGCAGAAGAAGTTTTTTTTTAACCAGAGAGGAATGGAGGGGTCTGAAGCTCACTGATTGACAGTCAGAATTTCCAGAGGTGCTGAATGAGATGATGAATCTGCTGACTGAGATCGGAGTCATGGAACTGAAGAATCTGGAATTGTACTGCGCAGAACAGAGATTTGATCCAAGGGTTTTGCTAGGTTTTGTTAGGTTAAATGTTGAGAAACATCATCTGCTTTACACTTCCTTACCCCCTGTCCCCTGCAAGGATTCCATCCCCTTCTCTCAATTTCTCCATTTCCATCTCTTCCCAAGATAAGGTCTTCCAGTCTAGATCTTCCAAAATGTCTGCCTTCTTCCAGAAATGTAGCTTCCCCTCCACCACCATTAACTCTGCCCACACCTGCATCTCCTCCATTTCCTGCTCAACGGCCCTGGCCCCTCTGTCACCAGATGCAACAAACATAGAATCCCCCTCATCCTCACCTACCACCCACCAGCCTCCGCATTCAGCACATTAATCACTGGAACCTCTGGCACTTACTGGAGGATCCCACCACTAGATACATTTTTCCTTCTCCTCTCCTCTCAGACTTCCGCAGGGACTACTCTCTCCACAATTCCTTCATGCACACAATCCTCCCCACCCATCGCACCCCCAGTGCTTTTCCTGGGCTTGCAGGAGGTGAAACATGTGCCCACAGCTCCTCCCTCACCATGGTCTGGGGCCTCAAACAGGCCTTTCATGTGAAGCAAAACCACTTGTACATTAGGGAGACCGGTCGCAGACTGGGATATCGCTTTGCTCAGCATCTCCTCTCCATTCGCAAACACAGCGACCTCCCAATGGCCAACCACTTCAATTCTGAGTCACGCTCCCCTACTCACATGTCTGTCCATGGCCTTATGTACTATCCCACCCAGACCACCCACCAATTGGAGGAACATCACCTCATTTTCCGTCTGGGTACTCTCCTGCCAGATGATATAAACATCAACTTTACTGCCTTCCACTAAACCTGCTCACCTTTTCTTTCCCCTCCCTCTTTCCCATCTTTTCAGTTCTCCTACCCACCCACCCATCTCTCCTCCCTCTCATTGCTGCTGTCCCCTCCCCTCCTTTCTCCACCTATCATCTCGTGCCTTTGTCACTCCTCCCACTCTTTTGTTTCTCATACTTTGATGAAGGGCTCAAGCCCGAATTATCGGTGATGTATTTTTAACCTTTGCAACATAAAGGACCCTGTTGGGCCTGCTGACCTTCTCCAGCATTGTGTGATGTTACTTCAACCACAGTGTCCACAGGTTACTTCAGAGACATCAGGAAGCAGAGGTTTAAAATGACTAGCAAAAAAATCTGATGGTACTGTGCCTGGAATGATCTGAGATGAAATGGATGAAAATTCTGCTGCAGATTTCATTCTGAATGTCAAAATAAAATTAGATAAAAATTTGAAAAAGAAAAATACTAAATTTGTTGGTCCTGGGAAAATAGAGTGGATTGCTCTGCAGAGGATTGTGTCATAACTCATTAACTTCTTTCCCTTTAAAATATTTTTATTAATTTCAATAACAGTAAATTTGTACAGTTCAATCATGGAAAGTGCCATGGAAAAAAGCTTTTTAAAATCTTCTGCAAGCTTAATCATCCAAATGAATTCCAAAGCACAGCTATAATAAAGAAAGGACATAATAAATTTGATTTAGCAAAACCCCTAAACTGTAGTTTTATTTAAAACACAGTAATCAATGAAAAATAGAAAAAACTCATTAACTTCGATGCACAAAAAATACATTTGATTAATAACTTAGTGGGTCAATGAGAGACTGCAGATTCAAATACGCAAAAGTGCTGGAGAAACTCAGCAGGTCATGCAGCCTCCATAGGAAGAAAGAGCATTACAGGCCCTTTGGCCCACGATGTGTTGGCCTCAGGAAACCTACTCAACAAGCAAATTCTTTCCTACCTCACACCCATACTCTCTATTTTTCTTGCACTGAAAGAAGTAAAGGGTAACTTTGACACTACCACTATGTATATTGTATGTATGTTAGCTACACCACAACGAATGCCACACCACATGAAAGGATGTTTTCCTTCCCCAGGAAGTCAGCTTCGGGAAAAGCATTGCTATCCTAGCTAACGAACCCTGGACCCATACTACTTCAGAGGGACGTCAGGCACCATAAGACTGACCCCCTAGTTGAGAAGGTCCTCCTCCTCTACGCCAACCCCTAATATGCCTACTTGGAGTACCAGGATGGGCGACAAGACACCGTCTCCATCCGGAACCTGGTGCATGCAGAGTGTAGTGTGAATAAAACCTCTCACGACTGAAGGGAGAACAAATGCTTTTATTAGGTTATAACTAAGGGTAGGATTCAACAGTAGTCTTCAGAAGGGTTCTGGGTTTAGGCAGGAAAGCAGGGTTATATGTTAGCAGATGGGGGCAGAGCCAGGAGGCAGGGCCAGCCATCAGCATAACACACTACCAGTGAATCCCAGTTCACTGCATTCACCCCTTCCTGTATAATTTAGGGTCTGTAAATGAAGACAGAGAACATGAGTTCAGAAAAAAAATACAGTTATTTATAAATTTACAGATTTAAGCAGTTTGGGGGTCTGGAGATCCTGGTGGGGTGCCTTAGTACCAGCAGGCTTTGGACTCCTTGGGTCTCCTGGTCCTCTTGTGAGGGAGGAGAGGCAGGCTGGGTCTCCAACTTAAAGGTGGAGGAGGATGCACTTTCCTCCTGAACCGAATCCTCCGGAGCCATGATTGGGGATGGCAAGAATGAGCTCTGTGGCTTGCAGAGCACCTGAGGCAATGGACCATCTGTTCTGGTGGATGCCAGGTCCCTGATAGAGATGGTGTCCTCCATGCCATCTGGGTACTCCACATAGACTTACGTGAGATTGGCATGGAGCAGTTTCACCCTTTCCACCAGGAGTTCGGTCTTGGTTCTCCTCACGTGCTTCCTGCGAAGGACTGAATCAGGAGTGGTGAACCAGATTGGGAGTGTAGTTCTCGATGCCGACCTTCTTTTGAAAGTGAATAGGAGCTCATGAGGAGTAATGTTGGTCACAGTACATAGTAGCGACCAGATGGAATGGAGTGCCATAGGGAGGACTTCCTGCCAGCGTGAGTCTGGAAGGCCTTTTGACATCAGGACCAGTTTGACAACCTTCCAGACCATGGCATTCTCCTTTCAACCTGCTGTTTCCCTGGGGATAGTAGCTAGTAGTCCTGTTGGACGCGATGCCCCTCACCAGCAGGTACTGCTGTAGTTCGTCACTCAATAAAGCTGAGCCCTAGTTGCTATGAACCTGGCTGGGATATGCGAACAGGGAGAAAATGGAGTCTAGAGTCTTTATGACTGATGAAGTGGATGTGTCTAGACATGGAATGGTGAACAGGAAGCGGGAGTACTTATCAGTGACAGAGAGGAAGAAGGTGTTCCTATTCACAGAGGGGAGAGGTCCTGTAAAGTCAACATTGAGCCATTCAAAGGGCCTGGATGTCTTGATCAGGTGCACCTTTGCAGGGTGGTAGAAGTGCGGCTTGCACTCTGCATAGACCTGGCAAGACCCAGTCATTTCCCTGACATCTTTCATGCAGTAGGGAAGATTGAGCACCTTGACAAAATGAGCCATGCAGGTGACCCCTGGATGGCAGAGCTCATTATGCAGAGACCGCAGTTGACCGGTGTGTGCAGAGGCACAGCTTCCTCTGGATAAGGCATCTGGAGGGTTATTAAGGGCTCCTGGCCGATAGTCAATGTCATAATTGTAGGTGGAGAGCTCGATCCTCCACCTAGTAACCTTGTCATTCTTGATGTTGCCCCTCTTGACATTATTGAACATGATTGCGACCGAGTGTTGGTCAGTGAGGATCATAAATCTTCTACCAGCCAGGTAGAGTCTCCAGTGCCTCATGGCTTCTACAATAGCTTGAGCCTCCTTTTCCACAATGGGTTCCGGAGCTCAGGATCTTGTAATGACCATGAAAAAAATGCAACCGGCCTGCCCACCTGGTTGAGGTTAACGGGTAGGGCTATGTCGAAAGCATGGCTTTCCACTTGTCCATTGCTTGCATGCAGCTTTTGCAATGTGGTTCCAGAGATAGTTAAAAGTCATTTGGGCTTCAGCCGAGAGGTGGAAATTAGTGGCTTTTAAGAGAGGGTGAACCTTATCAGCGTATTGAGGGATCCACTGGGCATAATATGAAAAAACCCCAGGCATCTCCTCAAAGTCTTGGTGGTCCTGGGGATGGGGAGCTCTAACAGGGGGGCATCCTATTGGGATCGGGGCCAATTATGCCATTCTCCACCATGTAGCCAAGGATAGCCAGACTTGTCAGAGTTATAAGTGAGGTTCAGGGCTTTCACCACGAGGAGAAAACTCTGAAGGTTGGCGTCATGGTCTTCCAAGGTGTGGCTAGAGATGGTGACATTATCAAGAAAGGGGAAGGTAGCTTTCAACCCATACTCATCCACCATTCTGTCCATCTGCCTCTGGAAGATAGAAACCCTGTTAGTGATACGAAAAGGGACCCTCTGGAATTGATATAGATGACCTTTAGCCTCAAATGCCATATATAGATGGTCCTTGAAACAGATTGGCAGCTGGTGATAAGCAGCTTTCAGGTTGATGGTGGAACAGACCTGATACCATACAATATCATTCACCATGTCTGAAATTTGAGGTAGGGGGTATGAGTCCAGGAGTGTGTACTGATTAATAGTTTGGCTATCGTCAATTCCCAGCGTGGACTTTTTTCCCCTTTCACTTTCGTCAAGTAGACGTTGTGTCTCAGACTGTATAAAATCTCAATCTGCTGTACTGTACCTCCTGCTCTTGGTAGCAAAGTGTTTGCAGTCTGAGGACTGATTCGGGAAGAGAGGAGGGGGATGATCTTTAGTGCGGTGAGGCTGTATGAGGGTTCTGATTTTAGGGCCCTCCATTACAAACTATTACAGGGTGAGGGGACCAAGACACGCTTTTTAAAAACAAATATTTTTCACACTATGAACCATATTAATCAAAATACACTCAAACATTTCCCTCTTGAATATACACAGTGTCATTTTCTCCCTTTTTCTCCCCTCCCTTCCCTCCCTCCTTCCCACCCCCTCCCTACCCACTAAATGTTCAACATATACAATACAATAAACCCATTAAACAATGTCACCACACAATGAAAATAAACAAGAAAATTGTGTCATCTACTTTTACACACTGGGTCAGTTCATTTCATCTTCTCATTCTATCATTTTAGGGGGTGGAGTCTGTGGTAGGCCCTCTCTGTTGTGTTCCATGTATAGTTCCCAAATTTGTTCGAATACTGTGACGTTATTTTTTAAATTATATGTTATTTTTCCCCAATGAAATACGTTTATTCATTTCTATGTACCATTGCTGTATTCTCAGGCTTTCTTCTGATTTCCAGGTTGACATTATACATTTTTTTTGCTACAGCTAAGGCTATCGTAATAAATCTTTTTTGTGCTCCATCCAAATTGAGTCCAAGTTATTTACTTCTTGTATTACTTAGAAGGAAGATCTCTGGATTTTTTGGTATGTTGCTTTTTGTGATTTTATTTAATACCTGATTTAGATCTTCCCAAAATATTTCCACTTTCTCACATGTCCAAATTGCATGTACTGTTGTTTCCGTTTCCTTCTTACAGCAAAAACATCTGTCTGATACCGTTGGGTCCCATTTATTTAACTTTTGGGGCATGGTGTATACCCTGTGTAACTAATTATATTGTATCATGCGTAACCTCGTGTTTATTGTATTTCTCATAGTTCTGAAGCATAGCTATTCCCATTTTTCATTTTTTATCTTTATGTTTAGATCTTGTTCCCACTTTTGTTTGGGTTTACAACTTATTTCATCACTCTCTTTCTCTTGCAGCTTGATGTACATGTTTTTTATAAATCTTTTTATTATCGTTGTGTCTGTAATCACATATTCAAAATTGCTTCCTTCTGGTAACCTCAGACTGTTTCCCAATTTGTCCTTCAAGTAGGTTTTCATTTGGTGGTATGCAAACATTGTACCATGAGTTATACCATATTTGTACTTCATTTGTTCAAAAGATAATAATTTATTTCCCAAAAAAACAATTTTCTATTCTTTTGATCCCTTTTCTCTCCCATCCTCTACAGGAAAGGTTATCTATTGTGAAAGGGATTAGTTGATTTTGCGTCAATAATAATTTTGGTAGTTGGTAATTTGTTTTTTTTCCCTTTCTACGTGAATCTTCTTCCAGATGGTGCAGTACTGGTGAACTTCTATGTTGCACCAGTTTTCTGCTTGACCTTCTGGTACCTTCTCCCCTATTTATATAGCTCTAACCTGGTCCAATCTGGTTTTAAGGTAACACAGCATGTCTAGATCCGACACGAGATCACACAGTTTATCAATTATATGCAAGCGAAATTTACAGAAATCCCCCCTTCAAATGAGAGATGTACTATACAATGTTGTTGGACACGCATAGAATGTGAAAGACACAAGAAATATGCAGTAATTAGAAGGATACATCTTCAGGTTGGTTTTTTGCACAGTCTGTGAGTCTATGAAACTTTCAGTAGAGCCTGTGTCAATTAGGCATTGAGTGGAATTTCCATTTACCTTTACAGTCACTATGGAGTTGCTGAGCTGGTGAGGTTGGCCAGATCTAGGACTATCAAGGCTATGTCCCTGGAGACTCCATACTCTTTCTTCACTCGAGTGGCCCCTATTATCCTGGGTTACCTTGCGTGGTT
This sequence comes from Narcine bancroftii, assembly GCF_036971445.1. Taxonomy (NCBI): domain Eukaryota; kingdom Metazoa; phylum Chordata; class Chondrichthyes; order Torpediniformes; family Narcinidae; genus Narcine; species Narcine bancroftii. The sequence continues at coordinate 145,154,423 of NC_091469.1, forward strand.
AAGATGGCATTGACCTCATGGCACGGCAAGATGGCCGCCCTCCTTCTTCCTCCGAATGATAATGGCACTTGGTTTGAATTTGAGTCGCGGCAAGATGGCTGCTGTGCCTTTTCGCGCTGTTTCTTCACTGCCACCCTCCGTCGGCATGTCACGCAGCAAGCGGGTTTGGGTGAATTTGGGACAAATGGCTTGGGTTTGGAAACGGATCCGGGAGTGATGCAGGCTGCGGACTTCCCCGGGCTTTCCCTCACACGACAAACCCTTGCCCAATGCTCTTTCTTGCCACCGTTGGAACACACTGAGTCTTCAGCTAGGCATCAAGATTGTGGATGCTGGCTTTTGCCAGAGAAGAAGCCCTCCCTAGCACGGGAAGCGGTAACCATTAGTGCAGGGGTAGCGGGAGCAGGCAGTCCTTGGAAGGGGTCACCTGGGTGAGCGAGCTTGCTGGCATCAAGGTTGTCATTCTCGAGCTTGGCCTGCTCCAGCGATTTGGCCAGCTTGACATGGTTAGTCAGGTCCTTCTATCCTGACTCGAGCAGTCGCTGCCTCATGTACCTCGAGCAGACCCCCATGACTAGAGTGTCTCAGATCTGTTCTTCTCATGAATATGGCCCATAGCTGCTTCATACCTGCACTTCTTGGCAAACATCCACAGATCCAGCAGGTAGTCATCCTGGCAACTGGTGACGTAGAGCGAGTTGGTGCCTCGCTAGGATCTTGTTCTGCGACTTCAGGTGCCTCAATAGGAGTGTCATACGTAGGGAAGTCCCTGATAACTGCATACCCTTTCATTCTTACCCTTGAAACGAGTGCGGACCTCCTGAGTTCATCAGTGTGGAAGATGTCTCTGGTCGCTTTCAAGTAGGCCTGTAAGCATTTCGGCCAGTATGTGAACTCCTCGGCTGCGTCAGGGGACAGAGGGCCTATCAGTAACATACCTGGCTTGAGTAGCACTTCCATTGTTAGGGAATAAGCTAATAAAATTGTAGCGTGAATGTAAGCTCTCATAACTGGAGGGAGAACGAATGCTTTTACTAGCTTATAACTAAGTGTCTAATAGTAGGCTTCAGAAGGGTTCTGGGTTCAGATGGGAAACCAGAGTTATAAGTGAGCAGACTGGGGTGGAGCCAGGAGGTAGGCCAACTATCAGTACAATACCCTACCAGTGAATCCCGGTTCACTGCACAGGGGACCCTGCACCCAACCAGCCCACACGACCCCCCGGTAATCCTGACCAGCCCCTGAACACAAACTCACCTGAACAATCCCATTGTACCAACCTGCCGTCAGTCACCGGAGGCACCCCCTGTCGCACAAGACACCGCCCGGGAACCAGCAGCTGTGCCACAGCAGACCCTGGCGACAGCCGCAGCAATGGATGAGACCGCCAGATGGGCTAAATCTGTAATAAACATTGTCCCACATCACCCCCACCGGACTTTATTTTAAAAGAAGGGGTAAATGTGGTGCTACCACTATGTATATTGTATGTATGTGCTTATGGGCTGGTCCGCCCCTGAACCTGTGTCTCCTCCCTCCTGGATATCCTCATAAAGGCTGTTATGCCCAGACCCCTCCCTCAGTATCTATGTTGGAACTAGGAATAACAGCCTTTATGACATCTTTATAACATGTAAGATGTGCTGACATCTAAAGATGATTAAAGCTTATTAATCACAGTTCCTTGTCTAACATGGTAGATTGGTAGCACGGTTACCAACATTTTGGGCCTGAGCTCTTCGGAGTAATTGGAGGAACAGTGCCTAAGATCCCATCTCAGTAGTTTGTTGTTCCTCCAATTCCTTTCAAGCGCTCAGACCCAAATCATTAGTTACCTTGTACTTCCTATGAATGTTGCATGAGTTTCGCCAACACATTTGCATATTGCACTCAACCTGCATCTCGAGAGGCTGCAGACGCTGGAATCTCAAGCCAAAATAATGAACTGCTAGGGAAAGTCAGCTTCCGGGATTGCCTCGGGCAGATTGTTTTTTTTTCCCTATAGATTCCAGAATCTGCAGTCTCCTATTCCTCAGTTTCTTGATAACTTGTGGAACATTCAAGACATCACTTTAAATAATATGTGACAGAGTATATAGATATGTTTTTGGGAGATAAATTTGGAAAGGTTTGTTAGTGTAGATTACATACAAACACTTTAAATCAGATCTTATTTAAAATACTGGACCTTTGCCCCATGCTAGACATATCCGGGCCTCAGAACTTTTGCAAGAGCTTTGAAGAGTGGTCAAGAGGCTTCATGAATGGATTGTTGTTTACAAAAGGCAACAGATGAAAGTTCTTGCTGGAGCCGCAGATTGTCTGGAAGAGAACTTGTGGTTCTAGGAGGGTCATGCGGTTTTGCAAGCAGAGAGAGTAAAACAGGCTTTTTCACTCTGTGTGTGTGTGTGTGTGTGTGTGTGTGTGTGTGTGTGTGTGTGTGTGTGTGTGTGTGTGTGTGTGTGTGCACGTGTGTGTGTGTGCATGTGTGTGTGTGCACATGTGTGTATGTGTGTGTGTGTGTGTGTGTGTGCACGTGTGTGTGCATGTGTGTGTATGTGTGTGTGTGTGTGTGTGTGTGTGTGTGTGTGTGTGTGTGTGTGCGAGAGAGAGAGAGAGAGAGAGAGAGAGAGAGAGAGAGAGAGAGAGGGAGAGAGAGAGAGAGAGAGAGTGTTGCAGCCAGCAGCCAGCAGCTGGGACTGGAACAGGACAAGCTGGCAAGCTTAGAGCAAGCCAATTTTGTAAGACGGGCTGGTCAAAACCTTGTGGTTCATGCAAGAGGAGAGGACTGGCTGTCTAATGTTTCACTTGGAATAAGGGAAACAAAAAGGAACTCTGTGGTGACCTGAAAGAAAGAGGTTATCATCTGGAGAACCCTGAGGGGGCAAGTTTCATCAGCAAGACAATGGAGTGGCTGATGGAAGTAAATCAGTTGTGGGTGTCTTGGAACAACAAATCTCTCTCTGAAAACTGACAAGAACCTTCCTGAGTGGTAACCATTTCATTTTCAAACACCAAAGCCTGGTGAACTTCATAAATGTTAAATTCTGAGCACAGTATAAGAATTGCCTGCAACCAGTGAACTTGGTGGAATGAGAAGTGAGATTGGACTGTGAACCAAGGAACTTTTCTGAACTTACTCACATATTACATACACATGCACTTAGAATTAGAAGGGGGTTAAGTTAGGTTAAGTAACTTAATAGTGATAAGTTAAAGTGTGATTCTATTTTCGTGTTTAAAGATAATTAAAAGAAACTTTTGTCTTGGTGAATATGTATTGCTGCTGGGTTTTTGGGTCCTCTGGGCTCGTAACAAATAACAGTCATAAAAATTTAATATAGTATCGTAAATATACAGTACAACTAGAGATTAGTTGACCCAATATGCACACATTGATTAATGTGGGAGGGAGCCATTAAATCTCCTACTTACTTTAAACCTGTCTGGTTATAGATTCCTCTGTGAAGGAGAAAATATTCTAAGGTCCCACTTGAAAAAAATCCAAGCTCTCCATAAGTTAATGTGGACTATATGTTGGATCTTAAAGAGGGAATGGGAGGCATTGTGGTGGGAGAGTTTAATTTGGGTGTATGTCCTGTTAACCTAAGCCACAGTTTGCAGAGGTTTTTTTTTAAATCTGGGAGCACAAAATCAGACAAATATATTCAGAGAATGAGCATCCCTGGTCCTCAAGGCCAGAGAAAATTCCAATATTCTCAGTAAAGAAATGTCTTCTCATCTTAATCTACCATATGCATTACTCTTTCTGCTGTGCCTCCACCCCCAGTTCAAGGTCTTCTATGTCTAGAAGACAATGTCTCATCAAATCAAATAAAAATTTAGGATGCACTTTGGTGAGACCTCATTTGGAGTATTGTGAGCAGTTTTGGGCTCCTCATTTATGAAATAATCTGCTGATGTTAGTGAAGTTTCAGAGAAGGTTCACAAGGAAGATTTCAGGAATTAAAGAGTTATCATTATGAGGAACAATTGATGGCTCTTGGCCTGTATTCGTTGAAATTTAGGAAAATGAGGGGAGATCTCATTGAAACATTCCAAATGTTGAAAGGCATGGACAGAGTCGAGGTAGGAAGGTCATTTCCCATGTTGGAAGAGTCTAAGACAAGAGGGCACAACTTCACGATTGAAAGGTGTCTACTTTAAGGCAGAGATGTGGAGAAATTTCTTCAGCCAGAGGGCGTTGAATCTCTGAATTTTTGCCACAGGTAATTGCAGAGGTCAAGTTATTGGGTGCATTTAATGAAGAGATTGATAAATTTTTGATTCGCCGGGGCATCAAAGGTTATGGTGAGAAGGCCAGGCAGTGGGTCTGAGTGGTAAAATCAGCTCATGATTCAGTGGTAGGGCAGGTTCGATGGGCAGAATAGCCTATTTCTGCTGCTATGTCTTATGGTCTTAAATGCTCATTCATTTTGTGAGATAAATTGGAATTTAAAGTCTCCCTTCTAGTGAAGTGAGACTGACCAACTTATAATTGGTGAATGTATTCCTTTCTCTGGTTTCTCAAGACAGTAATCTGAAGCACATTTGCGAACATTTTTATCATTATTAATAACTCCTGTCAATAACAGCAATGTTCATTTAAACTGCATTCCTCTCTGGTGAAAAATAGCTGTGAGTCAAAAAAATGGTTGTGTCTTCTCTGAAAATAGTTGTGCCATTTTATAATAAGGCAAGCATACCATCACTTGCTACCAGATTCAAGTCCAGTTCCTTTTTCGTCGTTATCAAACTCTTGGAAAAACCTAAGAATAGTAAAACTATGTTGTCTTTGCTGTGAACCAACTGATCTCTCTATCTTTTATTCTGTGCTGTTGTATATTTTCCCCTGTTGTTTTACAATGTATGAAATGTTTACTTGTCTGTTCACAAACAACCTCTTACAATGCAATAAACCTGAACATGAGCACTGGAGTGCAGCACTGTTGCCTTCTGCACATTAAACCCTGTCATCTTTCTCATGTGAATGTAAAAAAGAATTCCCAAGGCACTATTATATTAAAAAAAACTGCTGTGGTGTCTTGGCTGCTCGGTCAGTTAACATCACTGAACTAATGATCCAGCCATTAACATGTCGCAGCTTGTGGGGTTGTGCCGTGTACAAATTCCGTGACAGTTCAGTAGTTAGCATAATGTTATTACAATGCCAACGACCTGGGTTCAAGTCCAACACTATCTGCAAGGAGTTTGTATATTCTCCCCACATCTGCGTGGGCTCCCCAAATGCTCTGGATTCCTCCCACCCTTCAAAATATATGGGGTCGTAGTTTAATTGGGTGGCATGGGCTTGTGGGCCAGAAAGGCCTGTTACCGTGCTTTACATCCAATTTAAAAATAATAACTTCAGTTAAAATTTTCTTTTCCACTGTGATCGGAAGATTAGTTGGTCCTTCGGAAATAAGTCGCGACATCGTGGTTGAAGTAAAAACACAAAATGCTGGAGAAGTTCAGCAGGTCAAACAGTGTCCTTTACGTAGCAAAGGCAAAAAAGACATCACCAACATTTTAGGCCTGATCCCATCATCAAGGGCTCAAGTCTGAAATGTCGGTGATGTCTTTTTTACCTTTGCTACATAAACAACACCGTTTGACCTGCTGAACCTCTCCACCATTTTGTGATTTTATTAGTTGGACATTCAGTCATTATAAAAACTGCCTTAATTCAAGCCTTTCTTTTTTTATTTCTCAGGATTACATCAGAGATTTTCACACTTAACTTGGCAGATGTCATTATTGACCAACACAAGATGGAATGAGAGCCAGTTAACCAGCCAATTACAAGCATTTAATCTGTGTCTCATGGAGAGGAGGAATATTAACCTGGACAACAGGAAGTTCCCCGTTTTTTCTTATGCAAGGCTGCAAAATATTCCCATCGATCAAAACTTCAGGGTAGATGGATGTTTAACATCTCATACTAAGGATAGTATGAGAACGGCTCACTCATACTATGTACCAATGCAGCAACTTGTTGGAGGATCAGCCTTGTACAATCGTGGAATTATTCCAGCACAGAAAGAGACCATTTGGCCCAAAGTTTCTGACAGCTCTTTATACAACAAGTTTAGTCAGTCTAAACCCTTGTACTTTGTCCATTGCCTGGAAAGTTATTTTCCTTCAAGTGCCCACCGAATTACTTGTTGAAAGCTCTGAATGACTGTTTCCACCTCTTGGCAGGCATTGATTTCCAAATCAGAAAAATAACCATAATAGTTTTCTATTAAATCTGCACAAAGTGAAGGGAGGAAAGTTTAGGAGAGACGTCAGGGGGAAGTTTTTTGCACAGAGTGTTGTGAGGCCCTGGAATGCCTTGCCATGGTTGATGGTGGAGGCTGAAACATTAGGGGTTTTTAAAAGACTCATGGATGAAAGCAAAAAAGAAGGATACGAGGTAGGAAGGGTTTGGTTTTTTTTTGTAGGCATATACATGTCGCCACAAGGACCTGTACTGTGCTGTAGTTCTCTATTTCCGATACACTACTAGAGTAGGACTTGAGATCACTTCACAATGAATGGCCATGCAGTTATTAAACATATTTGTGTTTTTAAAACACATTTTAAGTAGCTAAAAGCCATTTCAAATAATTGGACAATGGTTTCTAGGGCATCACATTCAGCCCAGGTCTGCAAAGTGTTCATGCATCTGTGTGCAACCTTTCAGGAGACATGGGCATAACTGGTTCAGTGGGCAAGTATTCAAGGGATAGGAGTTAGGCAAGCTGAAGAAGCATTTGATTATGCGGCCTTAATTGTGCTGGAGAAGGTAGGGGCCACTTAAGCCCTTGAGGTCTGGGTATCTCCACACTGCTGTTGGAGAATTTGGATTTTGACCCAGTGACAGTAAAGGAATGGTGAGATATTTCCACATCATGGATTTGGAACACCGAGTCTAAGAAGTCTTGGTGAGTTGCTGCAGTGCAGCCAGATAGTACAAATCAGAATCAGAATCAAGTTCTTTTTGTCATAAATAAAACATGACATGACATGTCCGCAGACACCATGATTTGAAGTGAAAACACAAAGCTGGAGAAACTTAGCAGGTCAAGCAGTGCCCTTCAGAGAGCAAAAATAAAGATACATAACCAATGTTTCAGTTTTTGAGTGCTTTGTCAAGGTATGAGCAAAATGTAGGCAGGTGCCCAAACAAAATGGTGGAAGGGGGCAGGGTAAGGAGCACAGGCAGGAGGTAATAGGTGGATAAGAGAGGGAGTGCACAACAGCATACGGGGGAGGGGAAGAGGGGATGGAGAGCTGGAGGAAAGAAGACAGAGGGATGGGGAAAAAGAGAATGGGGTCAAGCAGAAACCGGACAAGTCAGTGCTAATACCATCCAGTTGGAGATTGCCCAGATGGAATATTAGGTGTTGCTCCTGTTACGAGCCCAGAGGACCCCAAAACCCAGCAGCAATAGATATTTACCAAAACAAATGGTTACATAAACAAATGTTACTTTTAATTATCTTTAAACATGACTGATTATGGACAGGCTTTATGAACTAGGAGGTAAGTTAATTGCTGAAGAATTCCTAGCCTCTGATCAGTTCTTGCTGTCATATTTTGAGTACAGGTACACTCAATGAGTTTCTGAGTGGCTTATGTTTTTGACTTGTCAATCTTTTACAGGAGGTCTATCGAGAGTGTTGTGGTTGCCTGCATCACAATGTGGTACAGTTGGTGCAGAGAAACAGATTGGAAGTGGTCCAAAGGACCACCATAAGAGTGGCAGAGAGGATCACTGTAGTCTCCCTCCACCCGCCACCCAGTGATGTGTCCTCCCAGGAATCGTTGTCTGAAGAGGGCGTGCAATATCATTGAGGACCCCTTCCACACCACACACAGCATCTTTCAGCTACTCCCGTCAAGAAAGAGATACAGGAGGATCAGAGCCAGTGCCATCAGGCTGAGGAATAGCTTCCCAAGGGCAGAATCAGAATCAGAACTTGTTGTCATAAACAAGTCATGAAATGGCTTGGCAGCTTGGCAAATGACTGAGAACGCTGAACGACCAGAGAACGGCTCACCCTAACCATCCCGGACTCACATGTTCATGAAATAATATTTATTATTTATTTGTACATATGAATACTTGTCCTGCATTTGTATTTTTCGCATCTGTGTTAAGTTTTGTTGTGTGCCTTCATGTTTTGCACTGAGGACCAGAGAACACTGTTTGGTCAGGTTGTATCTGTGCCATCAGATAACAATAAACTTGACTTGTTTGCAATGCTATTGCAACCCTGAGTTGAACCTGAACCCACATTTTACAGTGACCACAGAGTGAGTTCAATGGTGGTCAGACAACAGTTATCACTACCTGTTAAGGCATGGTAAAGCAACGGATCTTCCCTGACCTCATGCTCAGACCACTGTACCAGATGGAGGGTAAAACTTGTGCTTGACTTTCTAGTGAGGAAAGATGTTGATTTTGAAAGAAAATATAGGAATAAAAGAGGAAATAATAAGTTTATTGACATATACTCAAGTAGGATGCACAGATGCACTGAAATTCTTACTTGCTGCAGCCATACAAGTTCCTAAGATCCACCAACAAAAGTATAAATTAATAGACCACAATATGCCATCAGATAATTGAAAAATAATAATATTTGTGATAGATATAAAAGAACAGATAAATTAAATAAATATTTATGGTTACACTTTGTGCAAAAAAAAGATTGTTTTAGCAGTAGAGACAGATCACTTTCTGGCCCCAAAGTCGTTTATGGCTAGAATAGTAGGAGCAAGTTCAAGACCCTGTAGATGTTGGAAACCCGTCATACCTCAAGGGAAAGAGACAGTTGTTCACACATCAGAGGCCAAGGTGCCCACAGGACATACATGAAAAATCTACAGGGTGGGACGTTTATGAGTGGAAAAGAGTCCAGCATCTCACCTATAACCAGGACTTACAAAATATTTCTTCAAGATTTGAATACGGCAGTACGGAAGTTTTTATGGAAGGGGAAGCTAACGAGAGTTACAGAAATTGACGTGGAAATATGCTTTAGGAGGACTTCAATTGCCTCATTTTCAAAATTATTATGAAGCCCCACAATTAAAATTTATTAATAGAATGGCGATATCACGCAACCTCCTAGTTGGGCTAAAGTGGAATTAGCTTGTAGTTCTGAGTCTGAATTTTGCTATAGGTACGAAGGGTAAGATATCAATTCAAACTCCATTATATTTTCGATGAATAAAAGGCATGGAAATCTGAAGGCATAAAGGAGATGGAGGATTGTTTTGAAGGACAGTTTCTTTCTTTTAATCGACAGAGAAAAATTTGGAATATCAGTTAATTTTTTATTTGTGTATTATCAAGTTCGAGCTTTGGTAAGGGATAATTATAGAAGAGAAATGAAATTACCCAAACTAACGAAATTCGAGTTTCTGATTTCGCATATGTTAAAAAAGGCCTTATTTCTGATATGCATGCATTGTGGCAAGCTGGTATGGATAAACCAAATTTAAATAAATCTAGAAATAAATGGGAAGGTGATTTATCTTATGATATACCTCAAGAGGATTGAAAAGTTATGTGCCAAGATGGGGGTGACTAAATTACTTAATGTAAGATATAGTTGGGTTAATTACAATTGTTTACATCAGTTGTATTTGACCCCTGAGAAACTGAAAAAAATATGCATTTAGTAATTCGGATTTATGTTTTAGATGTGGACTACATACTGGAAAATTTTTACATGCAGGTTGGCTTTGTCATGAAGTCCAACCATTTGGGGAAAAAAATTAGAGTATTTTTTGAAAAATCGCCATTAGATCCTGAAATTGTTTTGTGCTTGCTTTCTGCTACCACCAGCTTCCTATCCAGAGGATAAGCCATATATAACCTTTGAGGCAGACAGGTGTCTCTACCAGTTCCGCCAGGTCCAGTTTGGGGTCACTAATGAGGTCTCTATTTTCCAGAAGGAGATGGACCAAATGGTAGATATATCTTCCCATACTTGGACAATATCACAATCTGCAGCCATGACCAGCAGGACCATGATGACAATCTGGAGAGATTTCTCCAGATGGCCGAGGAGCTGAACCTCACTTACAACAAAGAGAAGTGTGTGTTCAGCACCACCCACCTCGCCATCCTAGGGTACATCGTGGAACATGGTGTTATTGGTCATGACTTAGAATACATGTGTCCACTAATGGAACTTCCCCTCCCCCTACATGCTCAAGGCCCTCCAAAGGTGCCTTGGTCTTTTCTCTATTACTCTCAATGGGTCCCCCGTTTTTTGGACAAGGTCCGCCCACTGGCCCAAGCCACCATCTTCCCCCCCCCCCACTGTGGTGCAAGCAGCTTTCGCTCACATCAAGCAGGATATCTCCGATGCCACGATGCTGCCGTGGACGTGGACACCCCATTCCAGGTGGATTGCGATGCCTCTGATGTTGCCCCTCGCAGCCACCCTCAACAACCAAGGGGGCCGACCCGTGGCCTTCTTCTCCAGGACCCTCCATAGTTCTGAGCTTAGGCCCTCTGCCATTGAAAAGGAGGCCCAGGTGATCGTGGAAGCAGTCTGCCAGTGGCGCCACTACCTGTTAGGCAGGAGGTTCACCCTCCTCACTGTCGAACGGACAGTGACTTTTATGTTCAGCACCACCCATAAGGGCAAGATCAAGAATAATAAGATCTTGCACTGGAGAGTCGATCTGGCCAGGTTCAGCTACGACTTCTAGAACAGATCGAAGAAGTTTAATAACTCCCCCAATGCCCTGTCCTGGACCTGCGCCACTGTGCAGTCCAACCAACTGCAGGTGCTGCACGACACCCTTTGTCACTGGGCATCACGCACCTATTCAATTTTATCAAGTCCTGGAACCTCCTCTTCACCGTTCAAGAAGTCTAGACCATGACTGAGTCATGCAGGGTCTGTGCCGAGTGCAAAACCGCAATTCTTCCTCCTGCCACAGACCTCCATCATCTAGGACACTTGGCCCTTCGAACAGCTTAGCATTGATTTCAAGGGCCCCCTGCCTTCCACGAACAAGAATGTTTATTTCCTCACGGACATAGATGAATACTCCTATCTTCCCTTCGTGCTCCCTTATCTTGACACCTCCACAGCCACCATTATCAGGGCACTGACCCATGGTCGGATACCCAGCATTTATCAACAGTGAGGAGCTGCACCAGTACCTGGTAGCACAAGGCATTGCTGCTAGTCGCACAACTAGCTACAACCCGAGAGGCAACGGGGAAGTAAAGTGCAAAAACAGGGTGATCAAGAAGGCAGTCCTCTTGGCCCTGAGATCCAAAGGCTGGTCCGTGGATAACTGGGACTGATGCTCCTCCGTAAACACATGTGGGCCCACAAGACCAACCTGATGGTCGAGCAGGTGCTCCTCCTCCACATCAACAAGAACTACGCCTACATCAGGTACCCCAATGGCTATAAGGACACCATCTCGACCAGGGATCTGGCACCAGCAGGGGCCCTACCCCCCCCCCCCCACCGACCATCATAACTACCTGGCCCAACCTCCCCACCACGAGTAACCTTGGCCCACTCAATATTCAGGGGCCAACCTTCTCCCTCCGACCCTCCAGATGGCCCCACTCCTAGCAGACCACACCCTCCCAGCCTCTCCCTCCCCCTGTGGAAAGAGATACAGATAGACACCATGCTGCCCACACCAACACCCACCACAGCTACCCCAGACCCAGCCAATCCTCAGGCAACCATACCCTCACCGACCTTTGACCTGGAGCCAACCCTGCAATTGTCCCAGAGACTCCGATGGCCGCCTGACCGTCTAAATTTGTAAATACCACCTGGCACTGTTTTATACACCCCCTCGGACTTAATTTTAAGAAGAGGGAGAATGTGATGATGCAACCACCAGCCTACAGCAGGGGGCAATCTCTGTACCTGGAGGAAGACCACCTAAAGGGCTGACTCCACCTGGCCGGCTGTCAATCAGTCGACCTGAATATAAACCTGAGCCGGCCCCTCCTGATCCACCAAGGCTTGAACTAGTGTTCAGACCTTTACTGGAATAAAGCCTATTGTACAGTCTTTTGAGTTTGTGCTTGCTTTCTGCTACCTCAGTGCACCTCAATGGCATACATACACCTATTTAGACACCTAGTTCTTGTATCCTTTCCTTCCCTTTAGGTTTTATGTTCAGCTCTCAATAAAGGCATTCTGCTCTTGAATTCAAGATTCAAGATTATTTTATTGTCATGCAATAAAACAGAAAATGTGATTTTTACACAAACTTTCTTTTAGTATACCGTCAGGCAGAAAAAGATTCGCTATCAGCAAAATTTGCCCAGCATCCATTGCAGCCACTGAAAGAGAAGCTTAAAGGAATCCTGCCAGAGTCATGGCTTCGCTTCCAGCACTCCTGCAACCTCCGCAGCCACACAGCCTTCAGTCCAACCCGTAGGCAGCCCGAGCTCCAGATGACACCTCTGACACAATGAGGAGCCCTCCAGCATCTTGGTTCTGATACCTGGTTCCCCTTTTGGCCTGTCTCAAGCTAGAATCCAGCATTCTACAGCCTGCTGTGAGTCCTTTGACCGCAGTCGCATGCAGCCCACAACCTGCGTGGGTTCCTCACCTTGAGTCGCCAGCATCCCGCCGCTTGTGTGTTCCCGACAAAAGTCCCTCTTTCTTTTCACTTGTTAAAACTTACTTACCCCTTTGTCCATGCTCCCTTTATGTAGCTCATTATCATGTGTGCATTGCAACATTTCTGTGAAATCCATCTACTTTATAGATACTGAATAAAGGCAAGTTACTGCTGCTTTCTCAGGTGTGATTGTGGTACTTTAGAAGTGAGGGAATGGCCTCGATAAGCGATTGTAAAATAACAGTGCCTTAGACTGTGCACTGTGTAAACTCCCTCAGATCCTCTGTGTTGTTGAAGCAGCTGAATATAGCTGATGCACCTCATGGCACTCATTTCCACATTCATCTTACACGGAAGATACAAAGACCGACATCTGCAAAACTAAACATATAAAGTAGTCTACTCTGCCTGCATGCCAACTCGACCTTGAGTTGAGGTTTGTTTCGAAACTGTTCAATATGATTTACTTCACCTAATCCCAGCAAAGAAACTTACGTTTTGGCAGAAGACCAGACAAGACTCCAAATGAAGTTAAATTTTTTCATCTGCACACAGTCCTGGCAGTTACCAGCACAGCACTATTGGCTTTTCCTGGGACATCGGGGAATTTCGGACTGCACTGATTGCACACTATTAAAAAGTTGGATCTGGAGGCTCGGTAATGATTTAGGTTGACTTTGAGAGGTCATCGGCAATTCCTTAAAAGTTTGGCATTCTTCAATTTGATTTAACTTTCCGGAGGAATTTTCACATGAAAGAATAATAGTGTTGTTTAAAGCTGTTCCAGAACGTATATTTCCAGGCTCTGACCAAGAGAGGGGAATCACACAGTAAAGGCATGAAGAAAAGTACATGAATGGTGGCAATTAATGGGAATAGGTTGAAAATCGTGGGATAGCAAAGATAGGGAACTGGAAATGACAGAGCACTCTGCAAAACCTCCATTACTTTCCGCCATTTAATCAGTTCATGTCCCAACATGTCTCAATTCAGCTGTTCGAGCTCAATCTAATGAAGGTCTTTAATCTTCAGCATCCTGCCTCAGCACAAAAAATCTTAGAAAAGAGAAAGGTTGGGTTAAATTCTGATAATGATGATGTGTTTATTGTCATATATATTATGCAGTGTACATATGTGCCAAAATTCTTACTTGCTGCAGCTGAACATGTAATTTGTAAAAAAAAAACTTAAAAACAATACGTAGTTGAATTAAAAGAGGCAATAAAGACAAAAAATAAGATGGATTCTAAATATTCAATAGATAAACAATGAATATTTTTATAAATGGCCCTCTTCAATGATGTTTGCTGGAAATTTTATGATCTGATCTAAAAGGGGTGTAGTGGTGATTTCATGATAGAAACCCCTGGTTAGTACTCAAAATTAAGTTTTTCAGTACATCTCTGCACACTTGACAATAAACCAAACTCTAACTCTACATTGCAAAAGTGGTTTTACTACTGTAAAACTTTCATAGACAGAGAACATCGAACACTACCGCACAGTACAGGCTCCTTGGCCCTGGATGTTGTGCCGACCCATATATTCCTTCCAAAAAAAAAACTAAACCATCCCTACCCCATAACCTTCTATTATATGTGTTTGCCTAAGAGTCTCTTAAATGTCCCTAATGTTTCAGCCTCCACCACCATCCCCAGGAAGGCATTCCAGGCACCCACAACTCCCTGTGTAAAAAACACCCTTGATGTCTCCTCTAAACTTCCCTCCCTTCACATTATATATATGTCCTCTGTTGTTTGCTGATCCTGCCCTGGTGCTGGCTGTCCACCCTATCTATGCCTCTCATAATCAAGTCTCCTCTCATCCTTCTATGCTCCAAAGAGAAAAGTCCAAGTTCTGCTAACCTTGCCTCATAAGACTTGTTTCCCAATCCAAGCAACATCTCTTCTGCACCCTCTCCTCATCCTACCAAAAAATGAGGAGACCAGAATTGAACACAATGCTCCAAGTGTGATCTTACCAGAGATCTGTAGAGTTGTAACATGACCTCTCTACTCTTGAATTCTATCAATCTGTGCAGCGACCTTGAGGGATGCATGGATTTGAACCCCAAGATCCCTCTGTTTATCCACACACTTAAGCAACCGACCATTAACTCTGTAAACAGCCTTCTGGTTTGTCCATCCAAAATGCATCCATCATATTTATCCGGATTGAAATCCTTCTGCCATTTTTCTGCCCAACTCTTCATCCTGTCTATCTCCTCTTGTAACTTTCGACAGCCCTCAGCTCCAACCAGGACTTATCTAACCTTCGAGTTACCCACAAACTTACTGACTCATCCTTCTGCCTCTTCATTCATAAAGAGTCATGTCCAAGAACAGATCCATGCAGTACTCTGCTGGTCACTGACCTCCAGGCAGAAAACTTTCCTTCCACTACTACTTTCTGCTTTCTTCCTGCAAGCCAATCTTTTATTCACACAGCCAAGGTTCCACTCAACCTATGTTTCATGACTTTTTGGATGAGTCTCTCATGGGGGACCTTGTCAAATGTTTTGTTAAAACCCATGTAGCTCACATCTACCACCCTACCCTCATCAATTTCTTTTGTTACTTCCTCAAAAAACTCAATTCAACTCGTGAGGCACAATATTCCCTTCACAAAACCACACTGACTATCCTTGAATAGATTGTAGTTCTCCAAATACTCATAGATCCTGTCCTTAGAATCGTCTCCATTAGTTTGCACACCACTGACCTAAGACTTGCCCGTCTATAATTCTCAGGGTTCTCCCTATTATCTTTTCTAGAACAAGGGGACAACATTTGCCATTTTCCAATCTTCTGGCCCCTCCCTTGCAGCCAAAGAGGATTTGAAGATTATAGCTACTGCCCCAGCTATCTCTTCTCTCACTTCCTACAACAACCTGAGGTATATCACATCCTGCCCCAACCTCCTCTGCCTCCAGGCACATGTTGCTTCCCGTATCTTTTAGTGATCTCACCATTCTTTTCATCCTTTAGTTCTTCATATATACATAGAATGCCTTTATTCTACATACCAAGGCCTTCTCATGCCCTCTTCAATTTCTCCCAAGTTCTTTTTTAACATCCTTCCTGGCTACCATATGCTTCTCATGAGCCCTTCCTGTTTCCCATATCTAATGTATATTTCCTTCTTCCTTTTGACTAGTTGCCTGACCTGTTTTTATCATCCACGGTTCCATTTTCCTTCTATCTTTACCTTCTCTAGTGGAACAAACCTATCTTGAACCCTGTACAAGTGGTCTCTAAGCTTTCTCCACATTATTTCTGTGCTTTCACCCTTAAACATCTGTTTCTAATTCATTCTCGTTAGTTCCTGCCTCATCCCTTCATAATTAGCCATTCCCCAGATAAGCAATTTCCCAGTTTGACTGTTTATATCCTTTTTCCATATCTATGTTGAAGCTAACGGAGCCATGGTCACTCTCACCAAAATACTCCCCTACTGCCAACTGACCAGGATCATTCCCCAGCACCAGATACAGTGTGGCTTCTCCTTTAGATGGCCAATCCACATACTGTGTCAGGAATCTGTCTTATACACTCATGACAAATTCAGCCTCATCTATCCCTCTTGCAGTCAGGAGGTGCCAGTCAATATTAGAGAAGTTGAAATCACCCATAACTACAATCCCTATTTCCTGCACCATTCCAAAATCTGCTTGCTTATATGTTCCTCAGTGTCCCGAGGACTATTTGGGGCCCTATAGACTACTCCCAGCACAGTGATAGCTCCCTTCTTATTTCTGACTTCTACCCACACTGACTCAGTGGACATTCCCCCTGCAGTATCCTCACTTTCTATAGCCACATTACTATCCCTGACCAGTAAAAATGCTCCCCCTCCCATTTTTGCTCCTCCCATCCTATTCCTTTTAAAACACCTAAACCCACATACCGCACCATCCAATCCTGCCCTTCCTCCAGCCAAGTTTCATTTACGGCCACAACATCGTAGTTCCACATAGATAATGCTCTGAGTTTATCTGCTTTATTCCCCATACTCCTTTTTCTTTTCTTCTTCTTCTTTGGCTTGGCTTCGCGGATGAAGATTTATGGAGGGGTAATGTCCACATCAGCTGCAGGCTCGTTTGTGGCTGACAAGTCCGATGTTGAAATATACACATTTCAACCTCTCTAAATGGCTACCTGTAGGTTTTGACTTCTGCCTGTCCTTCCTCACCAACTCATAGTATCATGCTTTTGTCCTTCTACCCTAATTTCTGCAGTCATATTCTGATTCCCACACTGCACCCCCCCCCCCCTTGCCAAACTAGTTTAAAGCCTCCCCCACAGCTCCAGCAAACCTGACTGCCAGGATATTGGTCCCCCTCCAGTTCAGGTGAAGCTCATCCTTTTTGTACAGGTCAGATCTTCCCCAGAAGAGATCTCAATGATCCACAAATCTGAACCCCTGCCCCCTACACAACTCTTCATCGACACATTCATCTGCCACATCTTTCTGTTCCTACCCTCTCTGGACATGGCACAGGCAACAATCCTGAGATTACAACCCCTGAGGTCTTGCTTTTTAAATTCCTAACTCCCTATATTCCCTCTTCAGGACCTCATCCCTTCTCCAATCTATGCCATCGGTCCCCATATGGATCACGACGTCCAGCTGCTCACCATCCCCCTCCAGAATGCTATGAACACGATCAGAGACATCCCTGAGCCTGGCACCTGGGAGGCAACATACCATTCGGGAGCCTTGATCTAGTTCACAGAGCCTCCTGTCCACTTGTCTAACCAAGTCCCCAATCGCCATTGCTCTCCTTTTTTTCCCCCTTCCCTTCTGAGTTGGCTGGGTGGGGGGGGGGGGCAGCCTCCGTGCTCAACTTATCCCTGGTAGGTCGTTCCCTCCCAACAGTATCTAAAAGAGTATACTTATTGAGGGGAATGGCCACTGAGGTTCTCTGCTCTTTCAGTCTCTTCCCCTTCCCTCTCCTGATAGTCAACCAGTGACCCTGACTTCCCACATTCTGGATTGCCCTAACCCACTGCCTCCATTACCCACTCCTAAGTTAATTAAATTTATTAAAGAAACTTACCAGCCTTATCTTTGTGGAACCAAGTTCTTCAAAGCCTCTCTCTCCCATTTGTAACTCCTCCTCTCCTCAACTATCCCATGATTCAAATGGTGCTAAAGCCCTGTTTATAACTATTTTTATATATCAAATTTAATATGGTAAAAGAGTAGGGCAAACTTTCAAATCAAGGCAGAGGATGTGATCCATGGAAACATAGGAAAGAGAAGTAGATATTATGGCTCCATTCAGCAACATCGTTGTGGATCTGACCAAGGCCTCCTCTCCAAATTCCTCCATGTTCTCCATATACTTCAACTCCACCCCCATTAACAGACTAAAAATCAGTTTTCTTTTGTTTTGTATCTATTCAGTAAGTCAACCTCATGGGAAATGTATGGGAAATTCTAAAGATCTGCCATCCTCTAACCTCCCCATCAGGATGCTATGGACTTGAGCTCCAGGTAACCCTTGAGTAGAAGCATCCTTTCAGCATCTCCCTTTCCAGCTTTGAGAGAATTCTCCACTGTTCAGTGTGATCACAGTTCATCCTCCGAAAACTCATCTCTATGGGGCCAACCTATAGAAATTTTCCTCCGATGAAACAACTTCATCCCTTAAACATAGTGAGCCTTCTTTGACCTCTCCCAAATGAAGTATATCTGTCCTTAAATATGGAAATTAAAACTGTACCCAGAACTCACCAATTCCTTTGTGCAAGTACAGCAAGACTTAAACTACCTTTATAAACCTTCCATGCCACTTGTCTACTTTACTTGCTATATCTCTAATCACCAACTTTCTTTGCTTCTTGCATTTCTTTTTTTTCTACCTACAGTCTTACCTTGGTGAGAAGGCAGGGCAGTGAGGCTGAGTGGAAAAATGGCTCAGATCCTGATTAAATGGCAGGGCTGAATAGTCTCTTTCTGCACCATTTTATGGTCTGATAGTCCAAAAGTGGATAACCTGAGATTTCCCACATTATAGACCATCAGTCAAACTTTTTTGTCCACTTGGTTCATACATTTACGTCCTATTACAATTCCTTCCGTCGTCAACAAGACTTGCTTATCAATGCAAATTTGTATTATCATCAAAGTTTGTGACCTTCATAACATTAATATAGATTATAAATCGTTGAAATTCAGCATTGTTCACTCTGGAAACCTGGCCATTCTACAAATGACCCAGTTTTTTCCAGCTTTCTACTTTTTATTGTTAACCAAACTATATTTTATGCCAATATATAACCTCAAACCTGTGCATTCTTAATCCAGCACCTTATCAAATGCAATCTGAAAATTCATTCATACCTTATCTACTTTTTCCTGTTTAATTGCTCTGTTTGTTACATCAAATTGCCCATATTTATCAAACAATATCCCCTTCATTAAAACACATTAATTCAGATTTTTAGTCTGTTAAACATATTAATTCATTAATACATTGCATATTTTTAATGTGTCCTGCAACTAATTCCATTACATCAGTACCGTAATGCTTTGGTTTGGGTTTTAAGTAAATGCTTTACATTAATCACTGCCATGCACACCGTGAATCAATTGTTCTCCTTCTTTATGATGTTCCTCATTTCAATATACATTTTTTGAACCATCTTAGAGATACATCATGTTAACAGGCCCTTCCAGCCCACAAGCCTGTGGTGCCCAAATACACCAATGAACCTACCATCCCTGCACGATTTCAGAGGGTTGGAGGAAATTGGAGCATCCGATGGAAACCTCCAACCTCCTTCCAGACAGCGCCAGGTAGCTGGCACAGAAACAGGGTTGCACTAACAGCAATTTTCTACTTAGAAATGAAATTGGAACAATTTTTTTATAGCCGTTGCCCTTACAGCATTGGCTGTTTATTGAAGCAAAATAAAATATGTTTGTTTTACATGCAACAGCTAATAGGAAGTACCAACATACTTCCCTCCCTTGTGGTGAGTTAGACCTGAACAGTTATTCGCTGCATTCTGCCCACAGGAAAAAGAATGTCCATGTATGTACATTGACAATACATGTGAACTTTGTAAAACTCATAACTGAAGCTGTAGCATTTGGACTGAGTATGCTATGTGCTGAACCAATCAGTCCAGGTGAAGCAGCAATTTAAACTTCCAAACTAATCGAGTGCATTTGATGACCTCCCGCACAATGGAGAAACTAAACGCAGAGTGACTACATGGCAGAGCGCCTGTGCCCAGTCCGCATGGTTAATCCTTCTTTTGTGGAACGAGCTGTCAGCTGGTGTGGTAAGTCCAGGCTCAATTTTGACATTGAAGAGAAATCTGAATAGGGACATGGTTGGGAGGGGTATGGAGGGCTACGGTCTGGGAGCAGGTCAATGAGATTAGGTCAAATTCAGCATGGGCCAGATGGGCCGAGGGGCCTCTTTCAGTGCTGCAGTGTTCTATGGTTCTAATTTTAAGCAGAAATATTGATTCTAAAGTACTTCAGATCTTCCTCATCATTTGTTTGTTTCAAGTTAACTTGCGATCCTTTGATAAGCTTGATGAATCCTGAGTTGTAGAAAGACGCAGCATGAACAGATGCAGTCCAGATCCCCACAGACCATCTCCTGACTACTTGCCACAATCCTGCATTAGTTTCATTCTCCCTAAATTTTTTCCACTCACTCCGCATTATATGGCTCACCTACGCATTCAGACCAAGTTTCAGTGACTCCTCGTCTGACCAGCTCACACATTTTTTGGATGTACTTTGGGGAAACTGCAGTGCCTGGAAGAAGCTAATGCAATCATAGGGAGAACATGCAAATGCCACATAGACTAAAAGTCAGGAGTGAACCTGGATCCTTGGCACTGTGAGACTCGCTGCACTATTAATAATCTATGTACCACAATGTATTTAGAACACAAAATTGCATAGCTATAATAAGAGGATTTATTTTCAGATAAGGTCCATGTCGGTGCAAACAAAAGGGGTGTCCTTTTTTTCCATCAAGAGAATGTTTTTAAGTACTGTATTATGTTCTGATTTTGAGCTTCAAACTTCTAGAAAAAGCATCTGGCAATGAGTCAATTCCAACTCGCAATGTGGAACATGAGAATTTTAATGCTAGCTACAGTTGTTCCAATCAATTAGATCAGTTGTTTTCAAACTGCCCCCCCCCCCCAAACTCACAATCCCTATGCCATTAGTGGTCTGTGATTAGTAAGGGATTGCTTAAGGTGGGATGTGAGTGAAAAGAAAGGGTTTGAAAACCACTGTTTTAATCTTACCTTTTTCTTTCTTCTTTGGCTTGGCTTCGCGGACGAAGATTTATGGAGGGGGTAAAAAAGTCCACGTCAGCTGCAGGCTCGTTTGTGGCTGACAAGTCCGATGCGGGACAGGCAGACACGATTGCAGCGGTTGCAGGGGAAAATTGGTTGGTTGGGGTTGGGTGTTGGGTTTTTCCTCCTTTGCCTTTTGTCAGTGAGGTGGGCTCTGTGGTCTTCTTCAAAGGAGGTTGCTGCCCGCCAAACTGTGAGGCGCCAAGATGCACGGTTTGAGGCGTTATCAGCCCACTGGCGGTGGTCAATGTGGCAGGCACCAAGAGATTTCTTTAGGCAGTCCTTGTACCTTTTCTTTGGTGCACCTCTGTCACGGTGGCCAGTGGAGAGCTCGCCATATAACACGATCTTGGGAAGGCGATGGTCCTCCATTCTGGAGACGTGACCGATCCAGCGCAGCTGGATCTTCAGCAGCGTGGACTCGATGCTGTCGACCTCTGCCATCTCGAGTACTTCGACGTTAGGGATGTTATCACTCCAATGGATGTTGAGGATGGAGCGGAGACAACGCTGGTGGAAGCGTTCTAGGAGCCGTAGGTGGTGCCGGTTGACTCGTTATGTGCACGGTTTCATAACCCCAAAGGAAATGGGCCAATGACAATTTTTCTCAAGCAAAATATTTCAGCAACAATTGCGTCTAGAGCAGTGCTTCTCACCCTTCCCTTCCCACTCACATACCACCTTAAGACAAACCCTTACTAATCACAGAGCATTTACGGCATAGGGATTACTTAAGGTGGAATGTGAGTCTGGGGGCATTTTGAAAACCACTGAATTAAATTAAATAGTAAAGATTTTGCATTTATATGGTACATTTCTTGTTTGAAATTACCACTTTCAACAGCTGTAACGTACTTTTGGACATCCTGAAATTGTGAAGGGTTTTTCATAAATCCAAACTATTCTTTCTTCAGCTTCTGAACGATACATGCAGTAGCAAAATCATTTGATTATTTTACTTCTTCCATCCAGCCCATTGAGAGTGGTGGGTGTTAACTTTCCTTCTAAACTTGCTGTTGCAACTTACAGACATGGCATCCTTACTTGCACTAGGCTATCCAGTCCACAGTGCATAATACTTTCACTACGTTGTAATGGAAAGCAGTTACTTCACAAGATTTTCATCTCGGTAATAAGGACCTGCATTCTTTGTTAATGAGCTTTGGTCTGCAAGAGCAGATCTACCCTGTCCTGATCCCGTTCACATGGAAACAGAAACCAATGAGTTTTTTTATTTCATTTTTGGCAAGGGAGACAATCTACATTTCCCTTTTACCAAGTATTATCACCCTGGGACAACTCAATCACTGTTGAAGCTGCAAATGGAGCCAATGCTCTTTTTTCACCATAAAGGCCATGTCTTTTCAAGTGAAGCTACCTTATTTATTGGTAGCCCCGAGTATGCATCAAGGAAGATAAATATATATAAACTATGTGGGTGGATTAAATTTACTGGTGTGAGAACGGTGTAGTTCTGGGTGGCTTCTTATTGCAGTGAAATGTCTTGCACAATCAGTCTGAGCTGATTTTTACCACTATCATTAATAACCTCTCGTTGATCTAATGTTTAGCATCTGGTAAGACTTCCCTGATGCTAGCTAGAAGCAAGGTCTGGCTTCCAATACCTCAAACTTCAACCTCGGGCATTAAAAGTTTTACAGGCTTTTACTGTAGTCTCACAACTTCTGCATCTGGGCTACAGAAACACAGCATCACATATGATGTTCTTTCTGAAACTTCTGGCTTATTTTTTTTCCCTTCTGAAATCATTGTGATTTCAATTACAACAAAAACCTGGTCCAGCGGCCATATGTCGAACTACATAAAGAAAAGAACCTTTTGGACCAAAGACTCAGATGTAACCTAATTTGTAATGGGAGCAGCTAGTAACGTTTTATTTTATGCTGACATTTTGAAATGCAGTGCCTAAAATTATGATACACATAAACTTGTAGGAAAAGGAATTAGTTGGATAACCTTCCAACCAAGGGCACATTGATATCGGGAGTGCCATAATCACACAACATATCGAATCTTTATTGTTCCGTTCAAAAAACAACATAAAATACCCCACGGCATTAAGTGAAAGATTTTCAGGAAACTTTTAGCGGCGTTCATCTTTCAACCATCTCCCTAGATAAAGATGGTTCACAACCTTCCTCTAACCCAGTAGTTCTCTACCTTTTT
Source organism: Narcine bancroftii (assembly GCF_036971445.1). Classification (NCBI taxonomy): domain Eukaryota; kingdom Metazoa; phylum Chordata; class Chondrichthyes; order Torpediniformes; family Narcinidae; genus Narcine; species Narcine bancroftii. The sequence continues at coordinate 145,177,561 of NC_091469.1, forward strand.
CTTTCTACTCACACACCACTTTAAGTATTTCCATTGTCATAGGATTGCTTAAGGTGATATATGGGTGGAAAGAAAAAGTTTGAAAACCACTGTTTTAATCGTCCCTAATTGACTCGTTATGTGCACGGTTTCAGAACTCCCAAGGAAATGGGCCAATGACAACTTTTCTCAAGCAAAATATTTCAGTAACAATTGAGCAGTGATTCTCAACCTTCCCTTCCCACTCACATACCACCTTAAGCAATCCCTTCCTAATCACACAGCACTGATGGCATAAGGTGTTATGTGAGTTGAAAGAAAAAGGTTGAGAACCATTGCTTCTAAGCGCATTGCATTCAATCTCAGGGGTTTGGATAACACAAGAGACTGCAAATGCTGGAAGATGGAGCAAAAATACAACCTCCCAGAGGAACTCAGTGGATGGAACGGCCCAGGGCATCAAAGGCAAAACCCTCCACACTGTCGGGAACATTTACAGAGACTACTGTCGTCAAAGAGCAGCAGCAATTCATCAAGGATCCACTCCACACAACACACACTCTTTCCTCACTGCTAGGTGTCACAAGACTTGCACCACCAGGTTCAGAAACAACTGCTACCCCTCCAACATCAAACAACAACAAACCCAATCAGGGACTCATTTGCACTTTATTGATTTTTTTTTCCCTCTCGTTTTCTCCACATTTCTTTATTTGTTTACAGGTATATGTTGTGTACAGTATTTTCCTCAGCACCACTAAGTGGTAATTCTGCCTCGTCCGCAGGAAACCAATCTCATGGTTGCATGTGATGTCATGTGTGCAAATCTGAAATCTGAGCAGTGGCAGTGGGAGAAAATGAATTTTCTAAAGTGCCATTTTACAGGGTGAGCATGGGTTCTACTGGACCCAAGTGTTTGTGGGGGGAATCTATTTGGATTGTGGTTCCAAGAAGAGCCAGAAGGGTTTATGACTTTCATGATTAGGAATGGAAGGTGTACAAACTGGGCTTTTGACCCAAAACAACAAGAATTCCTTTTCTCCTACTAATGCAGCTCAACCAGCTGCATTCCTCCAGCAGATTATTCTTTGCTCCAAGTTCAGTGGTGGCCTCTGAGCCCAGTCGGTCTCTGGGAATCCAGCTCCCAGTTAAATTAGTAAACCCAAACTTGCCTAGGGGTTATTGGAGCACAATTGACAGGCCCTTCCCAACAATGACATTAAGAGCCAGTTAAATCCCATCCCATTGACCAAGCCACACCCTACATTTGGTTAAACTGACTTGACAACTCTCTATCCAAGCAGTCAGTGTAACATAACTATGACAGTCGGGAACATTCAGAAACATGCAAAAGCTATGGGCAACAATTATTTTCAAAGGTTTTCTCACTGAAAAAGAAAATGTGGATTATAAGCGACAGCTTCAAGTTAATTTTAGATTTGCTGTATCACATAGGAAGTTAGAGAAACATTAAATTAACTTTTATTGAATTTAGCATGTTTAATTGCATAATTAATTCAACTAACCTAAAATGTTTTGATGCTGGTTTTCGTGTCAGTGGCCAGTGTTGATGGCTTCCAGTTGCCCTGATACCACTTTTCCATGGTCGCAAAACCTTTCACCCTGTTCGTCACTGACTGCACCAAGATCAACAGGGAAGAAGTCCAAGTCCGAATGCAGAAAATGCATTTTCAATGACATGTTTCACTTCATGGTTTTGTACACTTGAAGTAGACTTAAAATATGGCAGGAAATCTCCAAAATAGGTTATATCGAAAAAAAGGTATGTGATTGATTCATAAAAAGCACTCAAAAGTGTTCAGGAAGTAAAATCTTCATTATCCAGTGTAATTATAAATACCAAAACAAATCTGTGACTTATTAGAAGGCATTAACAACATTTTAAGAACTAATTCAATATTTGAAATCAACTCAATAAATAAAATAGAAAGGGAAATTATTATGGTCCACAGTCCATCTGTCCCACTGAAATAAATGGATCCACTGGATTCCCACCAGCAAAACCTGGCCTGGATTCAGCAGGTGGATTTCTCAGTCTGAGTCCTGGGAATCGAACAGAAGTCAACACTCCACTGCTGAATCCAACAGTGGAGTGGCATTCTGCAAAGGTGAGGTTCATGTTCTTGATAGTTGCACTGCAGCATCAAATCTGCCCAGCTTCTTTGCCGATATCTCCAGATGGAGCTAATGAATTTTAAAAGGAATCTTTGGGGGTGGAAAAAAACTCCATCGTTATCACTGGGTGCCTGCTGGTGAAAACCTACAAGGCCTGTAGATGCTGCAAATCTGAGCTAAAAGCAACAGATCCTGGAAGCACCTCATCAGGTCAGTAGCATCTGTATGACAGAAAAAATGTTAATATTTCAGGTCAGAACTGAATAAAAGAAAAATCAAATGAGCACTAAGTTGTGGTGTAGTTTCGGATGGACGGAGGACAAAATTGCCAGAAAATATAGGCCGTAAAAGTCATCTAGTTGACTCTTTAATGAGGGCAATCCTTTGAGCTTAAATGTTAAGTTTGTCCATCCGCAGATGTTGATTGATCTGCTGAGAGTTTATGTTTTTGTTTCAGACTTCCAGCATCCTGCAGCTTAATTTGATTTTATTTCGGGGTACTTCCAGAGATCCTTTGGAGAGGAAATTATAGACTCCTCATGTGGACATCAAAGACTATATACTGCCCTCAATAAAAAAAAACAGAAAATGTTGTTTTCTTGATAAAGATCATTAAGCGAAGGAATGAAGGCAACGTAGTTTTTTTTCTCACTTTCTCACTTCCCACGAAAGACTCAGACATGATTATCCTCTTTCCATGGATCCTGTCTGAGTGTTTTCAACTTTTACAATTTTTATACGAACTGCTGCAATTCCTGTACAGTTTGCATTTCTGGTCACCCCATTACAGGAGACATTGGAAAGGGCATAGTGTAGTGGCTACTATGGTAGAGCAAATGAAGTAATACAAAAAACACACGCCAGACTAGTCAACTGAAGACTGATTTATTCAGGGTTTACAGGCTTCTTTCTTATTCTGCATGTCACGGGCTTCACGGGACAAGGTGGGACGTCACTATGAGATTGCCGATGATCCACGGGATCAGTTTTAATCTAGCCTTGTAAGTGTCCCGCGCTTTCCAGCAGGAGACTCAATGGCTCAACGTGCCGTTCCTCGGCACTCAGTATCTCTCGCGTGTGGTCCATTAGGTGAGTATGCAGCGTCCGTATTATGGTTCTGCATGCCCGCAGCACCACGCGGGCGACAGTTCGTGTTGCCACGCTGTACGCCCACTTGGCCCGCTACACGACCGCTACAATAGAAGAGATTTACCAAGATGTTGCTGGAATTGGAGTTTATAAGGACCAGGAATATTTCCCTCAGAATGTTGGAGGCTGAGAGGGGACTTGATGGAAGTTTATAAAATTATGAGAGGCATTGATAGAGCAGGCAGTCAGAATCTTTATTTTTCCCAGATTAAGAATGCCACATCCTTAAGGATATGTATTTAAAGTTAGAAAGGAAAGCTTAAAGGAGATGTACAGGGCAAGTTTTTTTTTACGCCCTGAGAGAAGTAGGCATTTGGAATGGACTGCTGGGAGTAGTTGCTTGAATGAGATACAATAATAGCATTTCAGAAGCTTCCAGCTAGATCCATGAATATTCAGGGAATAAGTGCAATATGTAATCTTAGACGAGAAGCAAAGTTTTACTGGAACATGGGTATCACGTTCAACACAGAGAGGAACCAAGAGAAATCTATACTCTATTAATATTGCAAAACACTTTGGGAGATACTGTAGCCATAAAACAAAGTCATTTATAAGCATTCCAATCATTATTTAGCAAGATCATATGGGTTTCCATTGTCAAACATAATCCCATCTGATCAAGAAGGAAAACAGCCAAAAAAAAGCGTTATGGGGTTTTGTCAGCACTTAACACAGAACTGCTGGCATTTCCACGTGGCGTCGACATGTATCGGGGCTCCCACATGAATGCAGAAGTCCCAAACGTATGGACAATGCTTCCCCAGCCAGTTGACAGCTGTGATCAGCTGCTGAACTGAGAGTGCAGGAGGCCGAACAGAAGCTTCCTGAAATCCCACAGCATTACTTTGGGAAATATGCTCTTAGATCCAATGCCAGGTTTGATCCAGTGCAGGAGCTCTTCATTGGAATGATCTTAAAGGTAAGGTACGACTTTATTTCCTTGCTGTGGGCCAATTGATTTTTAAAAATTATTTGAGGCCATTTAATATTGATAGCTGAATGTTTGTAACATTTTAATGATTTTTAAAATTATTTGTTCATTTTAATCATTTTAAACATTTCACAGGTATTCAGATGCATTGAAATCCCCGACATCTTTGACAGCTGCTATGCAGGGACATGGTTTTGCAAGCTGTCACAGTTAGCATAGCATCTATAGTGACTTGGGTTCAAATCTGGCACTGTTTGTAAGGACATTGCACATTCTCCCCGTGTTTGTGTGGGTTTACTCCAGCTGCTCCTATTTCCTCCCACTCTTCAGAAACATACCAGGTTTGTAGGTCAATTGGGTGCATCTGGGCGGCATGGGCTCATGGGTCGAAAGGGCCAGTTACCATGCTGTATATTTAAATTTTTTTTAAAAGTTAAATAATATAGGCGCTAGGCCCCACTGAGAAAAAAACCTGCATCATAATTTTATGGGGAAACACCATCATTGCAAGGTAAACCAGGATCCAAATAAGATGCACAAGGGTCAAATTAAAGCAGAGTGAGGCAACATTCTTCTGTACAGCAAGAACTATTTCGCAATGTCCGAAAGAGAATGTTGTGGAATGTCGAGGAACTTGCACTTATGCACAAACATCAATGTGATACAAAATACAAGTGACGGTTTAGTGTCAACTGGTGGTTGATGGTTGCCATGGGCTGTTTCCATGATATATATCTCTCCATGACAATATGACCTTGTGCTTGATGGAGAAATGTCAATGAATAAATCAGCTTATATATAAATACACATAATGTCACAAGCAGAAGTACAATGTACAGACGCAATGACACTCTAACTTGCTGCAGCTTCCCAGTTATATAAAACACAAATTGTTTGATTAAGGAAAAGACAATAAATAGAAAAAGAGGAAAAAATGGAAATAAATAATAAATATTCACAGATGGTTGGTCAATAATGCAAAAAATGTGTTCTGTCAGGAGTACAGGCTGTCTTCTGCCTGAAGGCAGCAGGGAGGAGAGAGCCTGGTTAGGCTGATGGCGAGTTTCTGCAATGAGGCAGCTGCTCAGGTGGACATCTTTGACAGACGGGAGGTCAGCGCTCATGATGGACTGGCCAGAGGTTGCCACTTTTTGTAGCCTTCTGCCATCCTGGATGTTCACGTTTCCAAACCAGGTCACAGTGCAACTGATGCAGTCAGTATACTTTCCACAATGTGCATTCAGCAGCAGGACGAATCAACTCAAACGCCTTGGAGGCACTAATGTATCTTCATAATAGTTGCCTCGATGTGCAAGAGAGGTTGTCGCATGCTGAATAAAGAAGACACAACGTGATTTGCTGAGCTTAATAGTGCTTGACCCTTTATTTACACCGCGAGATTTAGCGGTTCATACAAGGTAAAGATTCCATTATTAATGCTACATTTAGATGTGATGTGATACACTTTATTGTAAATATGCTGGTCTACCAGCCAAATGAAACATGATCAGCATCAACTGGAATATAAAATAGAATACAATAAAAACATACAATAAAAAAAACACAATAAACCAGGTATAATAAAACTGCAACTTTCTAAAATAAATTGTTAAAAAAAGATTACTTATTCAAAAATAAAAATGCAGCGCTAATCAATGCCATGAGTTGGTATTTAACATTATCACAGCTTTATGATAAAACTCTTTTAAGTCTGGTAGTTCTCGAGCGAAGACTCCTGTTCGGCTCCGAATCATGGGTCCTCTACTGGCATCACCTACGGCTCCTAGAACGCTTCCACCAGCATTGTCTCCGCTCCATCCTCAACATCCATTGGAGCGCTTTCATCCCTAACATCGAAGTACTCGAGATGGCAGAGGTCGACAGCATCGAGTCCACGCTGCTGAAGATCCAGCTGCACTGGGTGGGTCACGTCTCCAGAATGGAGGACCATCGCCTTCCCAAGATCGTGTTATATGGCGAGCTCTCCACTGGCCACCGTGACAGAGGTGCACCAAAGAAAAGGTACAAGGACTGCCTAAAGAAATCTCTTGGTGCCTGCCACATTGACCACCGCCAGTGGGCTGATATCGCCTCAAACCGTGCATCTTGGCGCCTCACAGTTTGGCGGGCAGCAACCTCCTTTGAAGAAGACCGCAGAGCCCACCTCACTGACAAAAGGCAAAGGAGGAAAAACCCAACACCCAACCCCAACCAACCAATTTTCCCCTGCAGCCGCTGCAACCGTGTCTGCCTGTCCCGCATCGGACTTGTCAGCCACAAACGAGCCTGCAGCTGACGTGGACTTTTTACCCCTCCATAAATCTTCGTCCGCGAAGCCAAGCCAAAGAAGAAGAAGAGTAGGGAGAGTAAATAATTCATGGTCTGGGTGTGTTGCTTCTTTAATGATATTCCTCGCCCTGTCCAATCATCGTCCCCTATAGATAGATTCGATGGTAGGCAATTGCATTCCAATAATCCGTTGGGCAGCTTTCACAGCTTCCTATCTTGTGCAGAACAATTCCCATTCCATACTGAATGAAATACTGTACGTCAGCACACTCTCAATAGTACATCTATAGATATCCAACAGCACTCTGGGGCTGAGGTATAACTTCCTCATACATTTCAAAAGATAAAGACATTGTTGTGCCTTATTGATCAATATTGATGAATTCAAAGACCAAGTGAGATCTTCAGAGATATGGACTTCCAGGAATTTGAAGCTCTGAAACCTCTCCACTACCACTCTATTGATGTAAATCATGACATGTGTGTGTGGCTTCAGCCTGTCTAAAATCTTCAATGATCTCTTTTGTCTTCTGGGTATAGACAATAACATACATGAAATTCTTTAACTTTGTCTACCGTAAGGAAGACAGAGAGTCTCCACTTTCATAGAAATGAAGCCCTAGTGAGGAACGAACTTGCAACCCCTGTTTCACTAGACCAGTGCTCTAACAACTGAGCTACCGGAGTCTCTAAATCACTGAGCTGTCGAAACCTCTTGTATGTGGACATCCAGGAACCTGAAGGTACCAACCCTCTCCACTGCCAATCTGACGAGGAAGACCAATTTGTAGTCCATCAGCTTTTTCTTCCTAAAATCCACAATCAGCTCCTTGGTCTTGCTGGCATTGAGAGTGAGATTATTGTTCTTGACCCACACAACCAAATTCTCGATCTCTATCTTGTATTCTGGCCCGCCTATTACTTGGCCAGCAACAGTGGTATCATCAGTAAATTTATTGAAGTGCATTGAATAATTCAAGTAAAATTTGTGGTTTTGAATCGAATCATATTTTAGAAGCAGAATTTAACTTGCATTTATAGTTTTCTATGGTTCTGTAGAAATGAGAGGCAGCTATTATCTCTGACTCTCAAAACAGATCATTAAAAAGAAAAGAAAAATACAGGCTTGTCTGTAAATGACCATGGAAGGGTAGGGTGTGAAGGGATGATTGGCCTCCATCTGCTGCTTATCATTCTACAATTCTAGGCTACTTTTTGAGATTCCCATATAGCTCATCCACTGTACTATAGGTGGGGCCTTTTGCAAAGCCAAATGCCACTTGGAATCTTGCACAATACTCCTACTACAAGGGGATGATTATGCCTTCTGCAGCTCTCTCCTAATGGCTTCAGTTAATGGATCAGCAGCTGTTTGCATCTGGCATCGACATTTTCAGACTGTCACAGCTGTGCTATAATAAACAGTAACAAGTTAACTCGGCCGGCTTGGCAGTTTACATTCTTTTTCAAGATCTCCCAAGTTAACTATTCAGTAATCTCAGTGGCTAATTATAATTTATCAGTGTTTTGTTTATGCAACTGGAAGGCTGAATTGCAAACATATTTGAAACCGAGATAAACTGGGTATCAGTTCAGAGTCTCCGTAAAGTCAGTGGTCAATCAGATCAGAGTCTCTGTTTTTTTCTGAACTACACAGTTTATAAAGAACTTTCTTGACAAATTCTACATTATGGACATTCAGAATCTCTTTTGGAAAATGTTTTCAGCTTGAGTTACTTCTACATAATAAATGGAAAATTCAGTCGATTACATTGTGCTCGTGTTTACTGATGGTTAAAATTCTGGGGGCCTTAGCATTATTTAATAATGTGATTCTCACAGTGTCATTTTATACCTTGTATCAATTGTACTGCTTTAAATTTCACCCAACATTAATTGCTACTGATCATTTACAATTTTAGATTAATTTATAGACCATTCAGTGGTTGGTCAGAAATATGCAGTAAAAATGCATTATACTTGTGTGTCTCTTGAAGGCTGGCACTAATTCGGAACTGCCCCAGCAAATTGAACATTGCAAGTGTAGAGACATCGAGTTTAAAAATATTGATCTGAAGAGTGATGACTTTGGACCATTTGCCTTGAACTAAACAGTGGTTTTCAACATTTTTCTTTCCACTCACATATCAATTTAAGTAATCCCTTTGTCAGAGGTGCTCTGTGGTTAGTAGGGGATTACTTAAGGTGGTATGTGAGTGGAAAGAAAAAGTTTGAAAAGCACTGTTTTAATCGTACCTAATTGACTCAATATGTGCATGGTTTCATAACTCCAAAGGAAATGGGCCACTGACAATTTTTCTCAAGTAAAATATTTCATTAACAATTGTGCCTAATACAATAGTTCTCAATATTTTTTTTCCCACTCATATACCACCTTAAGCAATCCCTTACTAATCACACAGCACCTATGGTATAGGGATTACTTAAGATGGTATGTGAATTGAAGGATAAAGTTTGAAAACCACTGGACTAAAATGATCAAATGCTTCCTTGTAATATTGAGTACAATTTTCTGGAGAAAAACAGGAAGGCTAGAATCCATGGTAGCAATATATTATTATATATAATATGGTTTGTGAAACACCATGTCTATATAGGTCACCATTTTTGATTGACTAAATCAGTGGTTTTCAAACTTTTTTCTTTCCACTCATATACCACCTTAAGCAATCCCTTACAAATCACAGAGCATCAGTGGTGTAGGGATTACTTAAAGTGGTATGTGAGTGGAAAGAAAAGGTTTGAAAACCACTGGATTAAATCATGGCTGAAAAACAGAAAGGCCAGAAACACGGGTATTCTGGATGACGCCCCATATCCAGGAAAATGACGTATAATGTCCGTGCTCAGTGGATTTCGGTTCTGGAAACATGACAACACATAAGGCAGAGGGTTGAAATGCTGACATTTTTAATTTGGGCACACAGCCCATGAGCCCATACCTCCCAAAACACCAAATAATAGAGGTCTACAAGATTCTGAGAGGCATAATTAAGATAGGCAGCCAGTGCTTTTTTTGTTTACCAGGGTGGGAATATCAAACACAAGACGACAAATGTGTACAAAATGAAGGGAGGGAAGTTTACAGGAGACATCAGGGATAAGGAGTTTACATAGAGAGTTGTGGTTGCCTGAAATGCCTTGCCAGAGGTGATAGGTGGAGGCTGGAACATTAGGGGCATTTAAGAGACTCTTAGACAAGCACCTGGTTGAAAGCAAAATAGAGGGTTACAAGTTAGAAGAGCTTAGTTATTTTTGGTAGGATTATATTGGTCAGCACAACATCGAGGGACAAAGGGCCTATACTGTGTTGTGATCTATATTCTATAACCTACAAAGCTTGTATATTTTTGAAGAGTGGGAGGGAACTTGACCACCCAGAGTAAACCCACACAGACACGAGGAGAACATCCAACTCCTTACAGACAGCACCAGATTCAAAACCGGGTCCAATCTGCATGAATTTAACCCAAATTCCCTCTAAACCCATCCTATCCATGTACCCTTCCAAATTTTTCTTTAATGGTGCAACAGTATCTGCCTCAATAACATGGTACTGACCATTACCCTAACCCTAACCCTAACCCATGCCATCCTCCAGGAAGGGAAAAAATAAACATCAGATGTAATCTCATATTTGATTGTAAAGTTGGGAAAACTGAGAACGTTAACTGTGAATTCTGTAGAGTTGTGATTTATTTATTCAGAGGATGTGGATATCATTGGTAATGCTGATATTTATTATCCATCCACGATTACCCCATACTGAGAAGACAATGTGGGTCATAGAATTATAGAACATAGAGTAGGCCATTCCACTCTTTGAACCTGTATTCAATAATTTATTTGAACCATTTATTTGAACCATTTGAACCATTATTCAATAAAATCATGGCTGATCATTAAGTCAAAACAATGAGGGTATAAGGGCTTTTGGCCCAAACTACTCATGCCAACCAAAACATCCCTCTCACACCAGTCCCACCTTCTTGTATTTGGGCCATATCCCTAGAGGCCAATGGTTTTCAAACTTTTTCTTTCCCACTCCCATACCACTTTAAGTAATCCCAATGCTCTATGATTAGTAAGGGATTGCTTAAGGTGGGATGGGAGTGGGAAGGGAAGGTTGAGAACCACTGCTCTGGACCCAATTGTTACTGAAATATTTTGCTTGAGAAAAATTGTCATTGGTCCATTTCCTTTGGAGTTATGAAACTGTGCACAAAACGAGTCAATTAGGTACGATTAAAACAGTGGTTTTCAAACGTTTTTGTTCCACTCACGTACCATGTAAAGTAATCCCTTACAGAGCACTTATGGCATAGGGATTACTTAACGTGGTATGTGAGTGAAATGAAAAAGTTTGTAAACCACTGCTCTAAACCCACCCCATCCATGTATCTGTCCAAATTTTTCTTTAACATTTCAACAGTACCTGCCTCAACCACTCTTCCAGCTGGTTGTTCCTCATACCCTCTGTGTGGAAAAAAAGTTACCCCTCAAGTTCCTATTAAATCTCTCTCCCATCAACTTAAACCTATGTCCTCTGGTTACTGATTCCCCTTCATGCAACCTCAGCAACTATTCCTCATACCCCTTGATCCCTTCAGCCATAAGGGCTAGTTCCAACACTATTTTCTATATATCTAACAGACTGATTTCAACAACTTTCTGTGAAAGGGTCGCAAATCTGTGCTGAGATCACGTATCAGTCAAACCAAGATAAGATTGTGAGATTTCCTTTCCTCAAAAGATATGGTTAAGCAGATGGGTTTTCATTATATTCCAAAAAGTTCAAATAGTAACAATACATTTATCTTTCCTTCATGTAAAATGGTTTAGATGATTCAGTAATTTTTTTTTTTGACAAACAGCTCTATAACAGTCCATTTCGGCCCATGAGCCCATGCTGCCCGATTGCACCCAGTTAACCTATTCCATTACATTTTGAACCATGGGAGGAAACTGAAGCCTCTGGCGGGGAAACCCACGCAGACACAGACAGAATGTACAAACTCCTTGCAGACAATGGGGGATTTGAACCACGATCCCTATTGCTGGCGCTGTAACAGCGTTGTGCTAACCACTACACTATGTTAACCCTGCCGCCCAACTTAACCAGATTTCTATTGTGTCCTTTGTAAAATGTGAGGTAATCCATCGAAAAAGTGCTGAATTATTATTTAAATTATCAAAAAATTCCAGCAAGCTGCAGTGCTGAGATTCCTGGAAGTACTTGTACAAGAATCACAAAAATGTTAGTTTGCAGGTACAGCAGGTAATCAAGAAAGGAAATAGGATGCTGGACTTCATTGCAAGAGAGATTGAATTGAAGAACTAAGAGGTTCTGGTGCAACTGTACAGGGTACTGGTGAGGGTGCTCCTGGAGTACTCTGTGCATTTCTGGTCTCTTAATTGTGAAAGGATAACCTGGCTTAGGAGGTGGCGCAGAGAAGGTTCACCAGTTTGACTCTGGGAATGAGGGGGTTAAGTTACAGAAAGGAAGACCCTGGGACCATACTCATTGGGGTTTAGAAAGATAGGGGGCTGGGGAACCGATTGAGATATAGATTTATCATTTTGAATAGATAAGAAAGATTGTTTCCACAAGTGGGTGAGACTAGAATGAGGCGACATAGCCTCCAAGGTTTGGGGGAGAACATTTAAGATGGTGATCAAGAGGAACAGCTTCTCCAAAGAATTGTGAATTTGTGAAATTCTTGGCCCAATGAAGCAGTAGAGGCTGCCACATTACATGTATTTAAATCACTGTTAGTTAATAGGGGAATTAAGGATGATGGGAAACGTGTAAGTGGGCCTGAGTGGTTGGAGAGTCTAGGACAAGAAGACAGAACCTTAGGATTGAAGGGCATTCAATTGGAACAGAGATGCAGAAGAATTTCTTTATCTTGAGGGTGTTAAATTTGTTTCCACAGGCAGTTATGGAGGCCAGGTCATTGAGTGTGTTTAAGGCAGAGATTGATTGGTTCTTGATTAGCCTGGGAATCAAAGGTTATGGGGAGAAGGCCAGGCAGTGGGGCTGAGTGTGAAAATGGATCAGCTCATGATTAAATGGAGAGGCAGACTCAATGGGCTGAATAGCCTATTTCTGCTTCTATGTCTTATGGTCATATTTCATATGGATTAGTCCACAGCCAGATCAGCCAAAAAAAGAAAAAGATGGACAGGTATATGGATGAGAAGAAGGTGGAGGGTTATGGTCATTGTGCAGGTAGGTGGGACTAGAGAGGAGTGTTTGGTTCGGTGCGGACTAGAAGGGCCTAATGGCCTGTTTCCGTGCTGTAATTGTTATGTTATAAGATCATATTGAAGGACAGAACAAGCCAGATGACCAACTCGTACTCCTAGTTCTTATGTTGTTATGTTCTTCTGACATCTTTCAGGCATTATAATGAAGGCAGTAATAAGAAGCTTGGATAGAAAATTTTTTCACTTAGCAGAGGGGTCAATGACAAGTGGTAACATTTTAAGGTAACATTAGAAGAATTTTAAGCGGTAGAAGTTTCACTTAGGAGTAGCACCCAGTTAAGATGGGATGGAGGCAAAAATTGTAATTTAAAAATACCTGAGAAAGTTTGTGACGATCTCGGAATGGCCTTTGTTCACCATTAAGGATAGGATGTGCTGAATTGCTTCCATGTGCAATGTAAATCATGATGTAAATGTGATGGAATTGAGAAAGAAAGGAAGATTAAAAATATAGCCATGTAAAATGAGAACATTAAAGAATAAGCACTTCATACCACAAAGAATGTGTTGAGTTATTGACATTCAAGGTGAAGCTAATTAATTAGAAAACAGAATAGATTATAGTGAGAGGGTGAGATGAATTAAAGTGGGTGGGTGGATGAATTAAGGTTACTGTGCAAGTTGATTGTGTGGTTAAGAAGTATATAATTCATTGGTTGGGGGATTGAATTCAATAGCCATGAGGTAATGTAGCAGTTCTATAAGACTCTAGTTAGACAAGATTTGGAGTATTGCTTGATGAAGGGCTCAGGCCTGAAATGTTGGATGTGTATCTTTAGCTTTGATACATAAAGAGTGTGGAGTTTCTCCAGCATTTTAGTGTAAACTGCAATCACAGGGACAGCTGACTTTCTTGCTTAACTTGGAGTATTACCATTCCATTTCGATGATCTTATTACAGGAAAGAGGTGAAAGCTTTAGAGAAGGTGCAGACCAGAGTTACCAGGATGTTGCATGGATTGGAGAACCTGTCTTATGAAGCAAGGATGAGAAGGGTAGCATTTTTCTCTTTGGAATGTCAAAAGTCGAGAGGTGATTTAATAAAGATATACAAGATTATAAGGGACATAGCTAGGACAGACAAAACCCTTTACCCAGCTGACAATAGCAAAGGCCATCTTTTCAAGGGGAGTGGAGGAAAGTTTAAGGGAGAAGTCAGAGGAAAATGTTTTTTTTTACACAGAAGGTGGTGGGTGGTTCAGTAGAGACAGTCAAAAGACTCTTAGGATGTGAGAAAAATAGAAGGTTAGGGGCGTGAGGTAGGGAAGGGTTAGATTGTGGTGGAGTTCAGTCACCACAGTATGTTCTATGTGTCCTGCGTACAATATTTTGAGTAATTGGGCTGAATGGCCTGTATCTCTGCAATGTATTGAAATATATTTCTAAACGGAGCCATTGTGAAATATCTTCTTTAGTAATCAAACACTTCAGAAATGGTTAAAGTGATTGTCAGGTTCAACAGGCTGAGTAACCTCTGGGGATTATTACCATGACCATAATATGTCATCGTCAAATCTCTGACGGATAGAAAGTATTTGATTTTGGAGATGTTGGGTTTCCCAAATTTTAAAGTTAGCTTTCTATCCAATTTTCCAATGTGTTGCTTCTAAACAAAGCAGCGCACATTGAACTCTGCGTAAAATCATAGCCGAACCAAATTGTTTTTATATCTGTCGAGATCTTCGATGGCTATTAGTTATTTGCCTCTGTCGATTAGTTGGGTGCTCATTCTGGAGTCTATTGGATAAAATTTAGATTTAATAAATATTTCCATTAAGTCTTTCTTTGGCTTGGCTTCGCAGACGAAGATTTATGGAGGGGGTAAAAGTCCACCTCAGCTGCAGGCTCGATTGTGGCTGACAAGTCCAATGCGGGACAGGCAGACGCGGTTGCAGGGGAAAATTGGTTGGTTGGGGTTGGGTGTTGGGTTTTTCCTCCTTTGTCTTTTGTCAGTGAGGTGGGCTCTGCGGTCTTCTTCAAAGGAGGTTGCTGCCCGCCAAACTGTGAGGCGCCAAGATGCACGGTTTGAGGCGATATCAGCCCACTGGCGGTGGTCAATGTGGCAGGCACCAAGAGATTTCTTTAGGCAGTCCTTGTACCTCTTCTTTGGTGCACCTCTGTCACGGTGGCCGGTGGAGAGCTCGCCATATAACACGATCTTGGGAAGGCGATGGTCCTCCATTCTGGAGACGTGACCCACCCAGCGCAGCTGGATCTTCAGCAGCGTGGACTCGATGCTGTCAGCCTCTGCCATCTCGAGTACTTCGATGTTAGGGATGAAGTTGCTCCAATGAATGTTGAGGATGGAGCGGAGACAACGCTGATGGAAGCGTTCTAGGAGCCGTAGGTGATGCCGGTAGAGGACCCATGATTCGGAGCCGAACAGGAGTGTGGGTATGACAACGGCTCTGTATACGCTTATCTTTGTGAGGTTTTTCAGTTGGTTGTTTTTCCAGACTCTTTTGTGTAGTCTTCCAAAGGCGCTATTTGCCTTGGCGAGTCTGTTGTCTATCTCGTTGTCGATCCTTGCATCTGATGAAATGGTGCAGCCGAGATAGGTAAACTGGTTGACCGTCTTGAGTTTTGTGTGCCCAATGGAGATGTGGGGGGGCTGGTAGTCATGGTGGGGAGCTGGCTGATGGATACTTGTATAAAAGTGGATATCAAGTATGTCAACATCCCATTTTTGGCCAAAAATCCTGGAATTTTCCATATATGTAAAACGGCCCTATTCTCTTACCTCATCCCCCAACACCTACCCATTGGAGCCCCCAGTGCCTCGAACACGGACTCTCGTCCCGGCCCCAGCCACCAGCCGATCAGGACTCCCATGGCCTCCAACGACGCAGATACTTACCAAGATCCCGATCTCCCCTGTGGTGGGACGAGTGTTTGGATGCCCAGATTCTGTCATTGTGTTTAGAGATCACTTGGACTTCTGCTACTGATATGGTATTTTGAATTCAAATGTGAATTTCAGCTCCTCAAAAGTAGCATGCATGTAATAGTTTAGCCCATTAATTAAGTATAAAAACGGGCGACAAAATTCTTTTGAATATACGCGGGAGGTGTATTGCATGAGAGCTAACTATTTGCTTTCCTTAGCTCTTGTTTCCATCAGTTGCTGCAATGTTAATTGTGCCTCAGTCAGTTGCCTTGGGAACATTGCAGTCTCAACTCGCACTCCAGACGTGCGGGCAGTGATCATGACCCCCTGTTCCTATGATGAAGGAGCCCTACATTGATGAGACCTCAAACCAAGGTCATATCTGCACTCTCACAAGGTGACCGAGACACCACTTGAAGAAGGTGACCGAGGCCTGTTGGGTCTGTGCAGAGTGTAAACCCCGCTTCTTCCGCCCGCCCCAGGCCCATGTTGTAAAGGCTACTCGGCCTTTCGTGCGTCTCGGCATGGACTTCAAAGGGCCCCTGCCTTCCACAAACCGAAATGTCTACTTCCTCACGGTAGTAGACGAGTACTCACACTTCGCTTTCGCTATCCCTGCCCGGACACCTCCACGGCCACACATCTGGAGTGCGAGACACCGAGACACCACTTGAAGAACATCACAGAGATTTTGGTGCTGAATGGCCAATATTACTGAGCAAAACAGCTTAGTCATTATAGTATTACTGTTTGTGGTAACTCATTTGAATGCCGTGTTTCCCAAATTCCAACTGTGAATGGTAAAGCCTTATGTTTTGAGTATCAGTGCCTTTGCACCTTGTAATGATGCTTTGTTAAGATCCCAGCTGGGGCTTTGCATGCTACTTATTGTGGTGCGCTATTAACCAGTATCAGGCACACACAAGGTAAAGACCGTACAACAGGCTTTCATCCACAAAGACTTCCACAGAGCCAGGCTGGCTGTGGCTGCAGTAACTCTGAGTGAGCTTCGGGAGGCCGGCGCAGGCTTATATCCCGGAGGGTGATTGACACCCGACCGGGTGGGGCTTGATCCCTTCAGGCTGACTAATTGAAAGCCGGTCAGGTGTTGTCCTGTCCCCTTACACTCCTGTAGGTACAGAGGTTTCCCCCTGCAGTAGGCCGGTGGTGTACAACCACATTCACCCCCTTCTTTAAAAATGTCCTGGGGAGGGGTGGCAGTAACAAGAAATCGCACCCACAATATACGTACAATATTTACAGGTTGAGACGATTCGGCGGCCGCTGGGGTCTCTGTGACCGTCGTAGGACTGGCTCCTGGTCACTGGTTGGAGGGGAAGTGGGGGCCTGGCGGCAGGGGTCTGTGTGGCTGGTGTGGTGCCGCGCGGAGGGGTGACCGGGGGGGCTAGGGTCGACGTATGAAGGTCGTATTGGATGGATGGGGGGACGTGTTCGTCTCCCAAGGCTGAAGCGGGCCCCTGGTGGTCAAGGAGGTCGTGCATGCCCCATAGCTGCCTGGGGACGGTGATGTATGCCCAGTCAGTGTCGTCCTGGGTTGGAGGGTGACGTGATGTGGTGGATGCTCCTGCTGGTGCCAGGTCCCTGGTTGAGGTGATGTATTCCATGCCACTTCCAAACCTAACGTAGGCATAGTTGTGGTTGGCATGAAGGAGGAAGACCTGCTTGACCAGGGCTTCGGTCTTGTGTGTCCGTATGTGCTTACGCAGAACCACCGGTCCCTGGGATGTGAACCATGCTGGGAGGGACATTCCAGGTCACTGACCTCCTGGGGAATGAGAACAGACGTTCGTGAGGGGTCTCGTTGTTAGCCGTGCACAGCAGCGACCGAATGGCATGGAGCACCTCAGGCAGGGCATTCTGCCAGTACTCAATGGCCCATCTTTTCGACCTGAGAGCCAGGAGGACTGCCTTCCAGACCACCCTGTTCTCGCATTCCACTTGCCCATTTCCTCTTGGGTTATAGCTCGTCGTGCGACTGATTGTGATGCCCCTTGCCGTCAGGTACTGACGCAGCTCGTCACTCATGAAGCTAGACCCCTGGTCACTGTGGATGAAGGCAGGGTAGCCAAACATGGTGAAAATGTACCCCAGGGCCCTGATGACGGTGGCCGTGGAGGTGTCCGGGCAGGGATAGCGAAAGCGAAGCGTGAGTACTCGTCCACTACTGTGAGGAAGTAGACGTTTCAGTTTGTGGAAGGCAGGGGCCCTTTGAAGTCCATGCCGAGACGCACGAAAGGCCGAGTAGCCTTTACAACATGGGCATGGGGCAGGCGGAAGAAGCGGAGTTTACACTATGCACAGACCCAACAGGCCTCGGTCATGTCCCTGATGTCCCTGATGGTGTACGGCAGGTTTCGGGACTTAATTAAATTGTACAACCTGGTGATACCCGGATGGCAGAGGGACTCATGCAATGCCTGCAGCCTGTCATCGTGCATTGATGCGCAGGTGCGAGAGAGGGCATCGGGGGAGTCGTTAAACTTCCTGGGGCGGTACTGTATATCATAGCTGAAGGTTGCCAGCTCGACTCTCCAGCACAGGATCTTGTCATTCTTGATCCTGCTCTTGTGTGTAATGTTAAACATGAACACCACGGCCCGCTGGTCTGTGAGGAGGGCGAATCTCTTACCGGCCAGGTAGTGGTGCCAGGGGCAGACCGCTTCCACAATTGCTTGGGCCTCCTTTTCAATGGTGGAGGGTCCTGGAGAAGAAAGCGACGGAGTGCCCCACTTGGTTGAGGGTAACAACGAGGGGCACCTCGGAGTCATCACTTTCCACCTGGAAGAGGGAGTCCTCATCCACACCCTACATTGTGGCATCCGCCATGTCTTGCCTGATGCAGATGAAGGCTGCCTGCACCTCAGGTGGGAGGGGAAAAATTGTAGTTTGGGCCAGTGGGTGAACCTTGTCTGAGAAGCGAGGGACCCACTGCGAGTAATAAGAGAACAGGCCAAGGCTCCTGCGGAGGGCCTTTAGCTTGGGGGGGTGGGGTAACTCCATTAATGGCCGCATCCTTTCTGGATCTGGGCTGAAGACTCCATGGGCCACAATGTATCTCAGGATGGTGAGGCGGGTCGTGCTAAACAAAATCTTCTCCTTGTCGTAAGTGAGGTTCAGCTCCCCAGCCGTCTGGAGGAATTTTTCCAGGTTAGCATCGTGGTCCTGCTGGTCATAGCCGCAGATAATGACGTTATCCAGATATGGGAATGTCGCCTTCAGCTTGTGCTGGTCTACCATGCGATCCATCTCCTGCTGGAAAACGGAGACCCTGTTCGTGACCCCAAAGGGAACGCAGCGGAACTGGTACAGGCGCCCGTCCACCTCAAAGGCAGTGTAGGGCTTGTCCTTCAGGTGGATGGGGTTTTGGGGATACCCTGACTTCAGATCAATCATGGAGAAAACCCAGTAACGGGCTATCTCGTTGACCATGTCGGTGATCCTCAGCAGGGGGTAGGCATCCAGCTGGGTGTACTGATTAATGGTCTGGCTGTAATGCACAACCATCCTCCTTATTTCCCCCTTTGACCACCAGAATTTGGGCTCTCCAATGGCTGTTATTGGGCTCTATGACGTCTTATGCCAGGAGTCGCCACACCCCTGCCTTGGATGAAGTCAGTTTGACAAGGCAATGGAGCAGAAAGTCATGGCAGTATCTGACATCAATGTTTCAGACATATAATCTATCATTGTTTCTGAAGAAAGGATATCGACTTTTGTACTTCCACCAATCTGCTGAGTAGCCCTGCTTTAATTTTTGATTTCCATCAGCCACTGCTCTTTGTGTTTGAATGATTAGTCAGCGAGTCATGTAGCATGGAACAGGCCCTTCTGCCCAACATATCCATGCTAAACAGGTTGGCATTCTGGGCCCATCCCTTTGCCTACATTTGATCCTGAACCTTCCCCATCCATTTATCTGTCCAAATATCTTGAACTTTGCAATTGTACCCTCTTCTGCTGTATCCTCTGGCAGCTTCTTCCAGATATGATGACCCTCAGAGTGAAATAATTGTTCTCAAGTCCCCCTTAAATCTCTCCCTCTTACCTATACCTTCTAGTTATAGAGTTATTTATCCAGGGAAAAAGACTGTCACACCACCTCACTTTTCTTCTCTTCTTTTGCACTCATTTATTTATATTATATAATGCATTTCAGGGGTGGCCAAACTTTTCATTTTAAATTTAGACATACAGCACGGTAACAGGCCATTTCGGCCCATGAGTGCTTACCAGGGGTATAGGTTAATTGGGTGGTATTGGCTCATGGGCCAAAATGGCCTGTTACCGTGCTGTATGTGTAAATTAGAAATGAAAAGGTTGGCCACCCCTGGATTTGATAGGAAATATAATTTATAGCATTTTTTTGGTCTGCAGTGCTCAATAATGCTGCCACAAGAGAACAAATTTTGTGACTCATGTTCCTGACGATCAACTGGCTTCTAATTCTGATTCGGAACATTCACTTCATCCGTATACAATACGCTCAACCCCAGCATCGGTAGACTTTCTTGTTTAACTTCACTTTATCCATGTCCTTCATGATTTTATAAACCTCTGTAAGGCCACCCCCTCAGTCTCCTATGTCCCAGGGAATAAAGAGTCAGCCTATTAAAACTAGAAGACACATGATAAAGGTGAAAAGGGGGACGTTTAAAGGGAATATTAGGGGGAACTTCTTCATACAGAGTGGTGGGAATGTGGAACGAGCTGGTAAGTGGTAAATGCAGGCTGAATTTAAGAAAAAAAAATTAGACATGGATAGGAGGTTAAGACAATAGTTTGGCTCAGACAAGAAGGGCCAAAGGGCCTGTTTCTATGCGATAGTGTTCTGTGGTTCTGTCCAACTCCTTCCTTAAACTCAAGCCCTTTAATCCCAACAATGTATTGGTTAATCTCTTCTGCACATCTTCCAGCTTTAGCATATAAATGAAAGGATGGTGAAAAGGCTACTCAGAGAAGAGTGAGGTAAGGAGGTGAATGTGTTCTGGAGGGGAATGACTATGTTTGGGTCTGACCCAGCTGAAGGCTTGGCCTCCAGTGCTGGAGCACTAAAGTTGAGGGATGAAAACGTGTCCGGGGTCAATATCTCGGTAGAGCACGTGCCATCCAAACAATTCAGAATAATTATTGTTAAACAATCAGCTCAGACTCTCTCTGCTCTTCCTAGCTCTCTTTTAAGGCTCATGAAATCCAAGTCAATTGAAACCTGGTTCATTTATGCCTTCCCAAAAGTGTTTGGAAGCTAAGTATTCTTCAGTTATGATCCCTGGTCATTTCCTCAGTTTTAGACACCAGAAAAAGTAAGTTAAACTTATTTGCGAAAAAATAAATATGTCAAAGCACTAATTTTTCAATGATTATTTAATACTTGCTGAATATACAGTGCAACTAAAATCTTTAAATTCATTCTGTGGTTTTACATTTACAATGAAAGACTGACCTTGTTACAACTTGCGAAGTGGGACTCGTGCCAATCTTAAGTAAGGTAGGTCTTTTCAGATCTGATTCTCTCCCCCTCCCCTTTCTCTCACTCCCTCCTCTCTTGTATTTCTCTATCATCTTGCTCATTTCCATCAATTTCTGCAGCATGCCTCTTCCATCGCAGGTCTGCTACATTTCAACTTATCCACGCAGACAGATTACCCACACTGGCACATGCACACAAACATTCATTCAACCCTTGCTGCTATTGTCTCCCTAGATTAACATTTGCTACCGCTCCTGTTATTACCAATATGGCACAAAAGTTGTGCTTTAAATAATTGCGAGAAGCATTGCTAACGTAAACAAGCTTCACCACATTCCAAGCTAATTCTTTACTAACTCTGTAATTAATTCACTGCCCAGACGTTTGTATTTTCATAGTTATCATTAATGTATTAAAACGTTCCGAGCCATTTGGCTGGAGCATTAGCAGATGAAATCTGAATGCATCACCCCCCCAGAAAGAGTTGCTAACTTAAGTGACAAAAGCTTGGGTTTTATGGGGCATTTTGAATGACTGGGGAGAACGAGGGGTTTCTGAGGCTTGGCAGCTTAGTTGGTGAAGGCAAGGCTACTGGTGGTGACCAAAGAGGGCTGTTGGCGACTCGAGACGAGGAGCCCATGCAGGCTGTGGGCTGCGGTTGACTTGTGGTCAAGGGACTCGTGCCAGAATGTGAATGCAGGAGACACAGATGAATTGAAAGAGTACCAGGTATCAGAATCGGGATGCAAGAAGGTGGTGGAGGCTTCCAATACTTCTGGAGGTAGGGTTGCCGATGGTTTGGAGGGGAATGACTATGTTTGGGTCTGATGCATCTGAAGGCTGGGCCTCCAGTGCTGGAGCACTAAAGTTGAGGGATGAAAACGTGTCTGAGGTCAATATGCTCGGGTCGCCATCCAGACAATTCAGAATAATTATTGTTAAACAATCAGCTCAGACGCTCTCTGCTCTTCCTATCTCTCTTTTAAGGCTCGTAGACTGTGTGGCTACAGAGGCAGCAGGAGCGCTGGAGGTGAATCCATGGACACTCAGTGACTCTGGGGAGATTTCCTTTTGCTTCTCTTTCTCTGAATGTAAGGGCCACTGGGTAAATTCTGCTGATGGTAAATCTTTGTCTGCCTTTCAATAGATGTGGAATATCACATCTTCTGTTTTATTACATGACAATAAAATAATCTTGAAAAGTAAGTACAATAAAACCTTGTTAAAACTCGGTAGTTGGGATCCAAGATTTCATACAGCTGAGTCGTGGAGGCAGATGCATATATGCCATGATTCAGGAAGTAGGGAAAAAGAATTTTTGAGTTTGTGGCTGATAGCCACTTTTAGCCTGGCATCCTAAAATCAATGTTTGGGATTCCACGGATTAACGAATCGCGTTCTAACGAGGTTTCATTGTATATACCTGAAGTGCAAAAATCTTGGAGGTTTACAGGAGTTCACATTGAAAGGAAGAGGGGTGGGGGAAATGAGAATTTTAAAATCGAGACATTTCTCTGTGAAGGGATCACAAGAATCTGTATTCAGCTGCAACTTCAACCTCATTGGCACCTTTGTGTCTCACCTCCCCCCACACACCCCCCCCCATGGTATCCACAACATAGAGAAAAGGTGAAGTTATGCCAAATTTCAGCTTTAAAAGCAAGTAATACTTTTAGTCATAATTTGAATCAATGAATCTGCTAAATGCAGTAAATGCAGTATTGTACTTTAATACATTTTTTAACTCAATCGTTTGCATTTAAATTTAATTTAGGCTTATAGCAGAGTAAGAGACCCTTCCAGTTCATGAGTCCCTGTGCCCCAAAGACACCAATTAACTTTTCATTTTGAAAGGTGGGAGGAAACCAGAGCACCCACAGAAAACCCATGCAGGTCACAGGGAGAACGTGCAAACTCCTTACAGAGAACGTCAGGTTCGAACCCAGATCACTGTAAGAGCATTGAGTTCATTAACTGTATCAAGATGATTTATCAATTTGAAATGATTCAATTTTTATCAATTAACATCTTCACAGTTAACTTCTTTCTTGCCACTAAATTGCCTCTATTAACATATTAATATGTTAAAGAACAGTATTTTTAATGGTCAAATATATTTAAATATTTAAGAAGCATCTTGAATTGCTAAGGCATAGAAGACTACAGATCTATTGTGAGTCAATAGGATTAATGTTGATAGGTACAGCAGCTGGGATGGACATAATGGGCCGAAGGCTCTGTTTTAAAGCTGTGAATGTAATGCTCCTGGTGGGGACAGGGATTATTTTTGGTTTATAAAGCCAAATATTCCTCCCTGGCTGAAGTACAAGAATTTTGAGCATCGCAGTACAATATCACAGTGATATATTCCAGTGCCTAAAGACCTGGAACCTTCATTCAGAGACCCAAGTTCAAATGACACTACGGTAGATGGAGAATTTAGATTCAAGTAAATAAACTGAAGTGAAAGGAGTAAGACACGAAAGTCTGCAGACACCGTGATTGAAGTTAAAACACAATGCTGGAGAAACTCAGCATGTCAAACAGTGTATGGTAAAAGTCCAACAATCCAGATACCAGAAATCCAGACCACCCGAGAATCCGGTCTTTCAAAAATTCTCAAACCTTTTTAAATTTAGCGGACTTTTGTGTGTGTGCCTGCATGCATGTATCAGTGCCACAGATGCACAGGAGCCTCAGAAATGAACCAATAAATATTTATTGTTTCTTTTGCACGTAGTATTCTATATAAAAAATGTTTAAATAATAAACTATCAAAATGTTCATGTCTTCTTTATTGTCCTTAAATTTTAAAAGCACTGCCCGGGAATCTGAAAAATCCAGACCAACCCAATCCCTGAGCAGTCCAGATTTTAGGATTTTTACTGTACTTTATATCGCAAAGATAAATTTGCATAACCAATGTTTGGGCTCGAGCCCTTCATTAAGGTATCATTTTGATGAAGGGCTCAAGTCTGACATGTTGGTTATGTACCTTTAGCTTGCTACATAAAGAACAGGTACTCCCCGACTTGCGACTAAGCAATTTTCGTCCACTTGCACATACGACCGAAAATTTGTTAAAAAAAATAAAGAAAAAATATAAAATCTATGAGGTTTATGTTGTACTTGACTAACTATAACAGGGATACAGGGCATGTAAGAGCCAAAATATGCGTACGTATGTTATTAGTCGGCGACCTGGGGTCGAAGGTTGGGTGCGGCCATCTTGATTCCTATGCACATGACCGAGTCTTTGGTTGGCGCATGCATTGGAGTTCAGTTGGTGCATGCACGAGAGTTAAGGGCGCAAATTCAATATTGTTAGGAATCAAATACAACATAAACCACGTAAAGGTTATATTTTTTTCTTTTTTTAACATATGTACATCCATTCGAAGATATGACTGATCCTACAGTCCGAATTACGGTTGTAAGCCAGGGGCTAACCGTACACAGTTTGACCAGCTGAATTTCTCCAGCATTGTGCTTTTACAGCTAAACTGAAGTGAAAACTGAGCTTCCAATAGTGAAACTACCATATTAATTCCCTTCAGGGAAGTAAATCTCCCATCCTTGCCAAGCCTCCCAATGCAGAATCTTGAACATTGTTGCACGTTTTGAGTCGGCACCTCATTTCAGGGCAAATAAGGGTAGACAACACATTCCAGTGTGACCTGCATTATCACCATTCTGCAAACAAATAAATAAAACAAAATTAAAGTTTTTTTATGGGTCGACTGATTTTGTGGGAGAAAATAAAAGGATGGGACCCTGCTGTTTCCTAGTCCACTATTCTCTTCCCATCCCCTCCCCCAAACCACAGCCTTGCACTGTTGTGCAATTCTCCACCTGGTAAATCTCACCCAAAGGAAAGTAATCAAGTTTGAACGTCAGTCAAGCCAAAGATTTGAACCCATGACCCTTTGGGTTGCAAGGTCAAAGCTCTTCTGCTTGAACTACAGGGTTACCCATAAGCAAAGACATTTGTTATTTTTTGATAAAGACATTTGTCAGTTTGGCTCAGATGGTAGCACTTTCCGCTATGAGTCAGATGGTTATGGGTTTAATGCACCCTCTGCCTTTCAGGACCTCTGTACATAAAGTAGGCTGACACCCTATTCACTTCCATGTTGCCATTGTTAAACTGAGCCCCTGCTCCACTTACTCTAGTTGATGTTAGAGATTCCCTCCCACCAGTTAAAGGATGGGAAAGCATTCAGACTCGTGTCCAGACCAATATTTCTCCTTTAAGAAGGGCACTTGGGATTGTGAGTGAACAAAGAGAAGCTGGAGGTTCACAGCATCCATGGATAGAAATGGTCCATCGATGTTTCGGATCAGAACCATTATCCCAGCACAGCCATTTTCAACGGGCACTGGGTGGGTGGGCTCATATGGCCCACCATGGGCCATGGCACATTTAAGGGAGGCCACAGACTGAAATCATAAAATGTTTTTTATGTAGTTGGCAGGAGAGAAGTATGGAATAAACCTATTAAACCTGACAACTCCACATAGAAGGGGGGGGCATAAACTATGAACAGAGTCTTAAGGGGAGGCCATCACCACAAAAAGGTTGAGAATGGCCGGTCTAGTTCTTTAGGCAGAGAGTTAATGGAAAAGCTCAAAATAATTTGGGGGTTCAGGAAAATAAATGAGCGAGAAATTAATATTAGGACCAGAAGGGGAAGCATTAGGCTTCACAATATTGGCACAAGAAAAAAAGAGGATGTGTCTTCTTTCTTCCAGCACTGTTTTCTTATCTCTAAGTTTGATTAAGTTTGTGGACAGAACTCATGTTTTCGTTGCAGATGATGCATTTGGAGCCAAAAGATGGACTGATTTGAAGGAAAGGACTACAAACAATAGATGTCCAAGAGGTTTCAGAGATCCATGTGGTGGTTAGATACAGAAAATAGAGCCATAGATTTGTACACCAAGAAAAGAAGCCCTTCAGCACATCTCATCAATGCTAACCAAGTTGTCTACTTGAGCCAATTCTATTTGCCCCATATTCCTCGTCACGTGAATTCAGGAGGCGGCAGCCTTTGATCAGGCGTTGGGCTCTGCAGATGCTCGATATCTCTGAAGTGACTCTCTTTTGCCTCTCTTTCTCTTCCTGATAAAGGTTCTGAGTAGTGTGTGTTTACAGGCCCAAAAACAATGTGTATTTTGTGCACATGACAATAAAAAAAAACCATGCACAAAGGTCCTTTCCTACCTAGGTACCTGTTCAAGTGTTTTTAAATGTTATACTTGTTCTTGCCTATCCCATTTCCTCTGACAGCTCAATGCATTGTCCCACCATCCTGCATGTGAAAAAGTAGTTCCTCAGGTCCCTTTGAGATCAGTAACAAGCCTCATGGAAATTTACTAGAATTAAAATCAGAATTTATTGTCACGGAATTTGTTGTTTTGTGGCAGCATCGTGGGTCCTAACATTCATTATAGGTGCAAATATTAAAGCTATAAATTACATTTAGAAAATAAATAAATTAGTGCAAAAAAAAGAGAAAGTGAGGTAGTGTCTGTGGTTCCTTGCCCATTCAGAAATCTGATCGCAGAGGGGACGAAGCTGTTTTGTGTCACTGGATGCTCGTCTTCAGGCTCCTGTACCTCATTCCTGATGGTAGCAGAGAGAAGAGGGCATGGCCTGGGTGGTGAGGGTCTTTGAGGATGGAGGCTGTTTTCTTAAGGCGCTGCATCTTATCAATGACATCGATGGGGTGAAGACTGATGTTCATGATGGCACTGGCTGAGTTCACAACTCTCTGTTGACTTTTTCTGCCCGGTGTATTGGCACCTCCACACCAGTCAGTGATTCAACCAGTCATAATGCTCCATGGTATAAATTTGCAAGTCTTTGGTGACCTTCCAAATCTCCTCAAACTCCCCATGAAGTATAGATGCTGGCGAGCCTTCTTCGTAATTGCATCAGCATGGATGCCCCAGGACAGCTCTTCAGAGATGTTGACACCCAGGAACTTTATAAGATGGGCAAGCCTTATCGAGAACAATGTGCAAAATCTGGGCAAGTCATTCCACAAATGATAGAACTGCCATCTCATTCTTTGATCTGTCTGGGACCAGTCTTACATGCATGTTACAGGCTGTGTGCAGCACTCATTCAAAGGAAGGTTAGACACCTCGGAGTCTGCAGATACTGGAAAATGAAGCCAAACAGTCTCAGGAAGGAACTTCAGCTTGAAAATTCGACCATTCTTTTCCTCCCATATATGCTGGTGACCTGCAGTTCCTCCAGCAGAGCATGTTTAGCTTCTTTTTTTAAACTTTATTTATTCTTTAAAAAAACAAATAATATATGACATATGCAGCAATTAAACATGAACATGAACATTTTTTTTATATATAGAAAAAAAGAAAAGAAAAGAATCCCCGCCCCCCTTCAGCCAACTCTCCTAAGGAGAGTCATAAAAAAAAGAAAGAATATTAAAGAAAAAGTTAAATATACATATTAAAATCTAGTCAATATAAATTGAAATGTAAATATTCCAGCTTCAAAGGTATTTTATCAGGTTTCCAAGGATTCAAAGTCATATTAACTGGGCTCTTGCTCCCCAGAAAGTAAAATAAGAAGCAATTGAATTTAAACTGGAATTTTCACATCAGAATTAGAGGGCTTGTGCTTTGGGAAGGGGTGGGCCATTATTCCTTGTGCACAGGTTGATCGTATACAGAAATATTAAACCATGAGGAGCATGAATGAAGAGGTAGGTAGGTAATTCTAGAACTAGAGGCCATAGGTTTAAGGTGAAAGGGGAGATATTTAAGGGACCAATGAGCCAACCTTTTCCCTAGCCAAATGAACTGCCTCAGGAAAGTATAGAGGTGCGTACAATTATCAAAAGATATTTCAACAGATAAATAGATAGAAAAGATTTAGACGTAAACATACAGCATGGTAACAGCCCTTCCGGCCCTTTTGGCCCTTGAGCACATGCTTCTTCAGCATGATGATGAACCAAGCCATGAAAGACCCCAACAATGAAGACGCTGTTTACATCCGGTACCGCACGGATGGCAGTCTCTTCAATCTGAGGCGCCTGCAAGCTCACACCAAGACACAAGAGAAACTTGTCCGTGAACTACTCTTTGCAGATGATGCCGCTTTAGTTGCCCATTCAGAGCCAGCTCTTCAGCGCTTGACGTCCTGCTTTGCGGAAACTGCCAAAATGTTTGGCCTGGAAGTCAGCCTGAAGAAAACTGAGGTCCTCCATCAGCCAGCTCCCCACCATGACTACCAGCCCCCCCACATCTCCATCGGGCACACAAAACTCAAAACGGTCAACCAGTTTACCTATCTCGGCTGCACCATTTCATCAGATGCAAGGATCGACAATGAGACAGACAACAGACTCGTCAAGGCAAATAGCGCCTTTGGAAGACTACACAAAAGAGTCTGGAAAAACAACCAACTGAAAAACCTCACAAAGATAAGCGTATACAGAGCCGTTGTCATAGCCACACTCCTGTTCGCCTCCGAATCATGGGTCCTCTACCGGCACCACCTACGGCTCCTAGAACGCTTCCACCAGCGTTGTCTCCGCTCCATCCTCAACATCCATTGGAGCGCTTACACCCCTAACGTCGAAGTACTCGAGATGGCAGAGGTCGACAGCATCGAGTCCACGCTGCTGAAGATCCAGCTGCGCTGGATGGGTCACGTCTCCAGAATGGAGGACCATCGCCTTCCCAAGATCCTGTTATATGGCGAGCTCTCCACTGGCCACCGTGACAGAGGTGCACCAAAGAAAAGATACAAGGACTGCCTAAAGAAATCTCTTGGTGCCTGCCACATTGACCACCGCCAGTGGGCTGATAACGCCTCAAACCGTGCATCTTGGCGCCTCACAGTTTGGCGGGCAGCAACCTCCTTTGAAGAAGACCGCAGAGCCCACCTCACGAACAAAAGGCAAAGGAGGAAAAACCCAACACCCAACCCCAACCAACCAATTTTCCCTTGCAACCGCTGCAATCGTGTCTGCCTGTCCCGCATCGGACTTGTCAGCCACAAACGAGCCTGCAGCTGACGTGGACTTTTTACCCCCTCCATAAATCTTCGTCCGCGAAGCCAAGCCAAAGAAAAGACATGCCACCCAATTACACCTAATTGATCTACAGCCACCAGTGTGTTTTGAATGGTAGGAGAAAACTGGAGCATCTGGAGAAAAACCATGCAGACACGGGGAGAACATACAAACTCCTTACTGACAGTATGGGATTCAACCCCGGTCCCGATCACTGGCGTTGTAACAGCATTATAACCGCTACACTAACCGTGGTTTAAAATGACATGTACCAAAGACAAGCAAATGGGTCCAGTCCAGAATGCTACCTTGATCAGTAACTAATTCTATTGCTCAATGTCTTAATGACTTTGGGTTTGGAATGGAAACCACATAAGTTGAAACATTTTCACATTGTTCTTGTTGATCAAATTCACCACAATCTACAATGAGCGAACACAACTTGCACACCATTATGTAACGCATTGGAGGGGACGCAATTTTCTATTAAGCCAAGCCAAGTTTGAGAAGGCAAAGCAGAAATCGCCATTACTCAAATGATGAAGTCCAAAGTTGATAAAAGTCATGTGTCATGTGGGATGCTATCCACAGTTTTTTCCCTTTGGATTGATACACAGTGAAGATCCCCCAGATCATTCAAGAGGCAGAGGGGGTGATAGACAGGAGTTACAGGGATACTATCATATCTAGGAGGCAGGAGGAGGGTAGATGGGTGACAGTCAGGAGAGGGGAAAGGGAACAGGTAGGCAGTGGAGGGCATCCCGGTAGCCGTTCCCCTCAATAACAAGAATACCATTTTGGATATTGTTGTGGGTGGGGTGTGGGGAGACCTACCAAGGGCAAGCCACAGTGATCAGGTCTCTGGCACGGTGTCTGGTCTTGTGGATAAGAGGGAAGGGAGGAGAAAAGGTGAGCTGTAGTGATAGGGGATTCAATAGTTAGGGGGAAAGAAAGGAGGTTCTCTGGAAGAGATTGAGATGGCATGTTTCCTCCCTGGTGCCAAGGTCCGAGATATCTCAGATCAAGTTCACAGCATTCTCAGGAGGGAAGTAAGCAGCCAGATGTCATGATTCATGTAGGGACCAATGACGTGGATAAGAAGGGTAAGGATGTCCTTCAATGAGAGTTCAGAAGTAAGGTGCTAGATCGAAGGACAGGACCTCTAGGGTTATGATCTCAGAACTGCTACCTATGCCACATGCTAGAGAGATTAGAAATAATAGGATAATGCAGCTTTACACGTAGGAGGGAGGACTTAAGGTTTCTGGGCTGTCTTCCAGGGAAGGTGGGACCTGTTCCAATGGAACAGTTTGCATCTGAATTGGAGGGGACTGATATACTTGTGGCCAGGTTTGCTTGTGCTGCTCTGGTGGGTATAAACTTGATTTGCAGAGGTGAATGGAACCAGAGGGCCAGAGCAGATAGAGGAGTGGAGGAGGGAAAAAATGATGTTAAAATTGCCTGCACCACTAGAAGTCAAAGGGTTTAATGTGGTAGAAATATTCTCAGGTGCATCTATTTCAATGTAAGGAATATTGTAGGAAAGGCCTTAGAGCACAAATGTCAAACTCTGGCCCGCGGGCCAGATTTGGCCTGCGATATAATTATATTTGGCCTGCAAGATCATTTCAAAAATGTATTAGAGGTGGCCCGCCCTGCAGCGAGAGCCGATGCTGTTTTTTGGTAATGTCACCCCAACCATCCTCCCCCTTCATTGCACATCCTTCCCCATTGTAATACGAGAAATTGTAACACGAGAAGTCTGTCAATGTCATCAGCCGGCAAGTCAGTTGGAAGGCTCCCTGCACAACCAGTCACTTCTCCCACCTGTCGAGCGGTGCGGCGGATTGGCGAGCGCCTGTGATTTCCTGTCGGCGCGACGGGCATGGCAGGCTGCGCACAGCCCCCGGGCAGTGCGAGCCCCGCGCGACTGGCACCGGACGGCCCTTCCACAGCGCGAGCGCACTTCTCCCGTTCGCCACGGCCTTCAGCGCTTGCACCCGCGCGGACCCCAGGGACGGCTGGTTCAGCCCTGCACGTGAAGAGAGAGATGGTGGCTGTCCGCAAAGGGTGATCGGCAGCGCGCTGGGCCTGAGTGGATGGGTAAGCAGGGGTGGGCAGAGGGTGTAGGTGAGGAGTAATGGGCAGGGGAAGTTATGGTGGTGCGAGACACAGTTAGAGGGAGGGATGAGTAGAAGGAGGGGTGGATAGGGAAGAGGTAAAAGGGGAGGGGCATGGCGAGTAGGGGAGGGGTGATTAGAGGGTGAGAGACGAGTAGAGGGAGGAACAGGTTGAGGGGAGAGGCAGTAGAGGGGCATGTATAGGATGGGGTGGGTAGAGGCAGAGCGAGTGGAGTGAGGGATGAGTAGAGGTTGGGTAAAGGACTGGTCAGGTAGAGGGATGGTTGGTCGAGGGTGAATAGAGGCCTAGAGCCTAAGGAGTGAGCAGGAAATGCTGAGTCCTGATGCAGGCCAAAATGGACACAGCCTGTGAGGGACCAAATATGTTTCCCTCAGGTCAAGCAAAGGGTGAACTTGAGCTACCTACTCCTGACCTGTAACATTATCCCCCTAAAGTTATATCCTAAAGTTTAACATTACATATGTTGAAAGAAGAGAAAACATGCAGATGTTGTTGAAAATTTTCAATAAATATTTAGTTCGGCCCTCGACTTAGTCCAAGTTTTTAATTTTGGCCCTCCGTGAATTTGAGTTTGACACCCCTGCCTTAGAGCATGGATTAGCACATGATATTATGATATTGTACCCATTAGTGAAACTTGATTGCAAGAAGAGCAAAACCACCATCTCAAAGTTCCAGGCTTCTGTTGCTTTAGACACGATAGAATGGCAGGGGTGGGGGGGAATGAAAGGAGGAGGAGTGGCATTGCTTGCCAGGGAAAATATCACAGCTATGCTCAGGCAGGACAGAGCAAAAGGCTCATCTACTGCGGTTATATAGGTGGAGCTGAGGAACAGGAAAGGCTTGACCACACTCATGGGGTTGTATTATACACCACCCCCAATAGTCAACGAGAATTGGAGGAGCAAATATGTAAAGAGAAGGCAGACAGCTGCAAGAAAGCTTACATCTGTGATAATAGGAGATTTTAACTTTCCACAGATTGACTGGGATTCCCATACTGTAAAACGGCTGGATGGCATGGAGTTTGTCAAATGTGTTCAGGAAAGTTTCTAACTCAATATGCAGAGGTACTCTGGCAACCGATTTACCAGCAAGCAAACCGGCTTCCAAAATGCAGATGTGCTGTGAAAAACAGAAAATTGACCTGCATCCAACACAGGTTTATAGCTGAGCTGATGACATCATTGATGACATCACTTCCTGTCCATGAAATATATTTAAGCCCAGCATGCAAGCCTGGAGGTGTCAGTTTTGCACTAGTCTCCACAACATTTACAATGACTTCCTCACATATACATTAACTAGACAATCATATAACCATTTACCGAGATGAAACAGGCCATGTTGGCCTTTCAAGTCCGCACCAGTTCACTAGAACAACTCCACTTGCTCAAACGTCCCGCTCACCACCAATAACCCTCCAACCCACTCACCTCCATGTACACATCCAACCTTCTCTTAAATGACAGAAGGGACCCTGACACAACTATCTCATTCAGAAGATAATTCCATTCTCCCACCACTCGCTGAGTGAAAAAGCAACCTCTAATGTTTCTCCTAAAGTTTTGCTCCCTTACCCTTAACTCATGGCCTCTTATTCCAACAATCCCTGCCCTCAGGAGAAAGAGTCTCTTTACATCTAGTCTATCTATTCCTTTCATAATTTTAAATGCCTCAATCAAGTCCCCTCTCAGTCATCTACATTCCAATGAATAAAGTCCCAGTCTCCTTAATCTCTCCCTGTAATCCAGATGCTGTAAGCCAGGCAACGTCCTTGTATACCTTCTCTGCACCCTCTCCACCTTATCTATATCCTTTCTATAATTTGGAGACCAGAACTGAGCACAGTACTCCAAACCTGTCCTCTCCAATGCCTTAAACAACTGCAGCATCACCTCCCAGCTCCTATACTCTATACTATGATTTATGAAGGCCAGCATACCATATGCCTTCTTAACCACCCTGTCTACATGGGAATCCACCTTCAGCGAATTCTGTATCATAACCCCCAGGTCCGTTTGCTCCTCTGCGTGCATCAATGCGCTCCTCTTAACTCTATATATCCTATTCTGGTTATTTTTACCAAAATGCAACACCTCGCACTTGTCTACATTGAATTCCATCTGCCATCTTTCAGCCCACTCTTCCAAACAAACCAAATCCTTCTGTAATCCAAGAAAATCTACCTCACTATTCACCACAAACCCTATTTTCATATCATCCGCATATTTGCTTACCCAGTTAACCACACCCTCCTCTAAATCATTAATATAAATGATAAACAACAAGGGACCCAGCACCGATCTGAGGAACCCTGACATACAGTTGTCCACCATAACTCTCTGCTGTCTATCTCCCAGCCACCTCTGAACCCATGTCACAATCTCTCTACAATTCCTAGTGACTGAACCTTCCTTATTAACCTTCCATGCGGAGCCTTATCAAAAGCCTTATCCAAATAGATCACATCCACCACTCTACCTTCATCCACCTTTTTTTGTCACTTCCTCAAAAAAATCAACAAGGTTCGTCAAACATGACTTTCCTTTTACAAACCCATGCTGGGTGCCCCTAATCAATCCCTGTCTATCCAGATATGCATGTATACTATCTCAAAGAATACCCTCCATAACCTTCCCCACCACTGAAGTCAAACACTGGCCGATAATTACTTGGCCTATACCTACTGCCTTTTTTGAACAATGGAACTACATTTGCAACCCTCCAATCCTGTGGTAACACCCCCTCCTCCAGTGATCTTTGAAAAATCACTCTCAGTGCCCCCACTATTTGTTCCCTGACCTCCCTTAAAGTCCTGGGAAAAAAAATCCCATCAGGACCAGGAGACTTATCCACCTTAATTGACCCTAGAAGCTCCAAAACTCTCGCTTTACTAATTCCTATCCTTTCCGTAACTAAGCCCTTTGCCTTTCTTATCTCGTATAGCCCAATGTCTCTTTCCCTCGTGAATACGGATGAGAAAATATTGTTCAATATTTTTCCCATCTCATACAGTTCCTGACATAGTTCACCGGTCCCATCATCCAGTCGACCTATTCTATCCTTAACCCTCCTTTTACTGTTCACATATCTGTAAAAACCCTTAGGATTCACCTTTGCCTTATTAGCTATGGACTCCTCATACCTTCTTTTTGCCTTTCTAATTTCCCTCTTAAGGTTTTTCCTGCAATCTAAGTAACGTCCATTCATTTCCTCAATCCCTTGTTTTTTTTAATATTTGGTATAGGCCTCCCTCTTGTCCCGAACAAACTTCTTAATTTCACCAGAAAACCACGGCTCCCTCGAACCTTTAGTCTTCCCCTTTGGCCTGACTGGAACATAAAGATCCTGCACTCTCAAAATCTTACACCTAAATGCCCCCCAAATTTCCTCTACATCCTTTCTGGCAAAAAAATCAGTCCACACAACTCTGAAAATCCATTCTCATTTCTCCAAATCTGACCTTCCCCCACTTGAAGACCTTCAACCTCAGACCCGACCTATCCCTTTCCATCATTAAGCTAAAGCTAATGGACCCATCTGAAGTTCTCTCCAATGCTTACCTCCATCACCTGTCCCATTACATTCCCAAACAACAGACCTAACAGCGCTGCCCCTCTAGTTGGCGTCTCAAGATATTTCTGCAAAACGCAATCCTGAACACAATGCATAAATACTAAGCCATCCTGCCCTTTTACTGATTGCGTTTCCCAATCTATGTTTGGAAAATTGAAATCCACAACCAACACCACCCTATTTCTCCTGCACATTTCACCTATTTTCTTGCACATTTGCTCTTCTTGTTCCCTTTCCCCATTTGGAGGCCTATAATATATCCCCATAATAGATAGTAACCTCACCCTTCTTATTTTTCAGCTCTACCCACACTGCCTCCCTAGAAGAGCCCTCCAGTCTACCTTGCCTCAGCACTGTTGTAATATCCTCCCTGACAAGTAATGCCACACCTCCCCCTCTTAATTCACCAACTCTGTCACATCTAAAGCAGTGAAATCCTGGAACATTCAACTAGCAGCCACAACCTTTCTTCAACCATGTCTCGCTAATGGCCACAACATCATAATGCCACATGTCAATCCACACCTTTAGCTCATCCAGCTTCCTTACTACACTCCTCGCATTAAAATAAATACAACTCAGTGATCCCTGACGCCTATAGTAGCTCAGTATCGAATACTTCGCTACATTGGTGACCCCAATGGCTCTGAAACTGCCAATGTTTTGGACTTCACAACCACATGTATGGTTTGACAAAGCAGAAGCCCAATTCCAGTTGAGGCAGATAACATCTAATTCCACGTGGTACTACTATGTAGTAAGTGCCCTGGACCAAGAGACGGCCTGCCGAGTTTCTGATTTTCTGCAGCGATCTCTGGAGGAGGATGAGTGCAAGGCGCTCAAGAGTCTGAGCATCCATATGTTTGGCCTCTCACGATGTGAGAGAGTGGTCCATTTACTTCACTTGGATGGCTTGGGAGACAGGGAAACTTTCACATTCATGAATGAAGTGATGGCACTAACGGAAGGGTATAGTCCCTGCCTCATGTACAAACAGGCTTTCTTGGAGCAGGTGCCGGAAGATATCCACATGTTGCTGGCCAATGGGGATTTCAGTGACAGACGGAGAGTCGCAGCCCATGCTGACATTCCATGGCGGGCTAAACAAGAAATCTTGACATCCATCCTGCTCACAGCAGCAGGATCCTGCAACCTCAACATTAGACCAGCAAGGGAAGGAGTCACATGATGGAGTAGTGGAAAACCAGCCCTCTCTAGGAAAATAAGAAAAAAGTTAGGAAAAAGCAAAGCATAACAAAAATAAAATATAAGAAGTAGAAGATAAAGATACAGAGAAGAGAAAGAAGATGGCTTCCAAGAAGGAGAAAGTAAGAACAATTTGAAAAAAAGAAGTAGAAAAGTCACCAGAGAAAATAGAAGAAGGCCTTACCTGCAAGAAGGAACAAGGCGCTGTGGTGGCGAGGAGCGCCCGACCCTCGAGGTCAGTGCCTGCCCTGTGGATTCGCCAGCCGGTGGACTACAAAAATGGCTCTCTGAGCCAAACAAAAGTGCGCAATCAAAGGAGAAAGAGGACACTGGTGGGAGGGGGGCTCAGCAGAGGAATGGGCTGTCACAGCATTAACAGCTGAGGGATGCCCCGACACCAGGGCTCTCAGCTAGAGGACAACGAAGACAGAAGAAGAGGGAACGATGAAACAGATGTGGGAGATAGACAGAGGGATGACCGACAAGAAGACCAACGTCAGGAAGCACAACAGACGAGCAGCCCAGGATGGGAGGACCAGCAACAAGAAGCCCAGCAAGAAAAGGGCCAACAAAGTGATACAAGCAGCTTATCAGGGAAAACAGAAGAGACACAGACACAAAGAAGAGGAGAAGAAGACACAAACACAGGTACAGACACAGAAGAAGAGGAAGAAGACGATCAAAATCTTCACAGAGAAATAGAAGATAAAACTGATGGACAAAGAAATAAAAAGTAAAACTGATGAACAGAATATAGATAAATTTTTTTTGAAGAACAAATGAGATTACTGAAAGAATGGTCATCATTAGAATTTAATGCAATTAAAAGGAAAATGAAAAGAACAGAAGATAAAATGCAAAGGTTAGAACTGGTATTGACAGAAATAGGGAAAAGAGTAGAGAATGTGGAAGAGTGGGACATGGCTGTAGAAATGGAAGTAAATGACTTAAGAGGAAAATTAGAAGAAAGTGACAAAAAAATTAAATTGACACAAGAGTTGGTATCCCAGAAAATTGATATGTTGGAAAATTATAGTAGGCGAAACAACATAAAAATAGTGGCCCTGAAGGCACAGACATGAAAGAATTTATAAAAGGATGGATCCCGAAGGTCCTGGGAACATCACAAATGCAGGAAGAAATGGAAATAGAAAGGGCACACAGAACACTAACTCAGAAACCATAGGCACATCAAAAACCAAGATCCATCTTAGTAAAATTTTTTGAGATACACGACAAGAGAAAATATACTGGAATAGGCAAGGAATAAAGTTAGAGAAGATAATAAACCATTGGAATAAAAGGGTCAAAAAATAATTTTTTACACAGACATAAGTTTTGAACTCTTAAAAAGGAGGAAAGAGTTTAATTCAGCAAAATCGATCCTATGGAAAAAAGGTTACAAATTCATGTTAAGACATCCAGCCATGCTTAAAATATTTATATCCGGGCAGCAAAGCAGACTGTTGACAGATCCAGAGCAAGTGCAAGAATTCGCAGAATGTTTGCAAGACAGGAGAAGAGATGAAGAGATGTAGCAAGAATGAAGAACAGTGATAAAGTATATATAAAGATGTAAAAACAATGTATATGTAAAGAACTAAAGAGAGAAAAGAGAAGGGAAGGAAGGGAGTAAGGGGGAAAAGAAGAGAGAGATTAATGTACATGTGTTAGATATGTTAAAAAAAAGTGTTTTCTGGAGAGGGCTGGGTAGAGGGGGAATAATCATCACTGCAAAATCAGTTGACACTGCGAACAAAATCGCAACACAAATGAAAAGGGGAGTTGCGGTTGCCCAGCAAGGGATATGGGGCAACTCAGAGAGGGGGGAAATTTTGGGGTTAAGGTATAAGTGGATGTGGGAACTGCGGGGGTACTTTATATCTTAAATGTGTTGTCGTGCATTAAGTGTAATAAGAGAAAATTAAGAGATGAAAATGGGGAAAAGGGGTGGAGGTGGCGAAGAGGTGTATGCAAGATATAAGATGGCCATGTTGAACTATATGTCTATAAACATGAATGGAATACATAACCAAATTAAATTTATTGAAGGAAAAAATAGATATAGCATTTGTGTAGGAAACTCATCTAACTAAAGCGGAACATAACAAACTAAAGAGAGACTGGGTAGGACATGTAATGGCAGCATCCTATAATTCAAAAGCTAGAGGTGTAGCCATATTAGTTAACGAAAATGTACCAATCAAAATAGAGGAGGAAATAATAGATCTGGCAGGGATGTATGCAATGATAAAGTGTCAGCTATAATCAGAAGTTTGGAATTTGCTCAATATATATGCGCCTAATGAGGAGGATCAAAAGTTTATACAGGATATTTTTTGAAGATTGCAGACACACAAGGAAATATATTGATAGGAGGGGATTTTAACCTTAATTTGGACCCAATGTTGGATAAAACTGGACAAAAGACAAGTAAAAATAATAAAGTAGCCAAATTTATGGTTAAATCGATGCAGGAAATGCAACTTATGGATATATGGAGGAGGCAACACCCAAGAGAGAAGGAATTTTCATATTATTCGAGTAGGCACAAAACTTACTCAAGGATTGATATGTTTTTGTTGTCGGCCAATATTCAAGAGAGAGCTAGGAAAACTGAATATAAAGCTAGATTATTATCAGATCATTCACCCCTATTATTAGCAATAGAACTGGAGGACATCCCACCAAGAGCATATAGATGGAGGTTAAACTCCATGCAACTTAAAAGAAAGGAATTTAGGGAGTTTATTGAATGCCAAATTAAAACATATTTGAAATAAACACAGAATCGGTGAAAGACAAATATATATTATGGGATGCAATGAAAGCCTTCATTAGAGGGCAGATAATAAGTTATGTGACTAAGATGAAAAAGGAATACAATTGGGAAACAGAGCAATTGGAAAGGGAGATAGTAAGTACAGAAAAGGAATTAGTAAAAAGGGATGATATAACAAAAAGGAGAGAATTGGCTGACAAAAAAATTAAATACGAAACATTACAAATGTACAAGGTGGAGAAGAACATAATGAAAACAAAGCAAAAGTATTACGAACTGTGAGAAAAAACATAAAATATTAGAATGGCAATTTAAAACAGAACAAGCTAAAAGAACAATAAAGGCATCAAGGAAAAAAGACAAGCAAATTACACATAACCCAACAGAGATTAATGAAAATTTTAAGGAATTTTATGAACAATTATATTAAACTGAGAACGAGAGGAAAGATGATAAAAATAGAGGAATTTTTAGCAAAAATTGAACTGCCAAAATTGCAAGAAGAGGAACAAAGCAAACTAATAAAACCATTTGAAATAGATGAAGTACAGGATATATTAAAAAAAAGCTGCCGAGCAATAAAACACCAGGAGAGGATGGATTTCCAATAGAATTTTATAAAACATTTAAAGAGTTATTAATTCCTCCTCTCCTGGAAGTAATGAACAAGATAGAAGAAACACAAAACTTTCCAGATTCATGTAAGACAGCAATAATTACAATAATACCAAAGACAGGGAAGGAACCATTAACACCAGCATCATATAAACCAATATCTCTCCTTAACTCAGACCATAAGATAATAGCAAAATTATTATCAAACTGATTGGCCGATTGTGTACCTAAAATAGTAAAACAAGATCCAACTGGATTTATTAAGAAAGGACGAACAGTGGACAATGTCTGTAAATGTATTAATCTAATCCATGCAGTTCAAGGAAATAAGAAACCAACAGAGGCTATTGCTCTAGATGCAGAAAAAGCATTTGACAGAGTAGAGTGGAATTACTTATTTACAGAAGTTCAATCTACCATAAAAATATATAAATTGGATTAAAGCATTGTATAATGGACTGTTGGCGAAGGTAGCAGTAAATGGATATGTATCGAGTCACTTTAAATTAAGTAGGTCAACTAGACAGAGATGTCCACTATCCCCCTCATTGTTCGCCTTAGCAATAGAGCCTTTGGCAGAAATGTTAAGAATAGAAAATAAAATAAAAGGGATAAAAATAAAGGAGAAGGAGTATAAAATCAGGTTATTTGTAGATGACATCATAGTATACCTAACAGAACCAGAGGTATCAGAAAAAAAAAATACATAAGAAATTAAAGGAATATGGAGAAATATTGGGGTACAAGATCAACAAAAATAAAAGTGAAGTGATGCCAATGAGTAACACAGACTATACAGAATTTTAAGAAGAATTACCATTTAACTGGCAAGCACAAGCAATCCGATACCTAGGGATCAGGTTAGATAATAACTTAAGCCACTTGTACAAACTAAATTATCAGCCACTAATAAAGAAATTGCAGGAAGACTTAGAACATTTGAAAGAATTACCCCTAACGTTGATAGGGAGGGTAAACTGCATTAAAATGAACGTGTTCCCAAGGATACAATACTTATTTCAAACATTACCAATTCTTTTAACAGAAAAATTCTTTAATGAACTAAAGAAAATAATAAGGAAATTATTGTGGAAAGGGAGGAAACCAAGGGTAGCATTAGATAAATTAGCAGACAGGTATAATCAAGGTGGTTTGCAGTTACCAAATTTTAGAAATTATTACAGAGCCGCAAAATTAAGGTATTTATCAGATTTTACCAGACAAGGGAAAAACCAGACTGGACTAAGATAGAACTAGATAAAATAGGGGAGAAGGTACCGGAACATATACTTTATAAGTGGGATGAAAAGGTGGTGCAATATAAAAACTCACCAGTACTGCGTCATTTATTTAATACGTGGAAGAAGATCCACTTAGAAAGGAAAAAAAACAAATTATCAAATACCAAAATTATTATTGACCCAAAATCCGCTAATCCCTTTTGCAATAGACAACTTTTCCTTTAGTGAATGGGAGAGAAAAGGAATCAAAAGAAAGAAAATTGTTTTTTGGGAAATAATTTATTAACATTTGAACAGTTGAAGTACAAATATGGAATAACTCATGGTACAATATTTGCATATCATTAATTGAAAGTTTATTTAAAGGATAAATTGGGAAACAGCTTGAGATTACCTAAAGGAAGCAGCTTTGAATATGATCATTAAAAGATTTATAACCAACATGTACATTAAACTTCAAGATAATGAAAATGAAATAAACGATAAACCTAAGCAGAAGTTGGAAAAGGATCTAAACATAAAGTTAAAAAAATTAAATATGGGAAAAGTTATGTTCTGGAACTATGAAGAATACAATAAACACAAGGTTACGCATGATACAGTATAATTGGTTACACAGGGTATATATCACGCCTCAAAAGTTAAAAAAATGGAATTCAACATTATTGGGTAGATGTTTTCGCTGTAAGAAGGAAATGGGAACAACATTACATGCAACTTGAGCATGTACGAAAGTGAATATGTTTTGGGAAGAACTAAATCAGATACTAAATAAAATTACAAAAAATAACATACCAAAAAAACCAGAGATATTTCTTTTAAGTAACACAAGAAGTAAAGAATTAGGCCTCAAATTGGATAAAGTGCAAAAAAAATTCATTATGATAGCCTTAGCAGTAGCAAAAAAATGTATAATGTCAACTTGGAAAATGGAAGAGAGCCTGAGTATACAGCAATGGTACATGGAAATGAATAAATGTATTCCATTGAGAAAAATAACATATAATTTAAAAAATAAAGTCATAATGTTTGAACAAATTTGGGAACCATACATGGAACATATCAGAGAGGGCTTGCCTACGACCTCCATCCCCTAGAGTGAGAAGAATGAAAATGATAAGAAGACAAAATGACTAGATTCAGTGTGTAATAAATAGATGATGCATTTTTCTTGTTTATTTTCCTTTGTGTGAAGATATTGTTTTATGGTTTTATTATATTGTATATGTTGAATATTTACGGGTATTGGAGGGGGTTGGGTATAGGGGAGGGAGGGAAAGGGGAAAAAAAGGAGGAAAAACCACTGCGTAAATTTAATGAGAAATGTTTGTACATATTTTGGTTGATATGGTTCATAGTGTGAAAAATAAAAAAATATTTTAAAAAAACATTAGACCAGCAACAGGTTCTATTACATCCTTTATCAGACTGTCAGTTTTCCAGGAGACAATGGGACAAATATAGCACCTATCGTTGATTTACTATCAATGATGGGACGCAGAAGCTCGACCTGCCTGTGTGCTTCAGAGAAAACGCTGGGGACAGCTGTTGATAATGACTGTGGTGGCTGGTTAATGAGATGGCCTTTTATATGCCTGAGATAGACATTCTGGCCAGCGTGGATAGAGGGACTGAGATCAGTGTGCTTCCACCTTCAGGGTGTGACACACAACAGAAAAGCTAGACCATCTTTGTAAGCTGAAAATTGCAGTACTATCCAGACATTTGGCATCTGTAGGATCCCACTTCAGTTCAGTAATACTAAGTTTACGAGGACGTTCACATTAGCCACGGTCGCAAAACTGCTACTGGGAGCTGATTTTCTCAGCGCCTGCTCGTTGATCTAGAGGGAAGAAGGCTCATTCATATCAACACTTTCAAGACCTTCACCCTAGGTGAGGCCAAGCTGCTAGCCCCGCATTTAGACTCTATAACTCTTTCAGAGAATGAGTTTGCAGGTTGTTGGCAAAATTCCCAACAATAATTACGCCACAATGAAACATGGGCTGCAGCACCACATTCCAACCGAAGGGCCACCACAGCATGCCCAAGGTCACAGGCTCCCTCCTGATAAACCGTCTGGCCAAAGAGGAGTTTGAAAGGATGGAGGACATGGGTATTATACAATGGTCAAATAGCTCCTGGGACTCCCCACTCCATATGGTACCTAAGGCCGCAACCGGATGGAGGCCGTAGGTTGAATGAGGTTACCGCACCAGATCACTACCCACTACCGCATTTACCGGACTTCCCGTCCAAATTGTAGGGAGCCTGCATCTTTTCCAAGATGGATCTGGTCCAAAGTGGACATTCCAAAAATGGCTATTATTAAGCCCTTTGGCCTTTTTGAATTCTGAAGTATGCCTTTTGGTCCAAGAATGATGCATGGACTTTCCAATGTTTAACGGGCAGAGTGGGATGCGATCTCGACTTTACTTTTATATACCTAGATAACAAACTTATCATTAGCCGCAGTCATCTGTCCCACCTGTGCGAGATTTTCACTAATTTTAATGAGTTTGGGCTGACCATCAACCCGGCCAAATGTCAATTCGGGTAAGTGACCATTGACTTTCTGGGGCATAGAATCAACAGACAGAGAGCAAAGCCATTAAGGGCAAGACAATCTGGGGATTCGCTAAGCCCAGCACAGTTAAAAGCCTTCAGGAGTTCGTTGGGATGGTGAACTTTTATTGCCGGTTTCTACCATCAGCGGCTCGCATCATCCACCCTCTCTTTACCCTGGTGTCAGGCAATGCAAGGGATTTTACTTGGGATGAAGAATCATTGGGCAGCATTTGAGAACACCAAGGAAGCACTGGCTTATGGGACGCTGCTGGTCCACCCAAAAACAGATGACCCAACAGCCTTGACAGTGAATACATCCAGTACAGCAGTCAGAGGGGTGCTGAAAAGTACATCGATGGACATTGGAAGTCATTGGCTTTCTTTAGCAACCACCTAAAACCACCAGAACTCAAGTACAGTTCTTTGGATTAAAAATTGTTGGCACTGTACCGAGCTATCAGGTATTTCGAGAAGTAGGCATTTCACAGCTTTTACAGACCACAAGCCATTAACATTTGCCTTCACTAAGGTATCAGATCCATGGTTGGCTCATCAACAGAGACATTTATCACATATTTCTGAGTTCATGATGGGCTTCACACACAACTCAGGAAAGGCCAATGTAGTGGCA
Organism: Narcine bancroftii; assembly: GCF_036971445.1. NCBI lineage: Eukaryota > Metazoa > Chordata > Chondrichthyes > Torpediniformes > Narcinidae > Narcine > Narcine bancroftii. The sequence continues at coordinate 145,221,529 of NC_091469.1, forward strand.
GATGCGCTGTCTCATCTGGCCATACAATCCATGCAGACCTTAGCCCAAGGGGTGGACTACGTTGCACTTATAAAGGCAAATGAAGAAATTCTGCATTATAGAACAGGAGACTCGAACCGGCAGCTGGAAGATATTCCGGTTGGCCTGGGGAAGCTCAAACTCCTGTGTGATGTATGTATAGGCCATCCTTGCCCAATAGTTCCGGTGGCCTGGAGGCAGCAGATTTTTGACGCGGTACATGGGTTGGCACATCCATCAGTCAGAACGACTATCAGGACGGTGGCCAACTGATTTGTGTAGCATTAGTTTCAAGTTAATTCTGGAGAAAAGCCAATTTTGAAAAATGAGAAAGGATCTAGAATGCATGGATTGAGATTTTTTCTCAGGCAAAGATGTGTGGGGTAAGTGGAGGACCATCAAAGAAGAAATTTTGAGAGTACAAAATTTGCATGCTCCTGTCAAGATCAAAGGCAAGGTTAGAAGGCAGAGGGAACCTTGATTTTCGAGGTTTATTGGGGATCTAGTTCCAAAAGAGAGAAGGATGTATAACATGCAGCAAATGAAGTATATGAGGAGTATAAAAAACAACAAGAAAACCCTCAAGAAAGAAATGAGGAAGCTGAAAGAAGACGTGAGGTTGCTCTGGCAGACAATGTGAAGGAAAATCCTCAGGGTTTCTACAGGTGTATTAAAAGAAAAAGGATAGTAAGGGACAAAATTGGTCCCCTTGAAGATCAGTGGTCAACTTTGGGAGAGTCAAAAGAGATGGGGACGTCTTAAATTTTTTTTTCATCAGTATCCACTCAAGAAAAGGACATAGAGTTGTGGGAAATCAGAAAAACAAGCAGTGAGGTCGTGGAACCTATAGACATTAAAGCAAATAAGGATGGCTATATCCCCAGGAACTGACAAGATATTCCCCCAGACCTTGAGGGAGGCTAGTGTAGAAATTGCAGGGGCTCTGGAAGAAATATTTCAAATGTCCTTAGCCTCGTGTGTGGTGCTAGAAGATTGGAGGGGAGCTCATGTTGTTCTTTTGCTTAAAAAAAGGCTCCCAAAGAAACCCTGGAAATTTTAGACTGGTGAGCCTGACATCAGTAATAGGTAAATTATTGGAAGGTGTTTTAAGAGATCAGACATGTGGATAGTCATGGAAAGATTAGGGATTGTCAACATGGCTTTGTGTGTGGCAGGTCATGTTTAATGAACCTTAGAATTTTTCCAGGAGGTTACCACAAATGTTGACCAAGTTGTTGAGGCCAAATTTGGAGTATTGTGCATAGTTTTTGTCACACCTATAGGAAATAGGTCTATAAGATAGAAAGAGGGCAGAGAAGATTGACTAGGATGATGCCCAGACTTCAGGAAATGAGCTACAGGGACAGGCTAAACAGTTTAGAACTTTATTCCTTGGACCATAGAAGAATGAGGGGAGATTTGATGGAGGTATTTAAAATTATGAGGGGAATAGATGGAGTAAATGTAGATAGGCTTTTTCCACTGAGGGATGGTGAGATACAAACCAGAGGACATGGGTTAAGAGTGAAAGGGGAAAAGGTTAGGGGGAACATAAGGGGGAACTTCTTCAAACAGAGAGTGGTGGGGTGTGGAATGAGCTTCCAGCTTAAGTAGTGAATGTGGGTTCAATTTTAATAGTTTAGAGGAATTTGGAGCGCTATGGTCTGGGTGCAGGTCAGTGGGACCAGGCAAAAAATAAATGGTTCGGCAAAGACTAGAAGGGCCAAAGAGGCCTGTTTCTGTGCTGTAATGTTCTATGGTTCTATCATTCTTTTCTTCTAAATTGAGATGAATAGAATCCGTGCAGCTGTTTAGAGACCGTTCTCCAGTCATTGGGAGAAAATAACCGAGGAAGCCTCTGGTGACGGCTTTCCCTGCAGCAAACCACAGGAGATTCCTCAGTAGTACTGCAATTATATTTGTCTCCTTCCAGCTCATGATTACAGAATTTTGGAAATCCCCACGTAGATCCTTTTCTTCCCAGACACAGAAGACACTATGACTTTTGCCTGTTGTTCCTGTGGTAAATCACTGTTGTGCCATGATTGGTTGCTGCCAACTGGATATACCTCCTGAGATTGATCTTACCCATAGCCCAGTGGATCTCAATCTTTTTCTTTCCACTCACATACTACTTTAAGCAATCCCATTGTCATAAGTACTCTGTGATTAGTAAGGGATTGCTTAAGGTGGTATGTGGGTGGAAAGGGAAGGTTGAAAATCACTGCTCTAAACCCAATTGTTACTGAAATATTTTGCTTGAGAAAAATTGTCATTGGCCCATTTCGTTTGGAGTTATGAAACCGTGCACATAACAAGTCAATTCTTTTCTTTGGCTTGGCTTCACGGACGAAGATTTATGGAGGGGTATGTCCACGTCTGCTGCAGACTCGTTGGTGACTGACAAGTCCGATGCGGGACAGGCAGACATGGTTGCAGCGGTTGCAGGGGAAAATTGGTGGGTTGGGATTGGGTGTTGGGTTTTTCCTCCTTTGTCTTTTGTCACTGAGATGGGCTCTGCGGTCTTCTTCAAAGGAGGTTGCTGCCCGCCGAACTGTGAGGTGCCAAGATGCACGGTTTGAGGCAATATCAGCCCACTGGTGGTGGTCAATGTGGCAGGCACCAAGAGATTTCTTTAAGCAGTCCTTCTACCTCTTCTTTGGTGCACCTCTGTCTCGGTGGCCAGTGGAGAGCTCGCCATAGACCACGATCTTGGGAAGGCGATGGTCCTCCATTCTGGAGACATGACCCACCCAGCGCAGTTGGGTCTTCAGCAGCTTGGATTCGATGCTTGCGGACTCTGCCAGCTCCAGTACTTCGATGTTGGTGATGAAGTCGTACCAAAGAATGTTGAGGATGGAATGGAGACAGCGCTGATGGAAGCATTCTAGGCGCCGTAGGTGATGCTGGTAGAGGACCCATGATTCGGAGCCGAACAAGAGCGTGGGTATGACAACGGCTCTGTACACGCTGATCTTTGTGTGTTTCTTCAGGTGGTTGTCTTTCCAGACTCTTTTGTGTAGTCTTCCAAAAGCGCTATTTGCCTTGGCGAGTCTGTTGTCTATCTCTTTGTCGATCCTTGCATCAGATGAAATGGTGCAGCCGCGGTAGGTAAACTGGTTGACCGTTTTGAGTTCTGTGTGCCCAATGGAGATGTGAAAACTGGTGGGGAGCTGGCTGATGGAGGACTTCAGTTTTCACATCTCCATCGGGCACACAGAACTCAAAACGGTCAACCAGTTTACCTACTGCGGCTGCACCATTTCATCTGATGCAAGGATCGACAAAGAGATAGACAAGTCAATTAGATACCATTAAAACAGTGGTTTTCAAGCTTTTTTCTTTTCACCTACACACCACCTTAAGCACTTTTGGCATAGGGAATACTTAAATTGGTATGTGAGTGGAAAGAAAAAGGTTGAGAAACACTACCATAGCCCCTTACATAGTCCCCTTTCTCTTTGCTTCGATCAGTTGATGAGGTTTTAGGTAGTTCCTGTCTTTAGATAATAAAAACCTGATAGTTTCACAAAATCAGCATTTTGTGATTATTGATGATACATCAGCTCCTCTCTGCCATGCTGAGAACTTCAACAGGGATTTCTTCTGCCCTGTGAGGCCTTATTACTTTCCAACTGCCTTAGGGTCTCTTTATTCTCCATATTGTTTCAGTGCAGGATATCTTCTACTACTGTCGACCTGCAGAGATGACACATCTGTAGAGGTGGTATGTAATTTGTGCAAGTTTTAGATGCTTTTACTCTAAGGAGACATATCTGCTGTCCTTTCCAGATTTAAAATTTTTATTTTAATTTAAAACATGGTAGAAGCCATTTCCAGCCATTTTAACCCATCCTGGCCAATCAACCTGCAACTCTGAATGTTTGGGAGGGAGGGAGGAAACTGGGGCACCCATGGAAAACCCATACATATATGGGAGGAATGTACAAACTGCTTACAGACAGCACTGGATTTCAACCTGGGTCACTAACTGGTCTACTAACCGTGCTGCCCTGTGCTTATATGTGAGTCTAAATCCATTGTTAACTCAAGAACATAAAATATAGGAGCAGGAATACATCAGTCTGCCCCTGAAGCCTGCCGCACTGCTCAACATGAACATGGATAATCCTCCCCTGTCCTCGTCCCTCTCTGTATCCTCAATTTCCAAATCTGCCTTCTCTTCATGAAAACTTCCAACGATCCGGTCTCTTAAATCTCAGGAGATTTTAAATTTTAACAATGCGGTAGAAGGTCCTTGCACCTATGGAACACCTGTCAACCCCATACATCTTGGAAGATGGGAGAAAACCCCAGCATCCATAAGCCACAGGGACAACGTATAACCTCCTTACGGACAGTACTAGATTTGAACCTGTATTGATGGCTCTGTAATAGTATTGCACTAATAGAAAAGCATTAAACCTTGGCCTTGCCAGCAGTGCTCAGGTCCGCTGAAAGAATGAAATTGCCTCCCTCTGTTGCATAAGACCTTCCAAGGTCGAGGCCATTTGCAAATTTCCAAGACCCACTACCTTTAAAGGCCTGCAGGAGTTTGTTGGCATGATTAACTTTTACCATTGTTTTGTGCCAGCTGCAGCCAAATTTAGGCAGCCACTTTTCAAACTCTTGACTGGACATCCCAAGGAATTGAAATGGAATGACAAGGCCGCAGCTACATTTGAGACTGCCAAAGAAGGGCTAGCAAGAGAAACTATGCCAGGGGTTGATGTTCAAACGGCTCTGATGGTGGATGTATCAGGCATTGCGGTAGGCGGGGTCCGGGAGCAGCTCATCGACAGCGCATCAGGAAACCCTTAGCTTTCTTTAGTCATCATTTGAGACCACCACAGCAGGGGTTCACAAGATCACAAGATAAAGGAATAGAAGGCCACTAGGCCCATCGAATCTGTTCTGTAAATCTACACTAAGCTACTCTACACTAGTTTCAATCTCTGGCCTTTTCCCCATATCCCTTGATGCCCTCACTAAAGAGAAACTTGTCTATTTCTTGTTTAAATACTCCCAGAGATCTGGCTTCCACTGCTGTATGTGGCAGTGAGTTCAGCACCTTTAACAAGGAGCACCTTGCTCTCAACTTGGCTCTACAGCATTTTCACTATTTAGGAACATAGGAACATAGGAAGTAGGAACAGGAGTAGGCCAAAAATGGCCCATCGAGCCTGCTCTGCCATTCAATACGATCGTGGCTGATCTAATTTATGACCTAACTCCACCTACCTGCCTTCTCCCCATATCCCCTAATTTCTCTATCATGTAAAAATTTGTCTAACCGAATTTTAAATATGTTTAATGAGGCAGCCTCAACCACTTCCCTGGTTAGAGAATTCCAAACATTCACTAGTCTCTGGGAAAAACTATTTTTCCTCATCTCTGTCCTAAATCTACTCCCCCGAATCTTGAGACTGTGTCCTCTCATTTTAGTTTCCCCGGCCAGCTCAAAAAACCTTCCTACATCTATCCTATCCATACCCTTCATAATCCTATATGTTTCTATAAGATCTCCTCTCATTCTTCTGAACTCGAGCGAATACAATCCTAGACGATTTAATCTTTCATCATAAGTCAACCCCTTCATCCCAGGGATCAACCTAGTAAACCTCCTCTGGACTGTCTCCAAAGACAGTATATCCTTCCTCAAATATGGAGACCAAAACTGGACCCTGTACTCCAGGTGCGGTCTCACCAGTACCTTATACAGTTGCAACATTACCTCCCTACTCCTGAATTCAATTCCTCTAGCGATGAAGGCCAACATTCCATTTGCCTTCTTAATAACCTGCTGCACCTGCAACCTAACTTTTTGCGATTCATGCACAAGCCCTCCCAAGTCCCTCTGCTGTAGTTTTCACCCTTTAAATAATATTCAGCTCTTTTATTTTTCTTGCCAAAGTGGATAACCTCACACTTACTAACATTGTACTCCATCTGCCAGACCTTTGTCCACTCATCCAGCTTAACTATATCCCTCTGCAGACTCTCCACATCCTCATTACAATTTGCTCTTCCACTCAATTTGGTGTCATCCGCAAACTTGGCTACACCACATTTTATCCCCTCCTCTAAGTCATCAATGTAAATGATGAACAGTTGTGGGCCTAACACTGACTCCTGTGGCACCCCACTTACCACTCTCTGCCAACCTGAAAAACTCCCATTTATCCTGACTCTCTGCCTCCTGTCAGACAACCAATTTTTAATCCAGGCCAATATACTTCCCTGGACTCCACTTTCCTGTAACTTACTGAGAAGTCTCTTGTGCGGCACCTTATCAAACGCTTTCTGGAAATCCAAAAATACAACATCAACCTGTTCCCCTCTATCCACCGCACCCATTATATCCTCAAAGAATCCTAACAAGTTTGTCAAACAAGATCTTCCCTTTCTAAAACCATGCTGCGTCTGCCTGATTGAACCCTTACGTTCCAAAAGTTTCACTATTTCATCTTTAATGATGGCTTCAAGCATTTTTCCAACTACAGATGTCAAGCTAATTGGCCGATAATTTCCAGTCTTCTTCCTACATCCCTTCTATAAAAGTGGCGTGACATTTGCTGTCTTCCAGTCTGCCGGGACCTGCCCAGAATCCAAGGAATTTTGGTATATAACCACCAATGCATCAACTATAACTTCTGCCATTTCCTTCAGAACCCTTGGATGCATATCATCAGGACCAGGTGATTTGTCTGGCTTTAGTCCCATTAGTTTCTCCATCACTACTTCCTTTGTAACAACTATTTTATCAAGGCCCTTCCCAACATTCACATCCTTATCTCCGCACTTGAGCATGCTGGACGTGTCTTCCACCGTGAAGACTGACACAAAATATTTGTTTAATGCCTAGAGGGCATTAATTAGGAAATTAAATTTCCTAGAGGGCAGAGGGTTTACGGTCTGCACAGGTCACAAGCCATTGACTTTTGCCTTCACCAAGATGCCAGATTTGTGGTCGACACAACGACAATTCTCCTATATTTCTGAGTTTGCGACTATGATAAAGCACATAGCGGGGAAGGGCAATCTAGTTGCCGACACACTTCGGAGCAAATTGTATAGCTTGAGGGAGAAGGTGGGTACACTGATGCCTATCCTGGCCATCCGGCATGAGTCTACAACTTCATACCTTCTGCCTAAGCTCAAGAAATTCCCTTCATTTACTGGAAGATCCTCTTTCTTTTCAAAATATTTTTTTATAAATTTTCAGAAATAATAAATTTCTGCAGTACAATTATGTAAAATTTCCTTTAAGTGTTCCTGCTCAGGGATGCACACAGGACACTGTTGCAATGACCGTATGAAGGTCTTTTCAAGGTGCTACAGAATGACAGTTCCATGTTCGTTATAGACATTGGCGGTACATTGCCTTAAGCCGGCACTAGATCAGCCAGAACAGATGGAATGACCCTAGCACAAGGGGTGCCCACTGGCCCAATGCTACTCATGATAACAGGGTTGTGTGTCAACTCCTCACTCTGGTTCTGAGGGGTGGTCATGTGGTGGACTACGCCACTACTTACCTCATTGCACCTTCAGAATCGTGGGTCTCCATGGGCCTGGAAGGTTCGCGGGAGTTTCCTGGGGACTAATGATGCTAAGGCTTCCAGGAGCCACGTTATTTCCAGGAGTCACATGTTGCATGGAGCACGCAAATCTTGGATAATTAAACAATTTTAAGAACGCCATTAAACTAGTCAGCTCATAGCGTCTCTTGTGTTCTTTGTTGCTTCACCGCTCGCTGCAGTGGTGACCCACCACAAACTTGACTTTCAAATTGTCATGCAGAAAAATTTGATTGCAATTATCACTTCAAATCAGTTCTTTGTAATTTTCAGCATTCTGACAGATTGTGGAAAGTTGTGATTAGACGCTATGTAAATGCAAGGCTTGTGGTTTTATAGCCTCCAGCTTTCCGGTGTATAAAACTGAAAGTGACAGTGTGTGTTCAATTAGGAGCATTGCAGCCATTTCTGTATGAAAGCACCACATATATTCGTTCCAATTTCGACTGCAAACACAAGGTGCATTGGCCTCTGTCCAAGAACAAAATAAAAATAATCGGGCCAATTTTTCTGACCTCTACCCTGGGGAAATGTGGTTCTCCAAGGACACAATCAAGGAAAGGAGGTGGGGGTTTGGAGACCTGTTGCACCAGGTGGTATTTAAAACTATGACTGGAATCACAGGAAAGCTTGGAATGGATAGAAACAGGCTGTTTCCAAATGATTGAGGTGTACAGAGTGAAGAATCATGGATGGAGAATTAAAGGTTTGAGATTTATTTTTTTTAATTTAACCTTACATTTAAATGCATCTATTAATTAATTTATTCATCCATCTATCTATTTATTTATTTATCTATCTATTTATTAATTTAATTGTCTGCCTCTTTATTTATTTATTTATGTGTTCATGTATTTGTCTGCTTAACTATTTATTTACTTACTTACTTGCCATTTATTTATATATGTATTTATTAATTTATTCATTCATTTATTCATTTATTAACAACACAGTCGAAGGTCCTTCCAGTCCATGAAACCTGTGCCACCTTTTTGGAGGGTGGAAGGAGACTGCAACACCCATGGAAAAGGGGAGAAAATGTATGAACTTCTTACATACAGTGCCAGCCTTGAACCCAGGTTACTGATTCTATAATAGCGTTGCTCTAACTGCAATGCTAACCGTGTTGCCCATCTTGTAAGGCTGTGAAATGCCTTGTCAGAATTAGGGATGGAAGCACTGATGATGTAAACATGTATAAAATAAAGGAATTCTTCATTACTGGGAGATATGGAGCATGATGGACCAACACATGTTTGTACAAGGCCCAACATTGTAGAATTATACTGCACTAATGGCTCAAATTTCTTAACGTTTAATGTTTATTTAAAATTTCAATTTAACTTAGAGATACAACATGATAACGGGCCCTTCAGGACCATAACCCTGCTCTGCCTAAATACATCATTGTGTCTGTAGGGCACGACCAGTAACCACAGAGACATACTAATGGAACGATAGGCACAGAAGAGCCTTGCTGGCCCAGATCCCAGGATAGGAATGGTGGCAAAGGAAATGTGGCTCAACCTTTATGGCCCAGGACCATGGGGGAGGAGTCATAGGGTATGAGTTATCCATGGATAGGTCAGCTCCATATATACAACCAACAATGATAACTATATACAGTGGAGGAAACATATCACCACAGTGACCAATTAACCTTCTAACCCCGTATGTCTTTGGAATATGGGAGGAGCCAGAGTATGTGTGAGAAACCCATGTGGACACCAGGAAACCACACAAGGTCCTTACAGACAGTGGCGGAGTCGAACCCAGATTGCTAGCACTACAATAACGTTATGTTTCAGGTTTGAAGAATACCTTGACCCTGTTTCTCTCTCCATAGATACATACCCGACCTGCTGGGTATTTCAAGCATTTCCTGCTATCATTTTTAGATTAGTCAATCCCTCAGAGTCTCATGTTTCAATTTATTCACCCCTCTTTCTTACAAATTCTATCAAATGCAAACATAGTTCGCATAACCTTTGCTTGCATGACAACTGGTCCATTCGAGGTATCCAGGCTCAATCAAAAAAGAGAATTTTCCATTTTCCCTCACAAAAAAGCAAAGTCAATTGATTTCAAGATTGAAGATTTTTTTTATTGTCATGTCATAAAACAGATGTAATGTTACACCAAATTGCACTTAGTCTGCTGTAAGGCAGACAGAGATTTGCCAGAAATTGGCCAGTGCCTCTTATAGTCAGAGAAAGAGAAGCAAAAGAAATTCCCTTCATTTACTGGAAGATCCTCTTTCTTTTCAAAATATTTTTTTATAAATTTTCAGTAATAATAAATTTCTGCAGTACAATTATGGAATGTACTACAGGAAACAAAGATAAATAAAAGCATTACGAGAGTAATTATACATATGAATTCCCAAAGCACATCTATAATAATAAAGAATAGACATAATAAATTTAAATTTTCCAAAGCCGCTAACCCCCCCGCCCAAACAAGATTGAAAGTTAATATTGATGGAACAAAATACACTGTGCCAAATTTCTGTATTAACACGGAGCCTAGAGTTTATGCTAATAGACCATGAATGGGCCCCTTACATTTGGAATCTAATGTTTCAATCATTAATTGCTCACCTATTTTTCTTCCAAATTTAAACAGGTCATAACGTCCCTTAGCCATTGTACTTGAAAAGGTAGGGAATTGTCTTTCCACTTAATCAAAATAGCATGAAGTATAAGATAAAATGCAACATTTAATTGGAGTTAGTAAAACATCGTCTTCTCCAAGAGTTCGAAAAAGAGCAACTAAGGGATTTGGTTTTCATTTTAAATTGATAATTATCGATGCAATTTTCCAAACTGGAGCATGTCCAGAACATCTGAATTAAAGAAGCATGCCTATTTTGGATTTATCAGAGCGGGGGTTTATTTCTGAGTGAAAACGGGATAATTTTGCTTTAGACATATGAGCCCTAAGTGCTACTTTGAATTACAGCAGCCAATGGTGAGCACATAGAGATGCAGAGTTAATCAGTTTGAAAATAGAGTCCCAAACTTCATAGGTTCAAATCCTGCTCCCAGGCATTCTTAATTTTGACTAAAAGAACGTATCTTAATCAGTCAACTTGTCATAAATAACCGATATTAAAACTTTACCTGAGGTTGTAATCCACAAAAAATATCAAGAATATACACCTCAGGAACCCCAGGAAAATCAGGGACCTGAGATCTGTAAAATTCCTGATTTGTAAATATCTGAAAAAAAATTGAGCTTTTGTCAAATTGATGCAAAACTGTTATCAATAAAAATATATTTAAAACATTTAATAGCCAATCTATATCAATAATTAACGGCAGAATCCTGCAAAGAAGGTTGAGAAAAGTGATTGGATATAATAGGGCTTGCAAGAGAATAGCCCTGAAATCCAAAATGCCTTCTAAACTGCTCCCATTTTCTCAAACTGTATTTAGCAACCGGATTGTCAATTAATTAATATAAAGAAAGAGAGAGAGTTCCCAGGAAGTGCTGAGATAGAAACATTTTAGTGGAACTTAATTCCATTTCTTCCCATGCAGGATGGTCAACTCGATTATGAATTGTAACAAGAACATAAGGTTACGTATATTGACTGCCCAATAATAAAATATGAAATTAGGAAGTGCCAAACCACCATTCCTTTTAGACTATTGGAGATGAACTTTATTTAAACAAGGATGCTTTCCTTATGAATCAAAAAATGATTTAGGTATAAAAATTGGTATAAATTGAAAGAGGTACAAACACTTAGGTAGATGTTCATTTTAATAGAATTAATACGACCAATTAAAGAAATAGATAAAGGAGACCATTCATAGGAGCATAGGAAGTAGGAACAGGAGTAGGCCAAAAATGGCCCATCGAGCCTGCTCCGCCATTCAATACGATCGTGGCTGATCTAATTTATGACCTAACTCCACCTACCTGCCTTCTCCCCATATCCCCTAATTCCTCTATCATGTAAAAATTTATCTAACTGAATTTTAAATATGTTTAATGAGGCAGCCTCAACCATTTCCCTGGTTAGAGAATTCCAAACATTCACTAGTCTCTGGGAAAAACTATTTTTCCTCATCTCTGTCCTAAATCTACTCCCCCGAATCTTGAGACTGTGTCATCTTGTTTTAGTTTCCCCGGCCAGCTCAAAAAACCTTCCTACATCTATCCTATCCATACCCTTCATAATCCTATATGTTTCTCTAAGATCTCCTCTCATTCTTCTGAACTCGAGCGAATACAATCCTAGATGATTTAATCTTTCATCATAAGTCAACCCCTTCATCCCAGGGATCAACCTAGTAAACCTCCTCTGGACCGTCTCCAAAGCCAGTATATCCTTCCTCAAATATGGAGACCAGAACTGGACACAGTACTCCAGGTGCAGTCTCACCAGTACCTTATACAGTTGCCACATGACCTCCCTACTCCTGAATTCAATTCCTCTAGCGATGAAGGCCAACATTCCATTTGCCTTCTTAATAACCTGCTGCACCTGCAACCTAACTTTTTGTGATTCATGCACAAGCACTCCCAAGTCCCTCTGCACAACAGCATGCTGTAGTTTTTCCACCCTATAATATTCAGCTCTTTTATTTTTCTTGCCAAAGTGGATAACCTCACATTTACTAACGTTGTACTCCATCTGCCAGACCTTTGCCCACTCGTCCAGCTTAACGATATCCCTCTGCAGACTCTCCACATCCTCATGACAATTCGCTCTTCCACTCAAGACATTAAAGACCATTTCACATTAAAGATGTTCACGATTCTTCGTAATTGTAACACTAAGATAAGTAAATTGGTCTCTCAAATCTTAAAAGGAAAAGTTCTTCATTGGAATGTGAAAGGTTTAAACAATCCAGACAAGCATAGGAAAGATGTTACATATGTTAAGCAATTGAGATCTGAGATTGTTTGAAGCTGTGATAATTCTCATCTTATGTCAAAATGGAGAGGGCAACAATCTCATTCCTCCTTCAATGCTAAAGCCAGGGTGGTCTCTATTTTAATTGTGCATCATAACGTTATATCAGACAAAAATGGTTGATACATTATCATTACAGGCAAATTGTATCATAAAAAAGTTGCTTTTGCTAATCTATACACCCCAAACCTTGATGAAGGAGGATTTTTTGCAAGTTTTTTTCTCAGCTCTACCAGATTTTAGTCTTTGCTTATTGGTGGAGACTTTAATAGTTGGTTAGACACTGCTTTGGATCATTCATCCCCTAAATTTGCGACTTTGAGTAAATCTGCTTCTGTAACTTATTCTTTTTTTTTTAAGCAAACTTTGGTACTTCAGATGTATGGCTTTTCTTTACCCCAATAGGAGAGAGTATTCTTTTTTTTCTCTTTCTTCCATCGCACTTAATCATGGATTGATTATTTAAATAGATAATCAATTGATTTCATCAACCCAATCATGTGAATATCATAGATTAGTGACATTTGACCATACTCCTGTTATTTTGTCTACGAGTTTTCCAGATTTTTCCCCTACAAAGAGGCATTGGTGTCTCGACTTTCAGATAATGAATTTTTGAAATTATCTAGAGGAGCAGATAACTTATTTTTCCTTAATACAAATTCCTCTTCAACAATTGCTTGGGACACTTTGAAAGCTTATCTGAGAGGGCAAATTATTTCTTATACTGCTAGTTTAAGGGGAAGTGCTCTCATATCCTCTTCTATTCTTCCCCTGGCAGCCCAATCCGAGTACCCACCACTCTTGAGCAAAAATGTTCCTTGTATACCTTCATTAATCTTTCTACCACTCACCTGAAACATTGTAACTTTGGGAGAAATATTCTGATTGTCCACCCTATCTATGACTTTATAAACTTCTATGGGAGTATTTAGGATGGAGATGAATTAAAGTTCTCACTAAATTGATCAGAGAGTCAAGGATGTGTGGTCCTGCACCCAGAGTTCATTGCAATGTATGTAAGCAGTGGAATCTTTGGCTGAATAAATCCAAAACGAAGCTCTTTCCAGAAACTGCTCACTAACACCTTGGTTACAACACCATGTCCTCATGAGCCAAACAAAGCCCAATCATTTCACCTGGATCTTTCTGCAACATCCACTGACTATTTGGAACATTGAAACATAACATTTTTCAGGTCAAAATGAGTGGCTTCCTAGTCCATTTCAGAGGGCAATTAAGAGTCAAAAATATTGGCATGGGTCTAGAATCATAGGTAGGACAGATTGGGAAGGACGGCAGGTTGCATTCATTCAAAATCAGATGGGTTTTAATAATAATCTTATATTTTTGTGGTCTTTTTTAATCTCCATTTATTGAATTTTAATATCATGGTGGATTTTGAAATGAAGCCTGCAGATTAATAGCTCAGACATTTGGATGTATTTCCAGTCATTTCTCTTCCATACTACTACATCCCTAACTGTTGATTGCCCAGAATATTGAATGCCTTGCCTCATGAAAAACTCGCTGTCATCAGTACCAAGATCAACTCCTTGCCAGCCTTGAAGTGTGACTGTCCCCATTACCACATTAATTTTGTCAGCACTTCCTGATCTACTTTACCTCCTCTTTTACAGTTTTCAACCTTGGTGGTTTATTAACCCTTGAGCCTTGGTTTTGCAATAATGTAAAACTCTTTCCTCAATGATGTGTAAAATATTCTCCTTAAATGTATGCCCCTTGGCAGACCTAATACGGAATGCATGCGTATTTAACAAGCATGTGCCTTGAGAACCTGTTTTGCTTTATAGCATTTCATGATGATTCTACCACTAGCAGCCTGGCAAATAAAAAATATATAATGCAGTGTATTAAATGGTTTGCTTTTATTATTTACAGACTGCTTCCTTTTGCAGCTGTGCCTTCTCATGCCATGATAGTTCTATCGTATTTCCCATATTTTCTGCACTATACTGAGGTGACACCTCACTTGGAGTATCGTGAGCAGTTTTGCACTCCTCATTTCAGAAATTATGTGCTGATATTAGAGAGGGTTCAGAGGAGGTTCACAAGGTTGATTCACGGAATGAGGACAATTTGATAACTCCTGGCCTGTGATTATTGGTATTTAGGAGGATGTTGAAAGGCATGGAAAGGATAGATGTAGAAAGGTTGTTTCCCATAATGGGACAGTCTAGGACACACATGTCAAACTCTGGCCCGCGGGCCAAATTTGGCCCGCGATATACTTATATTTGGCCCGCAAGATCATTTCAAAAATGTATTAGAGGTGGCCCGCCCTGCAGCGAGAGCCGATGCTGTTTTTTGGTAATGTCACCCCCACCATCCTCCCCCTTCATTGCACATCCTTCCCCATTGTAACACGAGAAATTGTAACACGAGAAGTCTGTCGATGTCATCAGCCGGCAAGCCGGTTGGAAGGCTCCCCGCACAACCAGTCACTTCTCCCACCTGTCGAGCGGTGCGGCGGATGGGCGAGCACCTGTGATTTCCTGACCTGTAACATTATCCTCCTAAAGTTATATCCTAAAGTTTAACATTACATATGTTGAAAGAAGAGAAAACATGCAGATGTTGTTGAAAAATTTCAATAAATATTTAGTTCGGCCCTCGACTTAGTCCAAGTTTTTAATTTTGGCCCTCCGTGAATATGAGTTTGACACCCCTGGTCTAGGACAAGAGGGCTCAACTTCAGAACTGAAGGGTGCCCAATTAGAACACAGATTTTTATTGAAATAACCATATAACCGCTTACAGCACGGAATGGAGAGGATTTTTTTTTAGCCAAGGGGTGGTGAGTCTATAAAATTTGTTTGCCGCAATTGGTGTGAAGGCCAAGTCATGGGTGCATTTAAGGCAAAAATTGATATGTTCTTGATTATCCAGGGCATCAAAGGTTATGGGGAGAAGGCTTGGCAGTGAGGCAGAGTGGGGAAATGGATTAGCTCATGATTAAATAGCGGGGGACAGCTTAATATGGAGCATTTAATGGATCTGTGCTTCCTATCGCTGGAGTCTAGAGGATGAGAGTGGATCTCAATTAAACATTCCAAATATTTTAAGGGGTAGATAGCGACAATTAGAATGTTTAAAAACAATTGGACAATTAATTGGATGGCATGGTTGAGAAAGATACAGATCAAATGCAGGCACAGAATGCAATGGTCAGCATG
This sequence comes from Narcine bancroftii, assembly GCF_036971445.1. Taxonomy (NCBI): domain Eukaryota; kingdom Metazoa; phylum Chordata; class Chondrichthyes; order Torpediniformes; family Narcinidae; genus Narcine; species Narcine bancroftii. Next base: position 145,237,251 of record NC_091469.1, read on the forward strand.
GACAAGGGTCTGTTTCACGCTTCATGATTCTATGACTATCTTGCTTTTCTTTCTATCCCATTTATGACAAAGGGCCACAGGTCTAAAACACTAACCTTTTTCCTTTTTACACAGTTACTTCCTGGACTGCTGATGGTTTTGAGCATTTTCTGCCTTTGTGGGTGGTGGGGTTTTCTCCCACCCTGCCTTTATTTCTCAATCACACATAGTTCTCTCTCTCTTTGGGCAACATGGTCAAATCTGTGTATGTACTACCTTCTGACACAGATTGCTGTCACAGAACTACAGCTAACTATTCTCACTAGCTGTCTACCATGTGGGGGATGGAATCTGTGCTATTTTTGGTAAATGCATTAATTTTCTCAGATTGTGAAAAATATATATTTCCCAGCGCATAATTTTTTTGTGATGTGACGTCCTTACAAATCAGAAGAGTTCACCTGGCACACTGAAGACTGGCAATCAAATCTGCAGATTGTCCCATAGGGAAGGAAGATTTACAGGAATACCAAATGTATGATATGAATCTCCAACACTTCCTCCCGAGTGGGACATCAGGAGAGCTGCCAGACTATAAAACTGATCATTTATACAGAAAGCTGTGTATTCAATCTTTACTTTTAATTTAGACATACAGCATGGTAATAAGCTCTCCAGTTCACAAACCCATGCTGCCCAAATGCTACAACTCCTGAATGCTTCTGAAGGGTGGGAGGAAACCAGAGTACCTGGAGGAAACATAGGGAGAATTTGAAAACTCCTTAGACACCACCAGATTCAAAGCCTAGATCACCGGCACTGTAATACACTAGCTGCTATACTGACCATGCCACCCAGCTACACTAACCATGCCACCGTGCTGCCCAACTCATATGCTCCATTAAACGGCAAACAAAATCAAAATATCATAGGTTAGAATTTCTTATGTGTGTTAATCAGTGAGTTTCTCCTGATTTTGCTTGTGGAACATTGGTTTGGAGATTCAGTGGTGCCCAAAAGCCAATGCTTTACTGAATCAGCCCCTCATAGAAACATAGAAACATAGAAGATAGGAGCAGGAGTAGGTCATTCGACCCTTCGAGCCTGCTCTGCCATTCAACGAGATCATGGCTGATCTTAAAGTTCAGTCCCCCGTCCCCGCCTTCTCTCCGTAACCTTTAATACCCTTATACTGAAGAAATAGATCTAATTCCCTCTTAAATATATTTAATGAACCTGCCTCTACTGCCCTCTGTGGCAATGAATTCCACAGATTCACCACCCTCTGGGTCAAGAAATTCCTCCTCATCTCGGTCCTAAATGGTTTGCCTATTATCCTCAAACCATGGCCCCGGGTTCTGGATTTTCCCATCCTTGGAAACATCCCATCTGCATCCATTCTGTCCAGTCCTGCCAGAATTTTATATGTCTCTATGAGATCCCCTCTCAATCTTCTAAACTCCAGCGAGTACAATCCCAATTTGCGCAATCTTTCCTCATAAGTCATTCCTGCCATTCCAGGTATCAGCCTGGTGAATCGCCTCTGCACTCCCTCCATTGCAAGAACATCCTTCCTTAGATAAGGTGACCAAAACTGCACACAATACTCCAGGTAGGGTCTCACCAAGGCCCTGTACAGCTGCAGTAAGGTATCCTTGTTCCTATACTCAAACCCTCTTGATATGAAGGCCAACATACCATTTGCAAGACAATTCTTTTTGTACCTCGACTGATAGCTAGCCAAAGAAAAGAGGTCAGGTCTTGGGGAACGATGTGTAAAAAGAAATTTAGAAGTCGGCTGTTCTGGCCAAATAGCCTAATCTCACTTCCCAATATGTAGCCAAAATATTCTACATCAAGTTCTCATCTATGTAATGTTTAATTGCACTGAAGGTTTTTGTCTGCCATCTTTTACCCAAGCTGGGCAGCACAGTTAGCATAACAATGGTGTTACAGCACCAGCGATAGAGACCAGGGTTTGAATCCAACATTGTCTGTAAGGAGTTTGTATCTTCTCCCTGTGCCTGTATGAGTTTCTTCAGGGAGCTCCAGTTTCCTCCCACCATTCAAAAAAAAACAATCATACCAGGGATGCAAGTCATTTGGGTGTAATTCAGCGACATGGGCAAATGGGCCTGAAAGGGCCTGATATCGTGCTGTATGTCTAAATTTAAAAATAAATTACCATATCACTAATATTATGAACCTCCTCAAAAAGTTCCAGGCCCCATTGTTAATTTTGTTCTTCAATAATCCTACCCAAAGAGTTCCAGAAAACATTGCTAACTTTTTTCCCTCATTTCACCTCCCATTTATAATATTTCCAAATACCTTATCAACCTGACTTCTAAGTAAAATGGGCTTTTGGTTCAAAACTACACAGAAAATGTTGGAAATACTCAGCAGGTCGTGCTGTATCTGTGCAGAGACAAACAATGATACCGTCGTCCGTTGTGTGCCTCTCGTTATTTTGATATCTCTTACTTTAATCTTTGTTTAGCCTCTGCTACTCTGCTGGGTAGAAATCTTCTCCTCGTGAATGATTATGAGGGTGCTGGAGTCTTTTTATATTGTCTATAAATGGCAAGGAGGAAGGAGCGAGATTTGGGTTCCATGACCTGGTTTAAGAACAGTAAATTCTGCACCAATGCTTTCAACTGAAGAGCAAAGAGCGTGAAAATTGAAGGAAAGACCGTAATTGGGACCGAAGGATTGGTCATAGCTCAGATTGGTTGTAAGCCGTAAGTTGGATTCACGTTTCTTAACAAGGCATAAAAGCAATTTTTCAAAAAAATCATTTCAATATATGAACCAGTAATGAAGAATCTCAGCTTACATACAGTATTTTTTAAAAACTGGCCGTACGTGTAGGTGGATGTAACTCATTTAAGTCATAAGTTGAAGACTACCAGTAAAGCCTCTCTTTTTTTGTCTCAGCCAACCTCAGTGGAAAAAAGACTGCTTGCATTTGTATAAAGTAAGAGATTACAGGGGAAGTGGGAAATAAACCCCTTCAGCCGGTTCTGTAATTCAATAAAATTATGGCTGTTCATCCAAATTTCTGTTCTAACCCAATTACTTTCATTAATTTAATTTTCACATTGATAGCTCTTCACCTGAAGATATCGGAATCGAGAAAGCCAAAGGATTCAACCACTGTGCATGCAGGCCTTTAAAGGAGATGATTCACAACCTTTTGAATGGAACAGTTTCTCCTTTTCTCAGCCCTAAAAGGGAAACTACTTAACTTGATATTGTCATGGGAATGGAACCTCCACCTCCCCCCCCACCCTCCCATGGTCTTGTAATTCAATCAAAAATGCTTCCTCAAAGCATCACTTTTAATGTTGAACCCATTTCATTCAGGGTTGAAGTTGGCCATGGATTACATTACCTGATATCAGGTATATGAGATTCACTTCCATAGATCCAGAGAACACTACCATGCCGAAATGGGTCCTTTGGCCAATTTACTTTCTGCCCAGCAATTATCCTGCCGTCCTATTGACTGCATCCAGATCATAGCACTCAATACTGCTTCCACCCATGTACTTGCCCATATTTTTCTTAAATGTCAAAATTGAGCTCGTATTCACCACTTCAGATGGCAACGCATTCCACATTCCCACTATTCTCTGCATGAAGAATTTTTCCTTAATGTTCCTTTTAATCATTTCACCTTTCACCCTTAACCCATGTCCTGTTGTTTCTGTCTTACCCAATCTCAGTGGAAAAAGACTGCTTGCATTTGTATAAAGGAAGGGGATGAGCCAGCATACAGGAGGGAGATTATGAACTTGACTGAATGGTGCACCAACAACGACCTTGCACTCAATGTCACCAAAACGAAGGAGCTAATTGTTGGCTTCAGGAAAGGAAATTCAGAGATATACAATCTAGCAATCATTGGGCGATGAGAGGTGGAGAGGGTAAACAAATTTAAGTTCTTTGGATTCTCTATCTCAGAGGATCGTTCCTGGACCCAATACATCAATGGCATCATGAAAAAAGCATGTCAGTGCCTCAACTTCCTCAGGAGTTTGCAGAGATTTGTTATGACATCAGAAACCCTGGAAAATTTCTATAGATGTGTGGTGGAAAGTGTGCTGACCGACTGCATCATGATCTGGTATGGAAACACCAATAACCCTGAGCGTGAAGCCCTCCAAAAGGTAGTGGACACAGCCCAGGACATCGCAGGAAAAACCTTCACCACCATCAAGATCATCAAGAAGGAACGCTGCTGTCAGAGAGCAGCAGAAATCATCAAAGACCCACATGACCCAGCTCATGCTCTGTTCTCATTTCTGCCATCAGGAAAGAGGTACATGTGCCACAAAACTCGCACCACCAGGTTCAGGAACAGCTGCTCCCCCTCCACCATCAGACTCCTCAACGACAAACTCAATCAAGGACTCATACTTCGGCACTTTATTGGTTTTCTTTTGTTCTTTCTTATTGCACAGTCAGTTTGTTTACATTCATGATCTGTTTACAGTTCTTTTATTTATTTATGTTTTACGCTGTGTGCAGTTTATAATTCTGCCACACCTGCTGGAGAAAGGAATCTCAGGGTTGTATGTGATGTCATGGATGTATTCTGACAATAAATCTGAAATCTGAATCTGAAATCTACATATACCCCTCAAAATGTTGTACACCTCAATTAAATCTCCCCTCATTCTCCGGTGACCCGGGGAATAAAGTCCTGACCTGTACAATCTTACCCTGTAACTCAGTTCATCAATTTCCAGCAACACCCTTGTAAATCTTCTTCGCCCTCTTTCAATCTTATTAATATCTCTACTCTAGTGAAGCGACCAAACTGCACACAATTCTCCAAATCTGGCCTTGCCAATATCTTTAGAATTTCGCCACAACTTTCCAACTCCTGAACTCAATATTTTGCTTTCTGAAGACAATCAATGAAAGTAATGAACTGAACTTCAGAGGCCGAGCAGATGTTGCTTCAAAAGCCTTTGTCCATAAAAGTGGAACATTCAGGAATGGCTAGATGGGCCAGACAGGCTCTATGGAGAGAGCAAAACAGAGTTAATATTTCAGGCCAATCTATATCCTTCAGAATAAGGATGACAGAAACCAAACAAGGAAAAATTCACAGATGAATATTGTATCGGAGATAACAGCATTTCACTAAAATAGGCAATGCAGACAACAACATTAACTCTATTTCCCTCTCTACAGATACGGAGCATTTTAAAATTTATTTTATTTACAATACCGTAGAAGCCGATTCTGGCCATTACACCCAAATTAACAGACAACCCCTATACGTTTTGAAGGCTGGGAGAAAACCCAAGCGCCTGAGGAAAATCCACGCAGACATGGGGAGAAAGTACAAACGCAGTGCCAGATTCAAACCCGGGAGGTTGGCGTTGTAATGACACCGCACTAACCACTATGCCTTCCCAAATGCTCCATTTTTATTCCAGGTTTCCAACGTCTGCGATATTTTATTTTGTATTCATGCCTAATTCTGCCCAATATTCTCTTAAAGGGCAACTCCCTATCCCAGGATGCAACCACCAAGCACTTCCTGATATCAGGAGTCCAAAATCAACTCTTACACTTAATTTTCTTTGCTCTGAATGGTATTTCCTATTTTATTCCCAGCTTGTCAGGCTGACTGCTCAGTGAGCTTACACCCTGCAGTGGGACTCAGGCATTAAGCATAATTGCTCAGCATCCCTACCAGCCACATGTGCTTTGCAAAGAAAACAAAAAGAATGAAAGCATTTGCCAAAGCAACTCCTCGCATGTAATTGCACCCCATGCTAGGGAGTGCCTCCGTGCTGCAGTTTACTTTCCGCAGGCCCGATAAATGGCTTACAAAGTAGCCGTTGTACCTTGCCGCCAGAGAGAAAGGGAAAACGCTGGGTGTAAACTGAGGCTTAAGTCCGGTCGGTACTGACAGCTGAAGGTTGTTAACAGATTTTCATCTGTACGTAATGTGCACTAATTCCTAAAGTATGCTCCCAACTGCACCTGAGGGGAGTTAGTTTTACTACCCACATTTTTAATTGTGCATTTGAAGACGCAAAAGAGTGGAAAACTGATTTCATATCCAGTGTGCAAGTAAACCTTTGTATAAATAGAGCTAATATTTTCCACAAGCAAAGGCATCTTAAATTAAAGCCAAAGTATTATGCACAAATGTACATGAACTAATTTATGCCACACATAGACCAGTAGTCTAGTTCTCTCGGGAGCAACTTATCAATTCCACCTAATCATGAAGCATGTGTTGGAAAATTACTTGCGATAGGTTCTTTGAAAAGCAATAGTTTATCTCTCCACCGGGACAATGTCTTGTGGGGAGCTAACGGCTTTATGGTATAGACGTGACCTTGTCTCTGAAGATGCAGCTCTATGTCTCTCCACATCACTTTTCAACTCATTGCATTCCTGCTGCTGTCTGTCTTCTCCAGTTCTCCCATGAGGCTGGTTCTTCTGTTCCTGAAGTTTGCTCTCTGTTCATCCCCCACTCATTTACTCACCATGTTCGCCTTTTCTGGAATACCTTGCAGTATTTTCCTGGGCCATGTTTTATCTTTCCTTTCACTCTCTATTCATTCCCTTCTCATCACTGCCCTTCCTCTGCCCTTGCTCTATAATCAGTTTCCCTAATGGTCCTCTCATTACTTTCCCATTAATCTGTCTGCTGGACCTCACTCATGCGTCATATTCCTGCCTCCGCTACTTATACTGTGCTTTAAAAATAAAACCGATGTAAAACTCCTTGAGAGTGGAATCATAGTACCTTAAAAATTTATTGCATGGAGGGGCTATTCAAGCTGTTATGTTCATTCTGGTTATAAAGAGTTGGCCAAATTTGAGCAACTCTTAAGTCTTCAAACCTTGACAGTTTGCAAGATGATGTGTTTATTTTTGTCATTTTTAATACCACTGACAACTTTTATATCCACCAGTCTTTGCACAAGCATTGACTCTTGCGATTTTACTTCTTTCATCTCCTTTCTGACCTCTCCCTTGAAACCTAAATGAAAGTTCCTGTTAATGGAAGTAGATCGTCCCATTTCATTTAATCCATAATTTTAAATCCTTCCATTAAATCTCCTCTCATCCTTCTCTATTCCAAAGTGAACAACTTCAAATCAGTCATTCTTGCACTTAAATACCTCAGCAGCATGCCGGAACACAGAAAGAGACCAGGCAGTGGTAATGTCTGGGTTAGTTTTAGAAAGAACTGGCCAAATGCACTCAAACGATTGCATGTTCAGGGTCCAGGAATTACAATAAACTCTTATATCATGTCATACCTATCTCATACTAAATGGTATCAGTATTCAACAAGAAGAAAGAAATGGCTGAGAATGAGATCAGGAAGGGGCATGCTGATGTTCCAGGGCAGGTTGTTATCAAGAAGGAGGAGCTGTTGGGTTTCTTGAAGAACATTGAGGAATTAAGTCTCCATGGCTTGATGAGATCTATCCCAGCTTATTGAGAGAGGCAAGGGAAGAGATTGCTGAAGCTTTGACAAAAATTCTGTATCTCCATAAACCACAGGCAAGTTCCCAGAGAATAACCAACATTGTTCCTGGAGTGAACTGAGATTCACTGGTGGTTTGTTGTACTGATGGCTGGCTCCGCCTTCCGACTCCATCCCCATCTATCCATATAAAACCCTGGTTTCCTGCCTTAACCCTGAGGCCTTATGAAGACCTGTTCCTCGGTGCAAAACATACAGATACATAGCTAGGCACAAGTACAACCTGACGAAACAGCATTCTCCAGTTCTTGGTACAAAAGATGCAGATACAGAGCCAGCCATAACACCCATACAGACAAACAAACATATGCAGGACAGTGCAGGCTCTTCAGCCCTTGATGTTGTGCCAACTAATGTATTCTTACCAAAAGAAAAACTAAATCATTCCTACATCATAACCCTCTATAAAGGTTGAGAAGTGAGGCAGGGAAGAGGACTGTGTCCTTGTTGAAGTAACTAATGGTTAGGTCAGGAGTTGGGTTGTTCTAACGGAGAGAGAAAAGCTGAGCTATTATTGTAGATAGATGACTGGCAGCAGGAATAGCCAGTTCTGGTAAAGAAAGGCATGGTTAGTCAGGAAGGATCAGATGTTAGGTACTCATGGTGAAGTAGTGAACTGGATTTCATAATGGCTGGACAGAAGAAGACAGAGAGTAGTAGTGAATGATTGCTTCTCAGACTGATGTGCCTCAGGAATCCGTGCATGGTCCATTGTTATTTGTCATCTATATCTAGGTGGTAAATTGGATCAGCAAGTTTGCAGATGGCACTAAGATTGGAGGTGTTGTGGACAGAGAAGAAGGTTTTCAAACTTTGCAGAGGGATCTGGACCAGCTAGAAAAATTGTCCAAAAAATGGCAGATGGAATTTAATGCAGACAAGTGGGCGGTGATGCATTTTTGAAGGACAAACCAAGGAAGGACGTACATGGTGAATGGTAGGGCACTGAGGAGTGCAGTAGAACAGAGGGACCTGGAAATGCAGATACATAATTTCTTGAAAGTGGCATCACAGGTGGATAGGGTTGTAAAGAGAGCTTTTGGCATAATAGCCTTAATAAATCAAAGTATTGAGTACAGGAGTTGGGATGTTATGTTAAAGTTGTATAAGACATTGGTGAAACCAAATTTGGAGTACTGTATGTAGCTTTGGTCACCTAACCTCAGGAAAGATATCAATAAAATGGAAAGAATGCAGAGAAGATTTACTAGGATGTTACCCGGACTTCAGGAACTGGTTAAACAGGTTAGGACTTTATTCCCTGGAGTGTAGAAGAATGAGGGGAGATTTGATAGAGGTTTTTAAAATTATGAGGGATATAGACAGAGTAAATGTTGATCGGCTTTTTCCACTGAGGGTAAGTCAGGTGTGATAAGGGTGATAAGGACGTGATAAGGGTGAAATGGGAAAAGTTTAGCGGGAACAAGAGGGGGAACTTCTTCACACAGAGAGTGGTTGGTTTGTAGAACAAGCTTCCAGCTGAAGTGGTGAATGCAGACTCAATTTTAACATTTAAGAGGAATTTGGAGAGATATATGGATGGGACAAGTTTGGTGGGCAATGGACTTGGTGTAGGTCAGTGGGACTAGGCAAAAATAAATGGTTCAGCACAAAGTGGCTTGTTTCTGTGCTTTAATATTCTATGGTTCCATAATTAGCCTATGTATTCCTTACATTTCTTTCCATTCAATTATCCATTTCTGATCCCAGGTAACTGTCCCGCAGTTGCTCTGCTTGTTGTTGGCCCCTTCTTTTTAAACTCTGATATTGAATAGGCAGTCTTCAGTTCCGCTGTAGTCATGGATGGTCCAGGGTGCACTGAGGAATGAAGGACTTCTTCAGCTGGGACCTTCCGAAGGCTAAGGAGAAAATTGCAGAAGGATTGGAATTGTGAAGGAGTTTATGCAGAGGAAGAAAGAGAAATTGTTTCTACAGGCTGTAGGTAATCAGAGGGCACACTGATCTGATAGATAATGGGAAAGGATGGGGAGCTGGAGTGCAAGATTAATGCAGTGACTTGTTATGCTCAGGAATGTATCATTTGAAAGGTTGGTAGAAGTAGATCTAATAATAACCTTCAGAAGTTATTTGGCTTCTTGCTTGTAAAGGAAAAGATTTGCATGGATATAGAGAAAGTGCAGGGTTTTAGAACTAATTGGCAGGCTCTCTCAAAGTCCAGCACAGGCATTACAAGCCGCCTGGCTCTTTCTGTGCTCCATGATGTTATGATTCATTAAAGTGAAGAAATGGAAAATCATGGTCCACGACGTTCTGTGTAACACTCCTGGTGAGCTCCACTTCCTGCTCGGAGCACTGGATCGCGGAATTAGCTCTAATGAGTAAACTGTAAAAGCCAAAGTTTGAGTGGAATAATTTCCACTAAGATCCCTCCAGAATACACAATGCAGCCTGTTGTACAAAGGGATCTATGTGTTGGGATTGCGCAACATTAGACTGAACTGTGAAGAACTTAAACATGGTTTTGGGCTCTTGCGGCACAATGCCAACACTGTACATTTTGGTGTTGCACACATTAAAGCGGCCAATTGATTTAAAGTTAGGATTCAAATTTATGAGGAATTTTGATGGAGTAAAAAAAAGAGAAATAGCCCAGGGCACAGATTGACAAAGAAACAGAGGTGAGTTGAACATCATTTTTTTCATGCAATCATGTTAATTTCAAATGCACCACCTTCAAGGAAACTTCATTCCACCGTAACATTCAAAAGGAAAATGAATAAAAATTTTAAAGGAAAATTAAATTCATGGTTATGGGAAGAGAGCAGAGAAACCTGCAAAAGACACCCATCACAAAAGAGCCAAGTAGCTTCTTCTTGTGAAGCATTGATGTCTACAGATGCTGTGATTGTAGTACAAGCAGTACTGGAGGATCTCAGCAGTTCACACAGCGCCCATGGGTGGGAAAGATAGATTACCGTCATTTCAGGCCTAAGCCCTTCCTCAAGGTCGGAGCAGAAAGCAGGCAGGTGCCTTATCTAATGGGAGGAATTGAATGTGCATAAACATCTTCCAGCCAAACATTGAGAAGATTAACTCCATTATTATTTGTTAAAATCTAAAATAGAAACTGAAAATGCTGTAAATCCACAGCAGGTCAGTCCGTGCAATGAAGTTTAGTCCCCTGGGCAGTCTTGTCTGTTGCTAAACTAAACTCAGAATCAGGTTCAGAATCAGAATTTCTTGTCGTGACAACATGAAATTCATTGCTTTGCAGTAGCATCATTGTAAAAGAATAGAACAAAAATGAGGTTGTGCCTGTGGTTCATTGTCAATTCAGAAATCTGATGGCAGAGGGGAAGAAGCTGTTTTTGTACCACTGGGTGTTCGCCTTCGGGCTCCGACCTTGAGGAAGGGCTCAGGCCCGAAATGACGGTAATCTATCTTTCCCACCCATGGGCGCTGCGAGACCTGCTGATGCTAGCAGTGAGAAGAGGGGATGGCCGAAGGGTAAAGGGTTCTTGATGAAAGAGGTTGCTTTCTTGAGACACCGCCTCTTGGATTGAAGACCAATGCCAATGAAGGTGATGGCCAAGTTCACAACTCTCTGTAGTTTCTTCCTGTCTTGTGCATTGGAATCTCCATAGCAGGCAATGACGTAACCAGACAGAAGGCTCTCCACAGTATCCCTGTAGTAATTTGCAAGAGTCTTTGGTGACATATCCTTAAAACTAACAAAGTATACCTGCAGGAAAGCCTTCTTTCTGATTACATCGACAAGAAGGCACCAGGATATATCTTCGGAGAAACTGTATTGACTCCCAGGAATTTGAAGTTCTTTAACTTTTCCACTGATGACTCCTCGATGAGGACTAGTTTGCGTTCTTCAGATTTCCTCCTCCTGCAATCCACAATCATTTCCTTGGTTTTGCTAATGTTGAATGCAAGGTTGTTGTCATGACACCACTCAACTAGTTGATCTCTCCTGCTCCTGTACACTTCCTCATTGCTGTCTGTGATTGAGCTGACGACTGGGGTGTCATTGGCAAATTTGTTAGCTGACCTTTGTGTGCCTAACCACACAGTCAGTGGGCTAAACTCAACTCAACATTGGTTTCATATTGAAAACAATGATACAGATGCTGAAAATCTGCACTAAAAATGGGAAATGCAGGTCTAAGGAGAGAGAGGCAGAGTTAAATTTTCATGTTGGAGACCTTTCATCGAAACCAGACAACAAATGGATGGAAAGTGTGCTGACCGGCTGCATCACCATCTGGTATGCAGTTACCAATATCCCGAGCGTAAAGACCAGCAAAAAGTGGTGGACACAGCAAGTACATCACAGGTAAAACCCTCCCCACCATCGAGAACATCTACAGGGAATGCTGCCATTGGAAAGCAGCAACAATCATCAAGGACCCACACCACCCAGTACACCCTCTGTTCTCTCTGCTGCAATCAGGAAAGAGGTAGAGGTTCAGGAATCCTCCACCATCAGATTCCTCAACAACACACTCAATCAGGGACTCATTTAAGGGCTCTTGCTCTTTATTACATTTTTCTTCTCTATATTTTAGTCAGTTTGCTTGCATTTCTTTATTTGTTTGCATGCCTACATTGTGTACTACTTTTTGCACTACCAATAAGTGGTAATTCTGCCTCACTCACAGGAAAATTTATCTCGTAATTTTATGTGAAATAATGTATTACTCTAATATTAAATTTGAAATCTGAAACATAGTAAGTGGGTGTTTAAGTTTCTGCATGAGAGAGCAAAGGGAATGGTTGCGATCGGGTGGTGATTAAGTTTGTCCAGGTGACACAAATGCTTTCAACAATAGCTGACAAAGGGTAAAGGAGGGCTGCAGATCAGAGAGGGTTTGGTCGATCGCAAAGGGAGGCGGATGACTGAGGACACATGAGAGACTGCAGACACTGGAATATGGAATAAAACAAACCCAATCTACTGCAGGAACTCAGTGGGAGAAGAAGAATTAGTTGACATTTCATGCTGGAACTGTCAGATGCAGCACACAGCAATTGCCAAAAATCTGAAATGTAAAAAAAGATGTTGAAAATATTCAGATCAGATAGATTTCTGGAGAAAGAAAAGGCGAGTATGATCTTACGTCAGAACTGCTCAGTTCTAATGTAAGGTTTCACGTTGCAAGTTGAACTTCAGGCCATGCTCAGTACTCAGGTGCACAGCTCTGCAGCTAACTCCTCTCATCTGCTGTTGAAGCCCTTAACATCGCCTATGCTAACTCCAGTCTTAGCTGATATCAGTCTTAGCTGATATCCTTGCTCTCCCCTTCACAAGCTTCAAGTGATAAAAATAAATAACCGTCTGTCCTAACTTTCACCCATTGTCATTCATCAAATAAGGCCTCTAATTAAAGTATCTTATCCCACATACCCTCACCTCTCCTCGTTGACTCCATCCCAATAACATGCATTATTTGCAATGTGACAGTATATAGATAATTTTTTGGGAGATAAATTGGAGAAGGTTTTTTAGTGTAGATCACATACAAATACTTCGAAACTTATATAAAATACTGGAGCTCTGCTAATGCTAGACATGTCGGCCCCAGGGCCTTTGCAAAAGCTTTGGAGAGTGCCAAGAGACCTCACTAATGGATTGTTTTTTACAAAAAGGAAACAGATGAAATAACTTGTCGGAGCCGCAGAATGTCTGGAGTGTAACTTGCTGTTCGAGGAGGGTCATGTGGTTTTGCAAGCAGAGAGAGTCAAACAGGGTTTTCTCCCTGAGAGAGAGAGAGAGATCAGTTCTGCAGTTTTATAGTCAGCAGCAGCAGCTGGGACTGGAACAGGACAAGCTGGCAAGCTTGTGGAAAACCCAATTGGGAAGATAAGTTGTGAGTGCTTAGTTCAGCCTGGTCAAAGCCCTTGTGGTTCATGCAAGAGGAGAGGACTGGCTGTCTAATGTTTCACTTGAAATAAGGGAAACAAAAAGGAACTCTGTGGTGACCTGAAAGAAAGAGCTTATCATCTGGAGAACCCTTAGGGGGCAAGTTTGGTCAGCAAGACACTGAAGTGGTTGATTAAAAAGGAATCAGTTGTGTGTTTCCAGGGTACAACAACCTTCTTGAACGGTAACCATTTATCTTTCAAGCACCAAAGGCTGATGAACTTTATAAATGTAAAATTCTGTGTATAGTATAAGAATTGCCTGCAATCAGTGAACTTGGAGGAATGAGAAGTGAGATTGGACTGTGAATCAAAGAACTTTTCTGAACTTACACACACATTACAGACACGTGCACTTAGAATTAGAAGGGGGTGAAGTTAGGCTAGTTAAATCAATAGAGGTAAGTTAAAGTGTAAATCTGTTTTCATGTTTAAAGATAATTAAAAGCAACTTTTGTTTAAGTGAACATTTGTCTTGGTGAATATCTATTGCTGCTGGGTTTTCAAGTCCTCTGGGCTCTTAACAGCAGTCTTCCACTTTAAGCTTTTGGATCATGCTCTAATTTATAGCGCAGGTAGCATAGCGGTTAATGCGCAATGCTGTTAGAGCACCATTTTCCTGGGTTCGATTGTGGCGCTATCTTCAAGGAGTTTGCATATTCTCCCTGTGTCTGTGTGGGTTTCCTCTGGGTGCTCCAATTTTCTCCCACCCTTCAAAATCTACCAGGATTTGATGTCAACTGAGTAATTGGGCGGCACAGGCTCGTGGGCCAAAAGAGCCTGTTGCCGTGCTGTATGTCTAAATTAAATTAATATTAATTGTTCTAGCATTGGTAACTGGGCTTTATTTTTCTAAAAACAAATATAAGCTCTGGAATTTCTCTCTAGCCTTCTCGCTTCCTTTGTCTTTTATTTGTTATCTATCTTCATATCTCTTTCTATGGGTTTAAATGTTATTCAATTCCTTTCCCACATTGGGCCTCAAGATAAGGTGAGGGTTTGAGAAAAATAATGTGTTGTTTATATCATTCTTTTGGTCCATTATCATTGGAGTAGTTTTAAAAACTACTAATCAGTGAGAAATTATCATTCAAATGTGGTTTAAGCGCAATCTATCAAAATTCCATCAGGCTGGCTGGGTTGGTCATCTCTGGTTCAGACGGCTTTTAATTCAAGCCTCAAACCAGATCTTTTTATCATCATTTACAGGAACACTTTATGAAAGTGGGTTGGAGTACATGAAGTACAGTATTTTCCCATGGAAACTAGACAACATTGCAAGACAGAACAAATTCTAGCGCAAGTAATATGACTTCTTGCATCTGTGGCCAATAGCTGATGGATTTGTGCATGTAACATCATTAATTCATCACCTTGAGGTGAACTAGAATTGCCCATCTGTATGTAGAGAAGATGGCTGACTCCTCCTCTTAACTCCATCCCCGTCAGCTCCAATAAAAACCCTGTTTTACCGCCTTACCCCAGAATGACCTGAAGACCTCTGTAAATACTGGCCATTAATTGTAAGCTAATAAAAGCGTATTTGTGGTCCTCTCAAGTCCCTGAGTACTATATGAATAGCTTACATTTGAAGACAGGATGGAAGCCCTATTGAAGCTCGGCATACTCCAGGTTGACCCTCTGTCCCCAGAGGCCGCAGAGAAATTTGCCTACTGGTTGAGTGCTTCCAGTCCTACATAGCGACCACCCACGATGTCATCCATTCCGATGGCCTCCGAAGATTGGCCCTTCTCTCTCGCATCAGCCCCAAGGGATACACGGTTATCAGGGACTGCACGACGTACGAGATGGCCATCAAAGGCCTGAAGGCCCATTACATGAAGCCCCAGAATGATGTGCTGGCAAGACACTGGCTCTCCAGCATCAGCAACGACCAGGTGAATTGTTGGAAAACTATCTCCTAGAACTATTGACACTGTTGAGAAACTACCACTATGAGGCAATCTCAGCATGGGTGAGGAAGTAAGAACAAGTCTGAGACTGAGGCTGAAGAAAGTTCGAGGTATGTGAGGCAGCGACTATTGGAGTTGGGGAAGAAGGAACTTCACAGTACTTTTGATCTAGTGAAATCCCTCGAAGATGCCCAACTGGGAGTAGACTAGCTAGCTAACAAAAGCGGCGTTTATTCGGAAAGCCAGGTTTATGGATCACAGCTATTGCAAGTACCGACTACCACAGCCACATGTGACCGGGAGTGTGTTACTTCTGCTGACAGGCCAAACACCCACACACCAGATGCCCCACGAGAGACTCCATATGTTCTGGATGTGGTAAGAGGGGACACTGGATGAAAATCTGTCAGGCAAAGGGGAACCCCAGGAAGGCTAATACCCCCAAACTGTCGTACACCCTGTGCCCAAAGCCTGGAAGTGTAATCCTCCACCTCTTCATGCTGCTTGCCACCACCATTTGCTACACCTCGTGGCAGGAACTGCTACTGGAAGAGAAGCAATAGAGGGAACAGCGGCCATCTTTCTGCTCTTCATGGTTGATGCCACCTCTCTGGCCTTTGGATCAAGATGACGGCAGCAGGGGGAGTGATGCAGCCTCTAGAGGGCTGGCATCAGTCATCCTTGACCAAGAGAAACCCCACCAGCTGAGTAATTTGACGATGGAGGTGAGGTTGAACGGACATCTGATCAACTGTTTAATAGACACTGGCTCAACTGAGAGCTTTATAAACTCTATGACCACTTGCCGGTACAAATTAAAGGTTTACCCCACTGACTAGCATATTTATCTAGAGTCACCATCGTATTTGGCAACTATTCAGGGCTATTGTACTGTACACTTAACTGTAAAAGGGGAGGAATTTTGTAAAGTCTGACTGTATGTACTGAAAGGTTTATGTGCTTTTGTGTTGCTTACAAGCATGTCAACTTAAAAGTGTGAGCATGGAGAACTCAGGCCAACTTCCCCCAATCATGGTGTGGAATGGAAGGCCCCAAAATCCAGACACTGCATGCCATCTCTCCACGCTGAATATCAAACCCGCACCTTGTTCCAGAATCTAACCCCCGACTCTAAGCCGATAGCCACAAAGAGCAGGCAATACAGTGCAGGGGACACTGAGAATTTATTAGAGCCAAAACACAATGGCTGCCTAAAGAAAAAAAGCATTGAACCCAGCAACAGCCCGTGGACTGCCCAGGTGGTAGTCGTGAGAGGGGCAGAAAATCCCAGGCTAGTGATTGACTATAGCCAAACTATTAATCGCTTCACACTCCTGGATGCATACCCCCTTCCCCCGAATCTCAGACATGGTGAATTAAATTGCACAGTACCGGGTCTATTCAATCATCAACCTGAAAGCTGCATATCACCAGTAACCCATCCGTTCCAAGGACCATCACTTCACTGCATTCTAGGCAGAGAGACGGCTTTATCAGTTCCTGAGGGTTGCTTTCGGGGTTATGAATGGGGTCTCAGTCTTCCAGAGGCAGATGGTTGAAATGGTGGACAAGTACGGGCTAAGGGCAACATTCCCCTATCTTGACAATGTCACCATTTGCGGACATAACCTGGAGGAAGGACAACAACATCGATCTCCAGAAATTTCTCCACACAGTACAATGCCAGTAAGTGCGTGTTCAAGACCAAACGCCTAGCAATCCTGGGCTAGGTGGTGGAGAACGGTGTCATTGGCCCAGACCCCGAGCGATAGCACCCCCTCCTAGACCTTCCTATCCTGTCAGCCATGGCGCTAAGGAGGTGCCTGAGCTTCTTCTCAAACTATGGCCAGAGTGTACCTCATTACGCTGATAAGTTCCGACCCCTCTTAAAATCCACCTCCGTCCCATTGTCAGCTGAAGCCCAAGTGGCTTTGAACTATGTCTGGAGCTACATCACGAAAATCACCATGTATGCGGTGAATGAAAATGCACCATTCCAGATGGAAAGCGATGCCTCCGACGTAGCTCTGGCGACGACCCTTATCCAGGCAGGCTAGCCGGTAGCTTTCTTTTCCCGCACTCTGCAAGACCATGAACTCCGAAACCCATCTGTGGAGAAAGAGGCTCAAACTCTTGTGGAGGCTATCTTGCATTACCTGGCCGGCAAGAGATTCACTCTGCTCATTGATCAGTGATCTGTAGCATTCATGTTCAATAATACGAGCGGGGCAAAATAAAGAATGACAAGTTCGCAAGGTGGAGGATCGAACTCTCCACCTATAACTATAGGCCAAGTCCACTCAATGAGCCTCCAGATGCCTCATCAAGAGGAAGCTGTACTGCTGCACACACCAGCCAGTTGCAGTCACTTCACGATGAGCACTGCCACCCAGGCATCACCCACATGGCCCACTTCATCAAGGCATGCAACCTGCCCTTCTCTATCGAGGATATCAGGGAGATGACCAGGTCATGCCAGGTCTGCACCGAATGCAAACCACACTTCTACCGCCCTGACAAAGTGCACCTGATAAAGGCTTTCCGCCCCTTTGAACAACTCAGCATCAATTTCAAGGGACCCCTTCCTTCCACCAACAGAAACATGTACTTTCTTAAAGTTATCGATGAGTACTTGCATTTTCCATTCCCTATCCCCTGCCCAGACACCTCCACTGCCACAGTCGTCAGAGCTCTGCACCCCATTTTCACCATGTTCAGGAATCCCAGCTATATTCATAACAACTGTGGCTCATCGTTTATGAACGAAGAGCTACACCAGCACCTGCTCGCAAGAGGCATCGTCTCCAGCAGGATGACTAGCTACAACTGGAATTCACTGTCTGCATGTAGACGGTCGACCCCTCCCCTTGGCTCTGCCCCCGTCAGTCCCGATATAAACCCTGTTTTCCCTCTGTAAATACTGGCGGTTAGTTGTTTGTGGCCCTCGTAAGTCTGAGTACTATCGATCATGTTACACACCTTTAAGTGTTTGGAGACATTTTTAACTACAAGAAGAATTTATAAGTGTAGGAATTTATACTCCAATATATATTGTTTTCTATTTTCAGTGTGTTCAGAGTGGGAGGGGTTTTAATGATTCTGTCTCATTCGCCAGTGAAGAATAGTCCACAATTTTTTTGTACCTCTTTGGGATTAGCGCATACTGTTACAACATCACCGACCTGGGTTCGAACCCACCGTTGTCTGTAAGAAGTTAATGTGTCCTCCCTGTGTCTACATGGGTTTCCTCCGGGTGATTCAGTTTTCTTCTACACTTCAAAAAGTACTGGGGGTTGTAGATCAATTGGGTTTAATTGGGCAGCACAAATTCGAAGCCCAAAAGGGCCTGTTACTGTGCTGTAGGTCTAAATTTACAGGGATGAAGGGGCTGCAAAGGCAGCCTCAATTGTCAACCCTATGCCATTGAGGTCAAACCTGCATTATACAATGTACATTTCATTCAGACCAGACCGGGTGGAGGTCATACATTCACTTTGCTGCCCCAAAGAAGTTCGTGGATCAAATCATCTTTTTCAATGTCGGGCATGGTTATATTTCCTGGAGACTTTTAACGACAATAATTGAAATCAATTTCTCACTATAAGGCAACTGGAGTGGGAGAAACATCCACTGCTGGTAACTTTCAGCTGTCAGACAACTTATCTGCTATCCAGCGCTGTATGAGTTATAGTTTACTCCAAAAGTATGTTGAAAGACCAAAGCTCTTTGATGTTGTAGGGCACTACCAGTAACCACAGAGGCAAGCCAAGGGAACGATAGGCTTTCATACACAGAAGAACCTTGCTGGCCCGGATCCCAGGATAGGAATGGCGTCAAGGGAAAGGTGGCTCGACCTTTATGGTCCAGGACCATGGGGGAGGAGTCATAGGGTATGAGTCATCCGTGAGCGTGCCAGCTCCATACATACAACCGACAATAACTATCTACAGTGGAGGAAACATGTCACCACAAGTGTCTCCCACAGAACCCATTCCCTTAGTATTAATTCCATCCACTCCCTGAAATAAAAGAGGAATGTTCAAGATGATATTATGACCAAGTATTTGCGTCATTGCTAAATTGACCTTAAGTCACCTCTGTAACATCACCTGACTCTCTCCCTACCTCAACTCATCTGCCGCCTATTCAATTCACCACATCCATCATATCCATCAATACTAATACCATTTGCCTGCATTGATTCCATTTCCCTTCATTCAAGTTCCAGGCCCTATACCTTTGAAAATTAACTGTGTGACCAATCTTACATGATCCTATCCATGCAGACCCTCAACAAGTGACTGACTTCAAATGTACAGACCTTACTTTCAGATTTGGCAAGCAAGAAAGGAGTAATTGCTCCATCAAGCTGGAAGCACATTTTCTCAAGGATCACTCCAGGTGCAGAACAATTTTTGCATACTTTTGACGATCAGTCAAGCACCCTTTCCTCAAGTCCGTACTTCCATAAAGAATAAAACCAAAATCTTTGTCAGAATAGAACACAATGATTTAGCAATTTTTTTTTTTAATTGCTGAAAATGCAGGGTAAGAATAGGTAAAACAGTGTAACTGCATTTTGAAAAAGAGTAAGCGGGCGCCCCTTAAGCAACCCCGATCCCTTAAACAGCTTCACTCAAATAGAAATTCATGCCAGATCAGTAACTTCTGCCTCCATATTTAGTTCCATTAGAGTCCATTGAATGAGCATCAGAGACAAAGTGGAACAGGTTCTTTTTGCAGGTTTCCTATCAGTTGTGGGTGAACTATTGGGTCATAATCAGGTCACCAACATTTTCCTTTATAGCAGGAGCGTGTGCACACAAATTGATTGCTGTTCTTCCTTCCTATACAAAAATGGCCACTCTTTAGAGAGTAGAAATTCCTTCCTTCTTTTGGGTCAATTGCAACCTAAAATTGCCATGGAGGCAAGGCAATCTGCGTTGACCTGGCTGAATATGGTGTGACAGAGTATGTAGATATATTTTTGGGAGATAAAGTGGGAAAGATTTGTTAGAGTAAGTCACATACAAACATTTTAAAACAGATCTTATTTCAAATACTGGAGCTCTGCCCCATGCTAGACATATCAGGGCCTCAGAGCTTTTGCAAGAGCTTTGAAGTGTGCTCAAGAGACTTCACTAATGGACTGTTGTTTACAAAAGGTGACAGATGAAAGATCTTGTTGGAGCCACAGATTGTCAGGAAGAGAACTTGTGGTTCTAAGAGGGAGTCAAACAGGCTTTTTCTCTCAGAGAGAGAGAGAGAGAGAGAGAGAGAGAGAGAGAGAGAGAGAGAGAGAGAGAGAGAGAGAGACTTGTACAGTGTTACAGCCAGCAGAAACAGCTGGGACTGGAGCAGGATAAGCTGGAAAACTTATGGAAAGCCCATTTGGAAGATGGCCTGGTCAAAGCCCTTGTGGTTCATGCAAGAGGAGAGGGCTGGCTGTCCGCTGTTTCCCTTGGAATAGGAGAAACTCTTTGGTGACCTGAACGAAAGAGGTTATCATCTGGAGAACCCTGAAGGGGCAAGTTTCATCAACAAGACACTGGAGAGGCTGATTAAAAGGGAATAACAAATCTCTCTCTGAAAACCAACAAGAACCTTCCCAAGCGGAAACCATTTACCTTTCAAGCACCAAAACCTAGTGAACTTTATAAATATTAAATTTTGTGCACAGTATAAAAATTGTTTGCAACCAGTGAACTTGGAGAATGAGAAGTGAGATTGGACTGGGAACCAAAGAACTTTTCCAAACTTACACTCACATTACGAACATGTGCGCTTAGAATTAGAAGGGGGTTAAGTTAGCTTAGTTAAGTTAAGTTAAAGTGTGATTCTGTTTTCAGGTTTAAAGATAATTCAAAGCAACTTTTGTTTAAATAACCATTTGTCTTGGAGAATATCTACTGCTGCTGGGTTTTGGAATCCTCTGGGCTCGTAACAATGGCAACACACCGATATCCAGTCAGGTGGTGTATCGTACACATCTCCCTGCTCTTGAGTACAGATACACTGACTTCTATCAAAAGCATGCCAGCAGCTATATTTCGTTCAGAGTTTGAGGGGATTTGGTATGTCTCCAAAGACTCTGGCAAATTTCTACATGTGTACTGTGGAGAGCATTCTGACCGTATGTTGGAAGAGGCTGCGGAGGGTTGTAAATGCAGCTAACACTATCATGGGCATTAGTCTCCACTCCATTAAGGACATCTTTAGGAGGTGGTGTCTCAAGAAAGCAGCTTTGATCATGAAGCACCATGTCCTGTTCTCACTGCTACCATCAGGAAGGAAGTACAGGAGCCTGAAGATGCACACCCGACATAACAAAAACAGCACCTTCCGCTCGGCCATCAGAATTCTGAATGGACAAGGAACCTGTAGACACTACCTCACATTTTTCTCTTTTTGTACCAATTATTTGTAATCTTGTATTTACAGAACTCTAATTTATAGCAATTTTACACCTGTAATGCATAATTACTGCTGTTGCAAAACAACATATTTCGTGACACATGTTCATGACTATAAACCTGATTCTGATTCTGAAGTGAGAGCTGGAACCAATTCATGTTGAGTTTACGCTACCCCTGCACCAGTACAAAATTCACAGAGGGGGAAAAATGGGGAAAGTGGATGGGATTTGAAACAATACGATCCAGGTGTGATGTGTTTACACTGCAAAGTTCATCAGAGTGGAAACCCCAGTTACTTTCGATCGAGCATTAATCAACCAGCTCGGGCTATGTGCCAACAGGAGATGTCATGTTCTCTGCGGTGTTTTAATGCATGCTTCTAAACATTATGGCAAGCTGGATGGCTTTTGCTAATTCTCACCTTCAAAGGGAAAAATCGACACAGACATCAATAAGGAAAAAAAAAGTACAAGTGCTGTAAATTTAAAGTAAAAACACTTCAGTCCAGTAAAAATATGGCAGGCGGGGAGCAGGAGAAAGGTGGATCACTGTTTCAGATTAAGGGGCCTTTGCCAGAGCTGATGGAAAGCCCAAGGTGAAACGCTAAACCCATTCTTTACTCTTTCATGTTGGACTTGGGCCTGTGGTGCTTTTCACAGAATGCTCAGATTCTGTCGGTTTCATTGAATGCATCATGCAGAGACTGGCAATGCCCAAAGTAAATAAATACGAGTGGAGGATGGGATCTGAAGAGAAGAGACCAGTAAAAGGAGTATAAATCCTGATGGCTTGGCAGGGCTCTCTATTCCCAGCGAGAACACTCAAAAAACTGTTTGATTTAAGAGAGGCTAATGCACATTTTCTTTTATTGTGTATTTCAATTAAGGCTTATAAAAGCCCCAACATTGCCGGTTTTAAATACCTTTCCACTTATCTGCAACAGCCAGATACATGGTTCATTAACATCTGGACCATGCTAGATTCCAAACTAACACTGTTTTCCTTTTACTCCATAATATATTTAACAATTTATTTTTAATCTGTGTGCTCCCCGACAGTTTTGTAGAGTTGACTGGCAGATCTGTAACAGCCTGACAAATCTAACCGCTGGGCAGGCAGTGAATTTTAACACCCAGTGGTATTTTATTGCATTTCTGTGGGTTATTAACATCCCAAAACCTTTGCTGCAATTAAACACCAAAGGAACTTTAGAGCAAAAGGATGGTGTTGAGAAGTACGCCCTTTGTGGAGAGGTTTTTTTT
This sequence comes from Narcine bancroftii, assembly GCF_036971445.1. Taxonomy (NCBI): domain Eukaryota; kingdom Metazoa; phylum Chordata; class Chondrichthyes; order Torpediniformes; family Narcinidae; genus Narcine; species Narcine bancroftii. Next base: position 145,260,244 of record NC_091469.1, read on the forward strand.
AACGATAGCCCACCTCACCCCTCCTCACCCATACACCCTTCCAATACCAGCCAATGCCTGTTTCGGCTGTGAAACCTACCCCCCAAGCTGCCTTTGAAGGTGGATTTATACGGCTCTCAGATACAAATCAAGTGAGTTTCAGAGCAGCAGGAGACTGTAAACAAACACAGCAAGAGACTGACTGGATAAAGGAATTGAGCAGATCTCCGTGCTGTTAGCATGGCGATGGAGGTGGGGTTGTCAGGGGGAGATGTACTCTGGCACCATATATGTCCTTTGAACCTCATCTGCAGAGTGTGCACATTGTAAACAATTCACCCAGGCGGCTGAACAGATAAAGCGACCCTAGGCATGAGTTGACACGTGCCACCACACCAGGACAGAATTTCACGCCAAATTGTGGAATCAAATTGCTAAATCTCTTCACTGAATTGCAGGCCTATTATTTAAATGGTAGGCCTAATCATCATTTCCCATGGGCTCACAATACTTCCCTCAACCCTCCTCTGCTCCCCTACCCCCCACCACCCCCAATCTCCATCAAAAGCCGACTTAGTGAAGAAGGGCCACACACAGCAGTGTTGAGGTGAGGATCTGTAACATCCTTGAGTCAACAGGGGATCACAGGGAGAATCAGCTATTACTGCGATTAGCAGGGAAGTGGAGTTCATTCGAGCTCTGACGTGGGAAGGAATTACCAGGTAAACAGAAGTGCAGATTGAAGGGTCTTGATAAAGTTTCCAAGCCCAAAATGTTAAGGATGTATGTCATGTATGAGATGAGAAGGGATGTGAAATTATTGCCATATACATTGGTGCAATGTACAAATGCATCAAAATTAACACTTGCTCCAGCCACAGATATCTGCAGTAGATAATATCTGACAGGTACGTAAAATAGATTAATGATGAAGATTTATAAAATTAAAAGCGTGCAGAAAAGGTTTAATAGGATGTTGCCTGGACTTCAGGAACTGAGTTACAGGGAAAGGTTAAACAGGTGAGGACTTTATTCCCTGAATAATAGAAGAATAAGGGGAGATTTTTAGGGTTATAGACAAGGTAAATTTAGGTAGTCTTTTTTTTCCACTGAGAGGAAGTGAAATACAAACCAGAGGACAAGGGTTAAGGGTGAAAGGGGAAAAGTTTAGGGGGAAGCTCTTCACACAGAGAGAAGTGGGAGTATGGAATGAACTATCAGCTGAAGTGGTGAATGCAGGCTCAATTTTACCATTTAAGAAGAATTGGAACAGGTGCATGGATGGGAGGGGTATAGATGACTAAGGACTTGATGCAGGTCAATGGGACTAGGGAGAAAAATAGTTTGGCATAGTCTAGAAAGGCCGAAGCATCTGATTCTGTGCTGCAGTGTTCTAAGATTGTATGAATGATTATGAGGGGTTTCAACAGAGAGCACCTTTTTCCTGGGGTGACAAAGGCAAATACCAGAGGAAAACTCTTTCAGGTGAGTGGCACCAAATCTTGTCACAAAGAATAAATAGTTCAAAATTCATCTCCTGCTGAAAACAACTCTGTGGTGTGGGGACCACCACACTGGCAGTGACATCCAGGGGAAATTGTCAAGAAATCTGCATTCAATGGCTGTTGGTTGTCTTCCTTGTTGGAGATACATTGCTGGAGATTAAAATGTCAAGTTAAGTCACCTTTATTTGTCGTTCGTGCATTGCAAGTCCCTACTAACTTGTAGTGTCAGTCACCCAACCAGCCAGTGTAAAGATTAATGCAGCATTTTGGCTGGTCAGTGCATGAATCATTCCATTATTTCAAATTTTATGCAAAGACCTGAAATGAATGGAGTAAATTTTATGCTTTAACCGTGATCAGCAATTCTTCTTAATTAAATCACTTTCAGAAAGCATAGAGTTTCTATTCAAACACATTTGCATTTTGCCTGAAGAAGAAACTTCAGAGCTTTTAGTGGAAATAGACACGAACTTAAAGCCCAATCTTTTTTTTTTATGAAATTTACTTTAAAAAATGTTTTCTTATATTTTCTGGTGCAATTTAAATTTTAAAAAAACGTCAGTTTTAAATCACAATCCCTGTCTGGGTTTTCAGGTTATCTTCATAGAATTGTCGAATTGTTCGATCAAAGAAGGAAACCATTCAGCCCATTGTGTCCACACTTTCTCTCAGTAATGAAATGCTGGAGGAACTCAGCAGGTCTCGCAGCTTCCATAGGAGGTAGATATACAATTGACATTTCAGGCCTGAACCCTTCTTCAAACTATCTCTGAGTCAGACCGTCTGATCTGAACCACTCCCCTTCCTTTACCTGCAGCTTTGGAAATGGTTCATTATCTTTGAAAACAACTTTGTAAAGTATTATCTTGGATGCACGATACAAAATATTTTAAGGTATTTTAAAAATTTTCAAACATTGGTCCATGCATCTATTTGGGCAGTGTGGGTGCGACAGGCCTGTTACTGTGCTGTATCTAGAATTCAGATTTATGGTCAAGAGTACATACATGACATCACATGCAACCCTGAGATTCTTTTTCTGGTGGGAAAGGCAGAATTACTATTTATTGGTTGTGCAGAAACTGTACTCAATGTACACATGTAAACAAATAAAGAAATTCAATATAGAGAGAAAAAATGTAAATAGTGGATTAAGTAAGAATCCTTAAATGATTTTGCTGATTAACAGTCTGATGATGGAGGGATAGCAGCTTTTTCTGAACCTGGTGGTGAGAGCCCTGTGGTACCTATACCTGCTTTATTGGCAGCGAGAACAGAGCGTGTGCTGGGTGGTGTGGGTCCTTGATAATTTCTGCTGCTCTCCAACAGCGGTGTTCCCTGAAGATGTTCTCGATGGTGGGGAAGGTTTTACCTGTGTTGTTCTGAGCTGTGTCCACTACCTTTTGCAGGACTTTTCACTCAGAGGTATTGGTGTCCCCATATCAGACTGTGATGCAGCTGGTCAGCACGCTTTCCACCACACATCTGTAGACATATGCCAGCATTTCCAATGTCATAACAAACCTCCACAAACCCCAGAAGAAGTGGAGGTCCTGACATACTTTATTCACAATGCCATTTATGTGTTGGGTCTAGGAAATATCTTCCAAGACAGTGACTCCCATGAACTTAAATTTGCTCACCCTCTCCACCTCTGATTCCCCGATGATGGTACGCCTCTGGTTTCCCTTCCAGAAGTCAACAATCAGCTCCCTGATTATGGTGAGATTGAGTGCGAGGTTGTTGTTGGCCATCTCCGAGTTAAATGAAGATATCTAAGTGGAGTATTGATAGATAGTGTTTAATGTTTTGATTGCAACGGCAATGAGGCAATGCGGGTGGACCTGAGGAACAAGAAAGGCATGATCACCTTGTTGGGAGTCTACTACAAGGCCCCCAAATAGTCAATGGGAATTAGAGGAGAAATATGCCAGGAGATTAGATTAAATAAAGTTGTAAGAGTATGGAATTTTAACTTTCCAAATATTGACTGGGAAAGTCATACTGTACAGTATATTGACTGGGAAAGTCATACTGTACAGTATATTGACTGGGAAAGTCATACTGTAGTCAAAAGGTTTAGATAGGGTGGAATTTGACAAATCTATTCAGGAAAATTTCCTCCACCAATGATTTTCAGGAGGGAATCAGGGAACATGACCCAGTCCTCATCGAGGGCTCAGAAGTGGAGAGGGTCAAGAACTTCAAATTCCTGGGTGTCAACATTTCCGAGGATCTGTCATGGAGCCTCCATTTTGATGCAATTACAAAGAAGGCTCCCCAGTTGCTATACTCTGTGAGGTGCTTGAGGAGATTCAGTATGTCACCGAAGACTCTGGAAAATTCCTACAGGTGTACTGTGGAGAGTATTCTGTCTGGTTGCATGACTGTCTGGTATAGAGGCGCCAACTCTCAGGACAAGAATAAACTCCACAGGGTCGTTAACTCGGCCTGCGACATCACAGGCACCAGACTTCACTCCATCAAGGGCATCTACAAGAGGCATTGTCTTAAAAAAGCAGCCTCTATCCTCAAAGACCCCCACCCCCCAGACCACATCCTCTTCACTCTGCTATCATTGGGAAGTGGGTTCGAACACTGCTATTTTTAATTTTTCTTATATCATTGTTTTAAGATGGTTCATAATATAAATGTTGGCACCGTGATGCTGCCACAATCATCGACTTTTAAGACTTGTTCATGACAATAAATTCTGATTCTGATTCTGATCTAGTTTTAGGAAATTGAGAAGGATAAGTACGTGAACATGTTTGTGGATGAGACTTGGGGGAGCAGTGAAAATTGTTCTGTCAGGTTTAAGATAGTTATGGGGAAAAGACACGGCAGAACAATAAATTAAAATTCACACTTAGGCCAAGGCCAATTTTAAAGGTATAGCTTGTCAATTGGAACAGCATGTTTGAAGGAAAAGGAACATTTTGAAAATGAGATGTTTTTAAATGTGTGTTGACAAGAGTTCAGATCTGAAGGTCCCTGTCAGAGTAAAGGGTCAGACTTGCAAGTGTTGGGAAGTGTGAATGATAAGGGATAATCAGGCCCTGGTGAAGAGCAAGAAGAAGGCATGAGGCAGATATAAACAGCTGGGATCGCGCACACCTGGAGGAGTTTCAGGATGTGAGGAGAAAGCTAACAAAGGAAATCAGGAGGGCAAAAGATCTGGAAGATAAACATTGTGGATAATCCCAAGACATTTTATAGGCACATAAAGGGGAAAAGGGGTAATCAGAGAAAAAGGGCGACCCTTCTGGAATCATTGTGGACAACTCTGTGTGGAGTTGCAGGAGATGGACAAGGTCCTCAATGAGCATTTCTTTGCAGTTTTTACTATGGAGAAAGATATGAGAACTGGGCAGTCATTGGTAATATCTTGAGAACAAGTATGCATTACTGTTGAGGAGGTGCTAAAGGTCATGATGAGTAGGAAGGTAGACCAATCTCCTGGGCTTCACCTGATATGTCCAAGGATAGTGTGGGAAGCTAGACAGGAAATTGCACGTGCCCTGGCTGAGATTTATGAGTCTTCATTAAGTACAGGTGAGGTACTGGAAGACTGGAAGGTGACAAATGTTGTGCCTCAGCAAGTTTGCAAATGACACCATACTGTCTGGTATTGTAGATAGTGTGGCGGCGCACATCACTCGTGGCGAACCGGTCCCACTTGTATTGCTGCATAGGAGGGGCAGCCGCGAGTAGATGGCACCATTGGGGGACCTCCGTGCCTCATGGCTTAGACCAAAGCACGAGCCTTGGGCGAGCATGATGACGTCACCGCCATTGCGGGGTCGAAGCTCATTCCACCCTTAAAGGGCATGTGCGAAGTTTGAATAAATTGTTTGTTTGAAACCCCCATCATGTTAGTGGTGTGTTTCACTCTGTGTAGTAGTCGCTACATTGGTGACCCCAGCGAGTCCAGATGGTTTTCTGGTCTCCAATCAATGCAGTCACAGTGAAACTGCCCCCCCCCACTTTCTGGACGCATTGCCCACGCACTTAGTTCAGGCAGGCGGAGACACAGTTTCACCTCAGACACATTACCTCAGATGCCACGATGTTCTACCACGTTGTGAGCATGCTCGATGAAGAAACCGCGGCCAGGGTGACGGCCTCATCCACAACCCACTGGACGAAGGTAAATACCTGGCTCTCAGAAGCCTCCTCCACAGGACTTTCAGCTTCTCCGGTCGGCAGCGTGCTGCCAAGTTCCTACACCTGGATGGTCTGGGCGACAGAACCCCATCTGTCCTCATGGACGAGATGCTGGCGCTGGCAGAGGGTCACAGACCCTGCTTGATGTTCATACAGGCCTTCCTCGAGCAGATGCCAGAGGACATCCCAACTCCTGCTGGCAGATGAAGATTTCTCAGATCCACGCAGAGTCGCAGCCCGCGCAGAAAACGAGCCCAGGACCCAGTTGGCCGCAAGCACCTCCCAAGCACAAACCGGAAGAACACCACCCCACCTGATGTTTCTACCATCAACACTGGGGTGCCCAAGCCTGCAAGTGCAGGCAGCCCTGTTCATTTCAGGGAAATGACCTGGCCAGCTGCCATTAATGGCTGCGACAGCTGGCCACACCAACAACCTCCTGCATGTGATTGATAAGTTCAGTGGCCGGCGTTTCCTGGTGGACACCAAAAGAGAACTGAGTGTGCTTCCCCCGACCACCCTCGAGACCCGCACCTGCACATGGGGCCCAACCAATGAAGCCAATGAATCCTCCATCAAGACTTTCGGCACACACAGCGCACAGATCCAGATTGGCAAGGACAAGTTCCGCTGGAAGTTAGTGCTGGCCTCTTTTGGCACAGCATTGTTGGGAACCGATTTCCTCCGTAGCACAGCCTGTTGGTGGATGTCATAGGCAAGCAGTTTGTACGTGCCTGCACCTTCCAATCCATCCGCCTCAATTCCACAGACACGTGCGACCCGAGTATAGCTTCCATCAGCACACCCAAGGCTGAGCATGCTTTACGATTTCCCCGCCATCCTGCAGCCACAGTTCACTTCCACCATGGAGTCCACCACCACATTTCAACCCAAGACCCCCCTCCACAGCAAAGCCAGGCAGTTGCCCCCTGAGAAGCTACAACTGGCAAAGGAGTAGTTCTCCTGACTGCAGGAACTGGGAATCATCCGCAGGTCGGATAGCCCTTGGACCTCCCCCTTCCACATGGTCCCGAAGGCTTCCGGAGGTTGGTGCCCATGCGGGGACTACCGTCACCTCAACGACACAACCATGCTGGACCGATACCCCATCCCACATGTACAGGACTTTACAGCCAACTTACACAGCGCCCGAGTTTTCTCAAAGGCCGAGCTGGTATGGAGTTACCATCAAATCCCAGTCCACCCCACCGACATCGGCAAGACCGCCATCATCATCCTGTTTGGCCTGTGGATGCCTTTCAACTTAAAAATGTGGCCCAGACATTTCAGTGGCTGATGGACGCAGTGGACAGAGACTTGGATTTCGTGTTTATCTATCTTTACAACATCCTCATCGCCAGTTGGGACCACGATGAACGCAAGGTCCATCTCCATGCTCTATTCGCCCGTCTGGCAAAGTTCGTACTCACTGTCAACATGGCCAAGTGCCAGTTCAGCAAGGAGTCCCTGCAGTTCCTGGGCCATACCATCTCTGCGGATGGGGTCACCCCAGCACCCGAGAAGGCTGCAGCCATATGCCAGTTCCCAAAGCCCAACACCCTCAAAGGTCTACAGGAATTCACCGAGATGGTCAACATTTACCACTGCTTCATCCCGGGGACAGCTCACATCCTGTGGCCATTGTTCGCACTGATCGCCACCAAGAACAAGACCCTGGAATGGATGGAAGAGAACACTTTCACCACGACGAAGGACGCCCTGGCGAGCGCCACCCTACTAGCCCACCTGCAGCCTGATGCCCACACCACACACTCGTTGGACACTTCAGCCACGGCTGTCAGGGGCATCTTGGAGCAATCAGTCAATGGCCAGTAGCACCCACTTGCATGCTTCAGCAAGCACCTCTGCCCTCGGAACTAAAATACAGTGCCTTTGACAGGGAGCTTCTGGCCCTGCATCTGACCATCAGACACTTGCAGTACTTCCTGGAGGGCAGGCCATTCACAGTTTTCATCGACCACAAACTGCTCACTCAGGCCCTCACCATGGTCTGGACTACGCCCAACTAGCACAGGCGCAGAAGGAGGATGCAGAAACACAGGCTTTCCTCATTGCCATCACGGGCCTCTGACTCCAGGACTTCAAGCTACCAGACAGCCTGACACACTGCTTTGCGATGTCTCCACCGGCTCGCCGCACCCAGTAATCCCTCCGTAATGGAAATCGCAGGCCTTCAGCACAGTCCATGACTTGGCTTACCCCTCAGTCAAGACCTCAGTTCGCATAGTGGCAGAACGGTTCGTGTGGTACAGCCTCAAGAAACAGGTAGCCCAGATGGCGAGAAACTGAACTCAGTGCCAGGCCTCCAAAGTCCAGTGCCATGTAAAGGCCCCGGAACAGCAGTTTGACTCCCCGGGCAGGATGCTCGAACACATACACATTGACATTGTGGGCTCCAGCTATTTGTTGACTGTGTTCGACTGCATGACGAGATGTCTGGAAACCAATCCGCTGAGAGACACTTCCACCGAGTCCTGTGCCAGGAACCTACTTGCCCACTGGATCACCAGGTTCAGAGATCCAGCACACATGACAAGCGACAGGGACACCCAGTTCACATCCGACCTCTGGTCACAGCTGGCAAACTACTTGGGGATCAAGCTCCATCATACCACCTCATACCATCCCCAAGCCAATGGTCTAGTGGAGCACTTCCACTGGCACCTCAAGTCAGCTCTCATGGCTCGCCTCACCGGCCCCAACTGGACAGACAAATTGCCCTGGGTCCTGCTCAGCATCAGAACTGTCCCGAAAGAAGACCTACAGGTATCATCCACGGAGTTGGTCTATAGCCCACTGTTGTTGCTACCCAGGGAGTTCTGAGAATCAGACCTTGCTGGCAGACTTGTGGGGTAAGCTTGCCTCACTAGTACCCCACCACTGATTCACCATGACAGCTACCCATCCTGCATCCCCAAAGAACTGGCCACGGCTGACTCAGTTTTCGTCCAGCGAGGCCCACACCCCGTGCCCCTGCAGCGCCCTTAAGAAGGACCCTACAATGTCCTGAAATGCTCAGGCAAGACATTCACCCTAGACATCAGGGGCAAGGGGGAGTTATTCACAGTCGACAGACTCAAGGCGGCACATCTGGACCTCAGCCAGCCAGTACTGATGAGCCGACCAAAATGACGAGGCCAGCTCCCCAAGCGGTGAGACGCATAAACCAGTTCTGGTGGGGGGGGGGGGGGGGGTTGAGTAGCAGTGCATATCACTCATGGTGAATCGGCCCCGCTTGTATCACCACACCGACGGGGCAGCCATGAGAAGACGGCACCATCGGGGGACTTCCGTGCCTTATGGCTTAAACCAAAGCGCACGCCTCAGGCGAGCATGATGACATCACCACTGACACGAGGGAAGAGCTCACACCATCCTTAAAGGGCGCACGCAAAATTTGAATAAACAGTTCGTTTGAAACCCCCGTTGAGTTAGTGGTGTGTTTCATTCTGTGTATCAGCCAGCTCCCCACCATGACTACCAGCCCCCCCCACATCTCCATCGGGTACACAGAACTCAAAAAGGTCAACCATTTCATCTGATGTAAGGATCGACAACGAGATAGACAACAGACTCGCCAAGGCAAATAGTGCCTTTGGAAGACTACACAAAAGAGTCTGGAAAAACTACCACCTGAAGAAACACACAAAGATCAGCATGTACAGAGCCATTGTAATACCCACGCTCCTGTTCGGCTCCGAATCATGGGTCCTCTACCGGCATCACCTACGGCTCCTAGAACGCTTCCATCAGTGCTGTCTCCGCTCCATCATCAACATTCATTGGAGCGACTTCATCACTAACATCGAAGTACTCGAGCTGGCAGAGTCCGCAAGCATCAAATCCACGCTGCTGAAGACCCAATTGCGCTGGGTGGGTCACGTCTCCAGAATGGAGGACCATCGCCTTCCCAAGATCGTGGTCTATGGCAAGCTCTCCACTGGCCACCGAGACAGAGGTGCACCAAAGAAGAGGTACAAGGACTGTTTAAAGAAATCTCTTGGTGCCTGCCACATTAACCACCGCCAGTGGGCTGATATCGCCTCCAACCGTGCATCTTGGTGCCTCACAGTTCGGCGGGCAGCAACCTCCTTTGAAGAAGACCGCAGAGCCCACCTCACTGACAAAAGACAAAGGAGGAAAAACCCAACACCCAACCCCAACCCACCAATTTTCCCTTGCAACCGCTGCAAACGTGCCTGCCTGTCCCGCATTGGACTTGTCAGTCACCAACGAGCCTACAGCAGACATGGACATACCCCTCCATAAATCTTCGTCAGCGAAGCCAAGCCAAAGAAAGAAAGAAGAAGATGCTGTCAGTACAAAAGTGAAGACAATTGCCAAAGTGTTCAGCAGGATCTTGATTGATTGGGCAGATGGGCAGAGGAATGCTTGATGGGATTTAATATAGAGAAGCATGAGGTGTTTCATTTTTGGATGTCTAACATGGCTAGGACCCATGGGGATATGGGGAGCATTGTAGAGCAGAGGGATCCAGGAATACAGGTACATAGATCAGGTGAATGCAGAGTCTTTTGCCCAGAGTAAGGGAATTGGAAAGAGAGGACACAGATTTAGGGTGAGAAGGGAGAGATTTAAAAGAACTTGAGGGATAACTTTTTCTATGCAGAGGGTGGTGAGCATATGTGATGGGCTCCGAGAGAATCCACTTGAGGCAGGTACTATTGGAACATTTAAGAAAAAAAATTAGGTGATATAAGGATCCGTTTGGGTAACAAGGATGTTGACAGGCCTTGAAGAACTGAGTCATAGGGAAAGATTAAACAGATTAAGTCTTTATTCCCTGCTGGGGCATATCTATGGAAAATAGCACCCATGGCAAGCACTGATATTGTCCCCCTGTCTAAATATCTGACACCCATCTTTTAGATAACTCTACCATAATATCAGCTCAAAAATGCAAGTCAAGCTTGTTAAACTTTTAATTAACAAATTATGGCACTCATGAAAATTAGAACTGCACCTTCCTTACTTTCACTGATGTACTTGGTCTATGATGTGATCAAAGTCCATTTTTTCAGTTTCTTCTCTTTCTAAACTCAGCAGAGCATGATCACAGAGTCGGCCTTGACCCATGGACGCTCAGTGCAGCCTGCTCCTGAAGACCAGCAGGTCGGATGGGCAGCCTTCGACATGCACGTTGTTGAAGAAGCACAGGGCGCGATGAGCTCCTGCATCCCATCATCACAGTTCGGTAGCTCCTAGAACACGGGCTCACTCAGGCTGAATGCCTCGTAAACGCTGTCCCAGAGCCACTCAAGGCGGGGGTCATCGATCGACATGACCCAACTGGGCCGGGCCTCACCACCGGATCCGCACTCTTAACAGCTGAGCTCGCACCCTCAGGCCACTGGGGGCAGGCCAGAGTCCCGTCTCCATGGAGATTGCAGCGTTTACTCTGTGATGGTAACTTCACCAGAGTTTGAACTGCTTAGCGGCCGCAATGTCGGTGCACAGGCCCAAAAATTCTGCTCCTCAGAGGATGACTTGTCTGACTTTAATAGAAACTGCTCAATGCCACCCGCCTTCAAGTAGCACCCAGGACACATGCCATACCTGCCATATCTTAGATACACCACTGTTACCCTGGAGCATAGAAGATTGAAGGGAGATTTGATAGAGATGTATAAAACTATCAGGAGTATAGATAGAGTAAAGCATTTTTTTTTCACCAAAGGTGAGGAAAGACAAGAACAAGAGGACATGAGTTAAGAGTGAAAGGGAGATATTAAAGGGGATCTTATGGGGAACTTCATCACGCAGAGAGTGGTGAAAGCATGGAACGAGCTGCCAGCTGAAATGGTGAACGCGGGCTCAATTTTGACATTTAAATTTGGATAGGTACATGGGTGGGAGAGGAATGTAGGGTTATGGTCCACATGCAGGTCGATTGGGGTGAAGCAAAATAATAGTTCTATACAGAGCAGATGGGCCAAAGGGCCTGTTTATGTGCTGTGTCATCTATGCTCATGAAAACATGAAAACAATGCATGTTTTGTAGAAATGGAAGAGGGTGGTCAGGAACATGCAAATTGGAACTAATAATTATGAAAAAAAAACTCATTTATAAACTTGGTCTTTTGACCCAATAAGAGGTTTACAGGATGATGAAAGGCATTAATCGTGCCAAAGCTGAAATGGCTAACACGATAGGGCATAGATTTATGGTGCTTGGGAATAAGTACAGGGGGTATAGAATTTAATTTTTTTAATTTAATATTTAATTTTTTATATTTTAAATTTAATCATACTGACGGCCATTTGGGCCCATGAGCCCGTGCCACCCAATTTACACCTAATTGACCTACAATCCCCCCAGTTCACTTTGAACGGTGGGAGGAAACCGGAGCTCCAGGAGCAAATCCATGCAGACACGGGGAGAATGTACAAACTCCTTACAGACAGCGCGGGATTAGAATTCTGGTCCTGATCGCTGGCGCTGTAAAGGCGTTGCACTGATCACTATGCCAACCGTGCCACCCTAAGAAGAAGAGGAATGATTTTCGCACTGAGAGTGGTGGGTGCGTGGCATACACTTCCGGGAACAGTGGTGGAAGCAGGTACAATAGGATCTTTTAAGAGACTATTAGATAGGTACATGGAACAGAGAAAAATGGAGGGTCCTGCAGTAAGGAAATTCTAGGCAGTTGTGCTAACCTCAACGGCAGGACCTGTACTGCACTGTAGATTTCTATGTTCTATGTACAATTCTAAATCTCGGGTACCCGTTTTATACTGCACTTTTAATAGCTGCTTAAGTTAAGATGTAATTTATGATCTGTACAGCACTTTGGTCAATGTGAGTTGTTTTAAATGTGCTATATAAATAAACTAAACTATGTTCTATAAAAAACCATCTGCACAGATTTTATGGACTGATTAGCCAGTTGAGTGTTGTAATTTTCAATGCAAGGGCCATGGCTTTACTAACTAGTATATAATATGAATGAATGTATGAATGAATAAGAGTTGATTGTGTCATACAAAAGTACAATGCACAAATGCACTGAACAATTTATTTTTCTACAGCCAGACAGGTGTGCAAGATATACCAACAATAATGGTGTAAACTAAATTACAATACAGAAAAAGAGATAATAATTATAAATATAAAAAGATCGATAAATACTCACAGTGTTTTGTATAAATGAGTCTTGGATAGTTAGTGTGACCCATTCCTTTGGTCGCTCAACATTCTCACTGCTCGTGGGAAGAAGCTGTTCCTCAGCCTGGTGGTGCTGGCTCTGATCCTCCTGTATCTCTTCCCTTGATGGGAGCAAATCAAAGATGTGTGCAGGGTGGAAGGGGTCCTCGATAATTTTGCACACCCCCTTCAGACAACGATCCCGGTAGATCAAGTCGATGGGGAGAGAAAGACTCCAGTGATCCTCTCTGCCACTCTTATAGCCGTGTGGATTGACTTCCGATCCATTTCTCTGCAGCAACTGTACCTCACTGTGATGTAGCCGGCCAGGACCTTTCAATAGAGCTCCTATAGAAGGTTGACATAATCGTGGCCGGTAGTCTTCTCAGGAAGTGCAATCGCTCTCGCACATTCCTGACAAATGAGGAGCTTTTGAGTGTCCATGATAGGTCAGTAGTTAAGTGAACTCAAAGGAACTTGGTGCTCTCCACTCTCTCTACTGCAGAGTTATTGATGTGTAGTGGAGGGTAGTCATTCCTGGTCCTCCTGAAGTCCACGATCATTTCCTTTGTCGTGTTCACGTTGAGAGTCAGGTTTGTTCCTCTCGCACCACGTCACGAGATTTCCCACCTCTTCTCTGCAGTGCATCTCACCATTGTTGCTGATGAGGCCAGCGGCTGTTGTGTCATCTGCAAACTTGATGACACTGTTGAAGCTGGATCTGGCGATGCAGTCATGGGTCAGTAGCTTGAACAGAAGCGGACTGAGCACACAGCCCTGACGTGCACCAGTGCTCAACCTGACGGTGCTCAATATTCCGCTATTGACCCAGACAGACTGTGATCATTCCATTAGCATGTCCAGAATCCAATTACAGAGAGGAGTGTTGAATCCCAGCGAGAACAGATTCTCCACCAGCCTCTAGGGAAGGATCATAATAAATGCTGTGCTGGTCAATAAACAACAGCCTGGCACATGAGGTATCGTTCTCCAAGATGGAGTGAAGCAACAAGGCTATAGTATCATCTGTGGAATGGTTTCTTCTATAGGCAAATTGAAATGGATTCAGCGTTTCTGAGAGGTGTGATGCTTTGATGCATTCCATCACCACATGCTCAAAGCATTCCATAATGGTGGAGGTGAGTGCCACAGGGTGGTAGTCATGGAGGCCTGTTATTGTCGCTCTTTTGGGAACTGGGATGATGGTGGCTGTCTTGAACCCTGCAGAATGATGGACTGCTTCAGTGAGATGTTGAAGATGTCTGTGGAAGACCTCAATCAATTGGTCTGTGCAGTCCTTCAGTACCCAACCAGGTGTATTCACCAATACAGTTAGTGCAAAGGAGAAAAATGATTTTCAAAATTCAGATTTATTGTCAGAATGCATACATGGCATCTCATACAACCTTGAGATTCATTTTCCTATGGCTGAGGCCGAATTACCTTATTGGTAGTGCAAAAAAAAACTGTACTCAACAAACATATGAAAACAAATAAAGAAATGTAAACAAACTAACTGTGCAATACAGAGAGAAAAAAATGGTGTCAAGGGCGCATGGTTGGCATAACGGTTAGCACGACACCAGCGATCAGCACAGGACCGGGGTTCATATCCCACGCTGTCTGTAAGGAATTTATACATTCTTCCCGTGTTTGTGTGGGTTTTCTCCAGTGACTTTGGTTTCCTCCCACCATTCCAAACGTGCCAGGGGTGTAGGTTAATGGGGTGGCACAGCCTTGTGGGCTGAAATGGCCTGTTACTGTGCTGTATGTCTAAATTTAAAAATCTAAAATTTGTTGCAATTCAAGCTTCTGTGCTTTCTGTATCATCTGCCTGGAGGTAGCAGCAAAAGGAGATTGTGACCAGGGTAATAGCTGTCTTCTTGAGACAGTACCCCACATAAGTGGGAAGTTGGTGACCATTCCAGACTTAGAATCATCATTATTATGTACACACGTAGAATAATCCTAAAACGGGCTGAGTGACATACACAACATTGAATGTTAGCATTCACTTCTTTATTTTCAGTTCCAACCAAGATGTCAGCTTCTGCTGAGTCAATTTTGTAAAAATAGTATTTAGAAACTCAGAATCAGAATTAGAATAAAAATCAGAATTTATTGTCACGAAATGTGTTATTTTGCGACAGCCTCACAGTGCAAACATTTATATAAACCACTTTACAAAAATAAATAAAACTAGTGCACCAAAAGTCAAAGTACGGCAGTGTCTTTGGTTCATTGATTATTCAGGAATCTGATGGCAGTGGGGAAGAAGCTGTCCTTGTGCCGCTGAGTGCTCGTCTTCAGCCTCCTGTACATTTTTCGCAAGGGTACCAGAGTGAAGGGGGCATGGCCTGGGTAGTGAGGGTCCTTGAAGATAAAGGCTGCTATCTTAAGATGCTGAATCTTGAAGATGTCCTGGATGGAGTGATGCTTGGCGCTTGGGATGTTGCAGGTTGAGTTAATGATCCTCTGGGGTTTTTCTTGTCCTGAGCAGTGGAACCTCCGTACCAGACAGTGATCCAACCACCCATAATTCTCTCCATGGTACACCTGTAGAAGCTATCGAGATTCTTCTGCGGCATACTGAATCTCCTCAAACACCTCAAAGTACAGCCGCTAGCAAGCCTTCTTTGTGATTGCATTGACATGGAGGCTCCAGGACAGATCCTAAGAGATGTTGACACCCAGGAATTTGAAGTTCTTGACCCTTTCCACTATTGAGCCCTCGATGACGACTAGTTCGTGTTCTCCTGATTTCCTCCTGAAGTCCACAATCATATCTTTTGTCTGTTAATGTTGAGTGCAAAGTTGTTGGTGTGAAACCACCCAATGTGCTGGTCTATTTCCCTCATTGCAGTCTGTGATTCTGCTGACAACCCATGGTCTCATCAGCAAATTTGCAGATAGCATTGGAATTGTGCTGGGAACAATTGTCCTGGGTGTATAGTGAGTAGAGCCGTGGACTAAGCACGCATCTTTGAGGTGAATCTCTGTGGATAGTAGTGAGGAGGAGACGTGGTCTTCAATTTGCTCTGACTCTGGTCTTCTGATGAGGAAGTCAAGGATACAGTTGCAGAGGATTGTGCAGAGGCCCAGGGTTTGGAGCTTGTTGACCAATAATAGTGTTGAAGGCTGATTCACAACATTCTTTGACTTAGCCATCTTTTTCACGCACTATACAATCCACTAAACTGCAACAACTCACCAGGACCAAGACACCTCCTCCAATCTCCCCGCAGTCATGCATTTCCATTACTTAAATAAAAACAGAAAATGATTGAAACACTCAACAGGTCAGGTGGCATCTGTGGAGACAGAAATAGAGTTAACTTTGCAAGACATTGGCAGGGCATCAGTTCCCTTCACTCACACAATCCTGACTCCTTTATACCTAAGATTTCCATGAAGAGGAACATTCAGAGCTTTAATTAATTTTTGGCCTTGCCTCAGAACTGGCACTGGGATAAATTATGGAAACGAAGCCTTAGGCCAATCTGAAACAGTGACTCATTAATGCTGATTGGGTAAACCGTTGGGACCTGACAAGCAACTTACCCAGATGGAGAAATGATTTTCATAAAATCACGGAAATGTTCAGTGGGGAATGAGACCATTAAACCTATCAAGCCTAGCTCTTTAAATAAGCAAACATTCTTAGACCTAATCCCTTCCTTTTGACTGTAAGCCCATCATTTCCTTCTTCTTGGGTTCTTGGCCAACTCCCA
The DNA here is from genome assembly GCF_036971445.1 of Narcine bancroftii. Classification (NCBI taxonomy): domain Eukaryota; kingdom Metazoa; phylum Chordata; class Chondrichthyes; order Torpediniformes; family Narcinidae; genus Narcine; species Narcine bancroftii. Next base: position 145,276,812 of record NC_091469.1, read on the forward strand.
TCTAAATGTCAGCCCGCCACCACTTCTCAGGTGGTGTTTGACCTGCCAGGGATCCTTTCACAATGCTCTACTGTCCATGTCCTTGTTGGTGGCTGAGACTGCAGGTTCATGAACAAAGTTCTAGATCCCAGCAACTCCCTGGGTAAACTATAAAACTTTCATCACCCCCACCCCACCCGCTGCTGCTTAGTTTCTGATCAATGACTTCTGGACAACCTTTCTCAGTGGTCGTGAGCTGAAGGGATGGACAGCAGTGATGGGGAGGGAAGTGTCAGGAACAGTGGAGCTTGTGTTCCTACATCTCCCAGCCACACAGCAACATATTTTAATGTAACATTCTTCTTTTGTTTTAAAATATTTTTATTGATTTCAATAAAGAACTTATACAAACGAAAAAGGTACAATTCAATAAGATGATATGGACAGTTACACAAACTAAATAAGACATTCCGTATAACCTGAACATACATAAATTGTAAATCAAATCCATAATTCATATTCCAAACAGTATATACTTTTTTTTTAAGAAAAGAAACTCTAATAATGCAAAAGAAAGAAAGGACAGAAGAAAATAGTAAAGGAGAAAAACTCAAACCCCTTACCTAACCACGTTGCCAGATGCTATATAAAAGTAAAGGGAAAGGTTCCATTATTGTCATATAATACTACATTTAGAATGAAACATACATGAAATTCTTTAACTTTGTCACCATTCTTCAACTTTAACAGAGAGTTACCATTTTGTCCAGTGCCCCTCACAGAATTGAGGCCCCAGTGAGGGACAAACTCACAACCCTCTGGTTTACAAGGCCAGTGCTCTAACCAAAGAAAAACAAAAGTTTTTAAAAAAAGAACTTGGAAAAGACAGACAATTTAATTACATTGGAGTAAAATCATGAAGAAAAATAGTGAGTTTTAAATGACCCCCCCCCCATAACTTCTGGATCTTATCTCTAAATTATTAATTGAATAACAAACCTTTTCCATATTTAAACAGGACATGATGTCACACAACCACTGACCATGAGTAGGCGGGTTTTCATTACTTTTCATTAAGTAAAACCGCTCGCCTCATCAAAAGAGAGGCAAAAGAGGGCCGCCAAAAGGTTTGGTATTAAATCTATATTGAAAGTTTTTGATAGAGTATGGAAAACCTCGCTCCAGTATTTTTCGAGACTAGAACAAGACCAGAACATATGAATTGATGGTGCTTCAACATTCTTTAAGCTTTACCTTTTGTTGGCTTTTATAGTGACAGGAGACTGGAACCTGGCAAAGGGACTCACAGCAGAAGCTACAGGTCCATTGTTTACAACACCAAAGGAGGTCATTCAGGTCATATTGGTTCCCAGCTGAGAATTCCTATCTGCCCCATTTGCCTTTCCCCTGTAGACCTGCAACTTAAGAGTTATAGAGTCATGGAGACAGACAGCAGAGAAAAATGTCCTTGAGCCTTGACAAAGGGTTTCGGCTCAAAACATTGGCCATTATTTTTCTCCCACTGATGCTGCTCAACCCACTGAGTTCCTCCAGCAGATTGTATTTATCTTCAGATCCCAGCAATCTCTCATGTGTCTCCTTGAGCAAACTATGTCCATGTTGTCCATCAGTTACCCAATTATCCTGAGTTAAACAGGAAATTCTGCACACATGATCCCATTTGATGATCCCATTTACCAGCTCTTGATCTCTGCTTTGGTAATTGTAGTGGAATACACAATCCATCTCCTGGATTGTCACCTTGTCGTGGTGGAGAAACGTGTAGTCCTGTGATCCCGAGAGCAATGCCTTCTGGACCTATGCTCCTGTGGGTAAGGTAGAGGGTGAGGTCCCTGACAAACAACAATCCAACCAAGACCTCAACTTTGGAACAGGCCGACCAAGTTTCTTTGAAACCAACGGCTGTGAAGGTGGATGACGGCTGCAACACTGGAACTAGTTAGTTGACGTGAGGTATCGTGTGCTTCTTGGAGTGCAACATCAAGTACACGTTAAACAAATACATGCACAGGCATCTTTACTCGGTGGATCAACAGATCGAAACTCAGCAGGTCACATCAACAGAAGGAAAACATAGCCAACGCTTTGGGCCTGAGCCCTTCATCGAGGTATGAGAACAAAGCTGGCAGCCACCTGAATAAATAGGTGCTCAATGAAATGATCTCCCAGTCTATATCCAGTCTTTCTGATATAGAGGAGGCCACAACTGGGGGCATTGATAGAGTATGGAAAACTCTATTGGTTGCAATAGATGACTTCTGAAGATTCACAACTAAATTGTTACTTCACTTAAGGATTGTTTGGGGATCAAAATGGTGGTGAGGGAGGAGGTGTAGACACACATGTAGCATGTCTTGTAGTCACGGGGTAGGTACCAAGGGATCAATGGTAAAGGATGAGTGGACGAGGGAGATCCAGAGAGAATGGCCTCTGCAGAAAGCTGAGAGGGGAGGAGAGGGGAAGAGCTGTTTGATGGTGGAATCATATTGTCTGTGAAGGCTGTTGGGGTGATGAAGGGATGGAATTCCTGTCCTTGCTCTATCTCAGGGCAGAAGGGGGCCAGGCAGATATGCAGGAATTAAGGAGATAGAGTAAGGGCTGAGTTGATGGCAGTTGAGAAGCCACATTTTTTGAAGAAGGAGGACATATCAGGTGTTCTGGAATGGAAGATGTCATCCTGAGAGCAGATGAGGCAGTAGAATTGAGAGAAAGGAATAGAACCTTCAGAAGGAACAAAGTGTAAAGAGGAGTAGTTAAGGTATCTGTGGGAGATGGTAGGTTTATAGAAAATATCTGTTGAGGGTTTGCCTCCCAACAATTGAGACAGAGAGTTCAAGATAGGGGAGAGTGTGGCTAGAGATGGACCAAGTGAGCTTGAGTCTGGGTGAAAGTTACCAGCAACATGGACAAAACAAATCAGCGCATCATGGGTACAGGAGGCAGCACCAATGTAGTCGATGATGTAGCAGAGGAAGAGTTGAGGAGCCTTAAGCATGGATTGCACTGCAAAGCCAACAAAAATGCTGGGACCTATGCAGGTGCCCATAGCTACCTCTTTGACTTGGACAAAGTGCGATGAGTCAAAGGAGTGAAAGAAATGACCATTGACCAGTGGCACTCACATCAACAGTGATGTTTCGAAAGGCCGGTGATGAAGCAGATCTGCTCCTCTCTGAGCTATGACATGGATCCATTTTAACTCACCTGTCACAACCACAGATCTATGGTGGATGCCTTCTCATGAACTGTACACAGAGCCCTCAAACACCTGGACAGCAAAGCTGCATACATCAGGATAGTCTCTATCGACGACATTTCAGCATTTAACACTATCATCCCCTCAAAACTGATCAGAAAACTCCAAGACCTGGGGCTCAATGCCCCACTGTATAAATGGATCATCATGGATTTCCTCACCTCCAGACTACAATCAGTGAGGATTGATAAGAACATCTCCTCCATAATCTCCACCAGTACCAGAGCACCTCAGGGCTGCGTTCTTAGCCCCCTGCTCTACTCATTTTACACCTATGACTGTGTGGCTCGGTACGAGAATAACACTGCCTCCAAATTCGCTGATGATACCACGGTAGTGGGTTGTATAAAGAAAGGTGACAAGTCAGCATACAGGAGGGAGATTGAAAACTTGGCTGGATGTTGCGCCAACAATAACTTTGCACTCAATGTCACCAAAACCAAGGAGCTGATTGTTGAATTCAGGAAGGGTAAACCAAAGGTTTATGATTCAGTGATCATTGGAGAAACAGAGATAAGGGAGGGTGATCAAATTTAAGTTCTCGGAGGATCTTTCCTTGAACCAACACACTAATGGCAACAGCAATCATCAAGGACTCATGCCATCCAGCACATTCTCTGTTCTCACTGCTGCCATCAGGAAAGAGGTATAGGTGCCACAAGGCTCGCACCACCAGGTTCAGAAACAGTTGCAACCCCTCTGTCATCGGACTCCTCAACAACAAACTCAATCAGGGACTCATTTAAGGACTTGCTTTTGCGCTTTTTTGATTGCTTTCTGTATTGCACAGTCAGCTGTTCACATTTGTTTATTTGTTTTGCATGTGTATATTATGTACAGTTTTGTTTTTGTCACTACCAATAAGTGGCAATTCTGCTCGACCATCAGGAAAAAGAATCTCAGGGTTGTATGTGATGTCATGTATGTACTCTGACAATAAATCTGAAATCTGTAATCTGAGATGTTATTGGTGGTGAGAACAAGTTCAGCCAGCCAAGAGGGTAGTGGTGGAGGAGAACTGGTTGGATCTGTAGTTGATCGAAACACGAAATGGTTTGAGACCTTCAGTATGGGGGATGGAGGTGTATAGAGATTGGACATCCATAGTAAAAACAAGACACTCTAGTCCAGGGAACTGGAATTTGTGGAACTCCTCCTTGGTTCTTTTTCCAATATACATATACAACATATAACAATTTCAGCACGGAAACAGGCCATTAGGCCCTTCTAGTCCGCACCAAACCAAACACCCCTCTCTAGTCCCACCTCCCTGCACAATGCCCATAACTCTCCATCTTCTTCTCATCCATATACCTGTCCAACCTTTTCTTAAATAATACAATTGACTCCGCCGCCACTATTTCTCCCGGAAGCTCATTCCACACGGCTACCACTCTCTGAGTAAAGAATTTCCCCCTCATGTTACCTCTAAACCTCTGCCCCTTAATTCTTAACTCATGTCCTCTTGTTTTAATCTTTCCTCCTCTTAACAGAAATAGTCTATCCACATCCACTCTGTCTATCCCTTTCATAATCTTAAATACTTCTATCAAATCCCCTCTCAAACTTCTACGCTCCAAAGAATAAAGACCTACCTAATCTGTCCAATCTCTCCCTATACTCTAGATGCTTAAACCCAGGTAACATTCTGGTAAACCTTCTCTGCACTCTCTCCACTCTGTTTATATCCTTCCTATAATTAGGCGACCAGAACTGCACACAGAACTCCAAATTAGGCCACACCAACGTCTTATACAATCTCAACATCACCTCCCAACTCCTATATACCATGCAATGATTGATAAAGGCCAGCATACTAAAAGCCTTCTTCACCACCCTATTCACGTGAGTTTCTACCTTCAGGGAACGATGTACCGTTACTCCTAAATCTTTCTGCTCTTCTGTATTCATCAATGCTCTCCCATTTACCACGTATGTCCTGTTCTGATTCTTCTTACCAAAATGAAGCACCTCACACTTATCAGCATTAAATTCCATCTGCCATTTTTCAGCCCATTTTTCTAAGCAGCCCAAATCCCTCTGCAATCCTTGAAAACCTTCTTCATTATCCACTATTCCACCTATCTTAGTATCGTCTGCATATTTACTAATCCAATTCACCACCCCATCATCTAGATCATTAATGTATATAACGAACAACAATGGGCCCAATACAGATCCTTGAGGCACACCACTGGTCACCACCCTCCAACCTGACAGACAATTATCCACTACCACTCTCTGGCCTCTCCCTTTCAGCCAATGTTCAATCCATTTGACTATCTCAAAATTTATACCTAAAGACTGCACCTTCCTAACTAACCTTCCATGTGGTACCTTATCGAAGGCCTTACTGAAGTCCATATAGACAACATCCACTGCGCTACCCTCATCCACATTCTTAGTCACCTCTTCAAAAAATTCAATCAGATTGGTCAAACATGACCTTCCTCCCACAAATCCATGTTGAGTGCTCCTGATCAGACCCTGTCTATCCAGATGTTTATAAGTACTATCTCTAAGAATTTTCTCCATTAATTTACCTACCACAGACGTCAAACTTACAGGCCGATAGTTGCCAGGCTTCCTCCTTGAACCCTTTTTAAATAATGGAACCACATGCGCAATGCGCCAATCCTCCGGCACTATCCCCATATCTAATGACATTTGGAAAATTACCGCCAGAGCCTCTGCTATTTCCTCCTTCACTTCTCTCAATGTCCTGGGGAAGATCCCGTCTAGTCCCGGAGACTTATCCACCTTTATATTCTTCAAAAGCCCTAAAACTACATCTTTTGTAATCTCTATATTCCCCATATTTACCCAATTTGCTTTTTTTATCTCACATCTCCCAATATCCTTCTCCTTAGTGAATACCGAAGAAAAGAAACTGTTCAATATCTCCCCCATTTCTCTAGGCTCCACACACAGTTTTCCGCTCTGATTTTCTAAGGGACCAATTTTGTCTCTAGCTTTCCTTTTACCATTAACATATTTGTAGAACTCTTTTGGATTAGTTTTCACCCTGCTTGCCATAGTTTCCTCGTACCTTCTTTTAGCTTTCCTAATTCCTCTCTTAAGATTCCTCTTACATTCAATGTATCTTTCAAACATCTCCTTAACTCCATGCTTCTTATATCTAATGTACGCCTCCCTTTTTCTTCGAACCAAGTTTCCAATATTCCTTGAAAACCACGGCTCTCTCAAACCTTTTGCCCCTCCTTTTAACCTAACAGGAACATAAAGCTTTTGCACTCTCAAAATCTGATCTTTAAAAGACTTCCATCTCTCTACTACATCCTGCCCATAAAACAAATTGTCCCAATGCACACCCTGCAAGTCCTTTTGCATCTCCTCAAATCTAGCTTTTCCCCAATCAAAAACCTCAACCCTTGTCCTGACTTCTCTTAAGGGACAATTTACAGTGCTCATCTAACATACAAGCACATCTTTGAGATGTGGGTAGAAACCAGAACATCCAGGGCAATGCGCACACAATCAGAAAGAGAACATGCTGATAGAACCTAAGGGCAGGATCAAGCCCAGTGTGGTAAACCACTGTTACACTGTGTTTGGCTGCTATTTACTGGACACACCTTCTGAGACTGATCCTACCCATAGCCCCTTGCAGGCTGCCCCTTTCCTTTTGATCTGATCAGTCAAGGAGGTGCAAGGCTGTTTGATACTGTTCCAGTCTTTAGCTATTAAAAACCTGATTGTTTCACTACTCAGACTTTTGTGAATTACTGAAGGTACATCAATTTTAATAGCTAAAATTTTCTAAGGAGTATGGAACAGTACCTAAAACCAGAGAAACTTGACACCGACCCCTGGTCGCCAGATGCCCAGAACACCTTTGAGCTGTGTCTATGAAGCTTTGAAAACGTTTTTGGCAGCAGCCACGGGCGCCATTACCACAGTCGCAAATCAGCTGAGTCCACTCCTCACATGGGTCGAGCCCTAGGTTTTTCCCATGATCAGTAATGCCAACACATACCAGGCAGCGATGGAGATCCTCAAGATTCAATATCGCCAGAAGGTTAACGAGGTCTATGCCAGGCATGTCCTGGCAATCATCTCCTGGTGAGTTTAGTGCTGAGTTCTTGTGGGCCCTCCGGATCATGTGCAGAGCTGTAAAGGCACAACATTTCCCTTGACAAAATAAGCCCAAAATGCATTCAAACAGGTCAAAGATGACATCACCAAGGCAACCATGCATCCCATAGACGAGTCAACGCCATTCCAAATGGAGGGTGATGTGTCTGACTTTGCTCTGGCAGCCACACTCAACCAGACATGCAGGCCCATCGCCTTTTATTCACGTAGCCTCAAAGGTCCTGAGATTTGCCACTCCTCCTACGAGAAGGAGGCCCAGGCTATTGTGAAGGCAATATGCCATTGGGGGCACTAGCTTGATGGGGAATGGTTCACACTTCTCACAGACCAGCGAGCAGTCACATTCATGTTTAATAATAAACCATGGGGCAAAAATTAAAAAAATGATAAAATCCTCATGTACAGACCTGGCAAACTTAACAAGCCCCCAGATGCCCTTTCCCATGGAACCTGTGCTAGTCTTCAAATGGACAAACTACAAACTCTTCACAATAACCTCCATCATCCTGGAATTACCAGATTTTTTTCATTTTGTCCAATCTTGGAATCTACCTTACTCTGTCGAGGAGGTTTGGACAATAACTATAAATCGCCAAGTCTGTGCCGAATGCAAACCTCAGTTCTACCGGCCAGATAAGGTTAAATCAAGGTTACAGACAAGGTCTCATCAAGGTTATCCACCCCGTTCAGCATTGACTTCAAATGTCCCCTCCCCTTCTCCAACCGGAATGTCTATTTCCTTACTATTATTAATGAATATTCCTGCTTCCCCTTCACCACCTCATGCACTGACATTACCACAGCCACTGTCATCAAGGCTCTCCATAGTATCTTCATGCTCTTTGGGTGGGTACCCCAGTTTTATCCACAGCGACCGGGATACATCATTCATGAGCGATGAGCTGCACAGTACCTGTTGGCCAGGGCCATCACTTACAAGCAGAACCATAAGGTACAATACCAGAGTTAACAGGAAAATGCCACGGTCTGGAAGGCCATCCTCCTGGCACTGAGGTTACAGGTTCTCCTCGTCCAATTGGCAAGGAGTCCTCCCTGAGGCACTTCACTCCCTTCAGTCACTTTTATGTATGGCCACCAACAGCACGCCTCGTGAACAGGTGCTTGCCTTCCCTCAGAAGACTTCACGGACTTCACTGCCCACTTAGCTTAACTCACCAGGACCTATCCTGCTCCACAAGCATGTTAGTCAATCTAAGACTGACCCACTTGTTGAGAAGGTCTGCTTCCTCCATGCCAACCCCCAGTATGCTTACATTGCCTTCCCTGATGGGCAAGAATACAGTCATGATCCGAGTCCTGGCACTGTTGGGAACCCCTCCTGACCACCACTGATTTTCCACAGACACACTCTCCCACTTTGACCTTAGGGGCCCCCCAAACCTGCAGATGACCACCCCTTACCCCAGGCTACTATTGCTGCCAATAATGTACAAACACCACACTCCTTTACACGCCGACCTGTTCCTCCCCTTGGCAATCCATTAACAGACCAACCCCTCAACCTGATCATGGCATTCCCCCCCCTCCTCCAACATACATTTAATCTTTTTTTCTTTCTTTGGCTTGGCTTCGCGGATGAAGATTTATGGAGGGGTACGTCCACGTCTGCTGCAGGCTCGTTTGTGGCTGACAAGTCCAATGCGGGACAGGCAGACATGGTTGCAGCTGTTGCGAGGGAAAATTGGTGGGTTGGGGTTGGGTGTTGGGTTTTTCCTCCTTTGCCTTTTGTCAGTGAGGTGGGCTCTGCGGTCTTCTTCAAAGGAGGTTGCTGCCCGCCAAACTGTGAGGCGCCAAGATGCACGGTTTGAGGCGAGATCAGCCCACTGGCAGTGGTCAATGTGGCAGGCACCAAGAGATTTCTTTAGGCAGTCCTTGTACCTCTTCTTTGGTGCTCCTCTGTCACGGTGGCCAGTGGAGAGCTCGCCATATAACACGATCTTGGGAAGGCGATGGTCCTCCATTCTGGAGACGTGACCCACCCAGCGCAGCTGGATCTTCAGCAGCGTGGACTCGATGCTGTCGACCTCTGCCATCTCGAGTACTTCGACGTTAGGGATGAAAGCGCTCCAATGAATGTTGAGGATGGAGTGGAGACAACGCTGGTGGAAGCGTTCTAGGAGCCGTAGGTGATGCCGGTAGAGGACCCATGATTCGGAGCTGAACAGGAGTGTGGGTATGACAACATTTAATCTGTAACGTATGTATATACACTGTTACACCATGTTTGGCCGTTATCGACTGGACGCGCCTCCTGAGACTGATCCTACCTATAGCATCTTCCAGGCTGCCCCCTTTCCTTTTGCTCCGATCAGTCAAGGAGGTGGATGGCTGTTTGATAGTGTTCCAGTCTTTAGCCAGTAAAAGCCTGATTGTTTCACTACTCAGCCTTTTGTGAATAATTGATGGTACATCACCCAGGACCAAGAAGGTGTGAGATACCCTGTACCCAGAGTCATGTTATTCATTTTAAGATGTCTTCAAAGGACACATAAAGTGGCTATATAAATAAGAGTATTTCATTTTCATTCCCCTGGCTTCAAATCAACTATTTCAATAACCAGACTGAACAATATTCAGCCCTGCCTCTGCTATATGCAAGTCTGTTCAAATAAAATGAGAGAAATATAACCACATCCATTTTGTGTAATGCTCACAACATGTATTCCAGGAGAGCATTAGAGTGTCAACAACAATAAACTTCATTGAAGATCAAATATTTACACAAGGTTTGAACAGCAACATTTGGTGGCAGCCAAGGGCAACCCCTGAATGGGGTTCCAAAATCTTAATTTTGGAATTAACCATGCCGGGCACCCTTTCACATCCCATGTTGCACTTTCGGATTAGTTTCATCAGGCCGCTTCAACTCCAGTGGCCACAAGCGTATTCCTGATGCCAACAATTGTTTGTTTTCTTTCTGCATTTGCGGGTATAGTCAAAGAATTAACAGTTGCCTACTTCCAGAAATCAATCTACAAAATAACTGGTAGTCTTAAAATGCCACTTTTGAATCCTCTTCAAATTGTTCAAATTATAACACTGATTAAATTTTGTCCTGCCAGGATGAGACAGGATTTAACATGTCATTGGCTGAGATGTAGAATCTTTGCCTTTAAATCAGTTGTACTGTCCCTTCTGCAAGCAGTATTCCATATCAGTCAGAGATGCTGCCCTTGAGTCTCTCCTCTTAAATGGATGTAAGTAATCTCTTGGTATCATTGAAGAAGAATTTTCAAAGATTATAATACTTTTCTCCATCTGTGCATTCATCTCATTCCTATGCCCGTCCACCATTATGCTTTCATTCATTTTCAGAGTGAGGTTCCATGAACCTCTGCAGTAATTTTGGTGACAATACTCCTAAATCACTCTCAACTATTGTTTAACAGGAAACGTGCTAGTGTGGGTAGACCACTGGCTGACTGGCAGAAAGTAGAGAGTCGAAATACTGGGAAAATATTCTGGTTGGCTGCCAGTTCACAGAGGTCGAGGTCAGGGTCACTTCTTTTTTATGTTGAATATCAATGATTTAAATCATGGAATGAATGGCTCTGTGGCCAAGTTTCCAGGTGGAGGAGCAGGTAGCATAAAGGAAACACAAAGGCCGCAGAAGGAATTAGATGGATTATGAGAATGGCAGAGAAGTGGCAAATGCAATTCGATGTCGAAAAGGTGTGGGTATGCATTGAGTGAGAAGAAATAAATGGACAGACTCTTTTCTAAATAGGGAGAAAATTGAAAATTCCCAGGTGCAAAGGGACCTGGGAGTCTGCATGCAGGTTCCATGAAGGTAAACTTTTAGGTTGAGGAAAGCAATATAAATGCTGTTACAAGATCAAACCAGCAACCACAAAGAAGGCAGATCACATAGGGGTAAAGATGAACAATTACTTTATTAACAAAAATTCACCTTCAAACTTTAATTCAAAAACCCCCCCCTTATATAACAATGCCCACTGGTTACTATGCAGATTTCTATAAGTGTAAAACTAATAAATTCCCCAGCCTAATTATAACATATGTCATTAAAGTCTAATCAGCCCACAGAAAAACTTAGACACAAAACAAACACAAAACTCATTAGACTCACAAAACTTAGATCTCAACTGAAGCAAAGATCATAAACAAAATTCAGTTTGTTTGGTAAAACTGAAGCCAAAAGATCTTTGAGAGAGAGAGAGCGCAAAATTTGAAGTTGTCTTGTGTTGCTTGCAGAGAGAGGAACAACGGGCTTGGTCCGGATCCTTCTGGCCGCCTTCGGAATGTTCATCCTTTTTGAAATCCCAACATTCTAAACCGTCCTCCAGACCATGACTCTGCTTGGGCCTCCTTCCACTCCACAGCACCACCCAGTGGTGGTTTATCATCCAAATCCAGAAATTTTTAGATCATTTTCTGCACATGCTCAGTCCATCTCTCACTCTCTCAGCAGTCCACCTTCACCTTGACTCTCTAAGGCAAACTGTCATTTTTTAAAGATAAAACCACACAACATATAGGCCAATACACAACATAGAACTCTGTAACACCTCCCCTGCTAAAAAAAATTGGTCCACAAGAACAAATTTTTAACAATTAATGGAAGTATTACATAAATAAAATAAAATAATCACTCCATTTTTTACAATAAGTATGTGATTAGATTCATATCTACCCAGATTAACATTGTGACAAACAATCTGCTATTAAATTATCTGTCCCCTTTATGTGTGTAATAATTAAATCATACTCTTGTAACATTAAGCTCTAGTTCAATAACCGTCTGTTCTTATTTTTCATTTTAGACAGAAAAACTAATGGATTATGATCAGTATATATTATTAATGGTTTTTGAGCAGTACAAATATACACATCAAAATGTTGCAACGCTAAAACAAGCACAAATAACTCTTTCTCAATGGTTGAATAATTTTGTTGACGGTCATTAAACTTTTTTGAGAAGTACGAAATATGATGTTTAATCCATCACCATCCTTCTTCTGTAACAGTACAGCACCAACCACTTCATCACTGATGTCCATGACTAAAGAGAATGGCTTTTCAAAGTTAAGGGACGCAAGTACAGACTGATGGCATAAAATGGTCTTTATCTTCAGAAACGCTTCCCGGCATACATCTGACCAGATAAATTTTTCTTTCTTTTCAAGTAGTTTTATAAATGGGAGTGCAATTTCTGCAAAGTTTTTACAAAATCTACGATAGTAGCCAATCATACCTAGAAATGTCCAAAGAGCTTTCTTATTACCAGGGATAGGGAACACAGTGATAGCCAATACTTTCGCTCCAAACGGTGCCACCTGTCCCTGTCCTACCACATAACCCAGATAAATTACAGTGGCATGTCCAAACTCGCTCTTAAAAAATTCACTTTGAGGTGTACTTCCACCAGTCTCTGAAATAGCTGCTCTAATTCAAGCATGTGTTCTTCCCATGTATCTGTACTAATTACTAAATCATCGATATAGGTTCCTGTGTATTCTAAACCCTGAATTACTGCATTAATCATTCTCTGAAATGTGCTAGGTGGATTGTTCATCCTGAAAGGCATAACATTATACTCATACAATCCCAAAGGTGTAACAAATGCAGAAATTTCCATGCCTTTCTCTGTCAAAGGAACACACCAGTATCCTTTTAAGAGATCAATCTTTGTAAGAAATTTAGCCTTCCCCACCTTATCTATACAATCATCTATTCTGGGAATAGGGAATGCATGTTTACCTTTTGATTATCTGTACAAAACCTAATTGAGCCATCTGGCTTAGGCACACAGGGGTGAACTCCAATTTGAACTTGATTTTCAGATTATGTCATTTTTGAGCATATAATCCACCTCTTGATCCAACAATCTACTCTTTTCCTGATTAACTCAGTAAGGATGCTGCTTAATAGGCTTAGCATCACTGACCTCCACATCATGACAAGCCACAGTAGTTCTTCTTGGAACATCTGGGAATATATCCTTAAATTTCATAAGTAATGTCTTCATTTCTTCACTTTCTGATTTAGTCAAATGCATTAACTTGGTGTCTAAGTTTTGCAAAACTATGGAGTTTTCCAATCTGGGGTTTATCACTTTCTGTGCTCCATGACCTTCCATGAAACTTATCTCTTCCTTACTCTCCTCTATAACTAACACCTTGGTTGGAATCCTAGTCTCCTCCTCAGTCATTTTCTCAAAGTAAGGTTTAAACATGTTCACTGACAGACAAGATTGTCCCTCTTCGACGATCAGGCATCTCAATGACATAGGTGACCTGGTTAATTTTTGATTTCACCTTCTATGGTCCTGAAAACTGAGCTCTCAAAGGGTTTGACTGCATTGGAAACAAAACCAATACTTTTTTGCCAGGTTTAATGTCCCTAATTTTTGCTTTTTGATCATACCGAATTTTCATTTTTCCCTGAGCAGTTTTTAAATTTTTGCTTGCCATCTCACAAGCCTGATGTAATCTGCTTTTAAATTTGAAAACATAATCCAACAGATTTGATTGTATATCAATATGTATCCACTGTTCCTTCAACAATATTAATGGACCCCTGACTTCATGACCAAACACCAACTCAAATGGACTAAAGCCAAGAGACTCCTGAGTTGCCCCTCTAACAGCAAACAATAACAAATGGATTCCTTCATCCCAATCCTTATTATTTTCCATGCAAAAAGCCTTCATCATATTTTTCACAGTTAAATGGAACCTTTCCAAGGCCACTTGACTTTCAGGATGATAGGCAGATGACACAATTTGATGGGCTCTCAATTCATACACCACCTGTTAAAATATTCCAGACATAAAATTACTCCCTTGGTCCGATTGAATTTCCCTTGGTAGGCCAAACAGTGTGAAAAATTTTAGCATAGCCTTCACAATCGTCTTTGCTTTAATGTTTCTCAGGGGAATAGCCTCTGGAATCCTTGAAGTTGTGCACAAGAGTGTTAATAAATATTCATTTCCCACTTTGCTTTTTGGCAATAGGCCAACACAATTCACTATTACTTTTGAGAAGGACTCCCTGAAAGCAGGGATGGGTTGTAAAGGTGCCACTGGTGGTCCTTGATTAGGCTTGCCAACCAGTTAACAAAAGTTCACATCCTTTCTTAATTTTGGCCAATAAAACTGTTTCCTTATCTTTTCCACCATCTTCTTCACTCTAAGATGACCTCCTAAAGGTGTACTATGAGCCAACTTTAATATTTCATTCCTATAAATTTTGGGAATTACAACTTGCCTTACTACCACCCTGTTTTCACTGGCAGGTATCACTTGTGGACTCCACTTTCTCATCAATATTCCATCTTGAACAAAGTAATCTACTGGCACAGTTTCTATTTCCAGGTTAGACAGAATCTTATCTCTTATCTCAGCAAGATCAGGATCATGCTTTTGTCTGGCTATTAATTCTTCTCTTGACAGCAGCAAAGCTGGATCCTTAGGTTTGTCCTCAATGTTTGCCTGCACTACAGGATCATCACAGACTTCCTCTACCTTTTTTCTAAACATGGCTCTAGTAATGGCACACGCAGGGTAGATTTCCAAATCCGTTTTGGACTCATTAACCAATGGTTTACTTGTGAGTTTCACTGCAGGTATGACTTTACCCTCTGCTAAATAATTTCCTAACAAAAGAGAAACTCCATCCACCGGCAGACTTGATCTTATCCCCATTGTAACCAGGCCATTAACTAAGTCTGATTTCATCACTATTCTATGCAAAGGTATAGGCTCTGCTTCACCACCAATGCCTTTAATTAATTCACATCTCCAGTATCGGTCTCCTCACCAAAATTCAAAATGTTGCTTAATACAAGCGATTGGGCGGCTCCAGTATCCCACAGGATTTTAACTGGCACTTGATTGGATCTTTCTTTAACCGAAATGAAACCTTCAGTCATGAATGGTTTAAAAATATCCCTAACTTTCTCACTCTGAACACAGGCGGTTGGTACCAGCCCTTTCTCTTTCTTCCTTTTCAGTACAGGACAATTTGTTATTATGTGCCCTGGCTTCTTACAATAGTGGGAAATAACACTTGAAAATTTTTCCTTCACCCATTTATCTTCCTCTCATTTCTAGATTTTCTTTCTACTCTACTTGGATTATCAGCAGTATTCCTTTGAACAGTTTTCCCTGGTATCCACTTAGACTTGCGGTTAAAGCATATTCCTCCGCGAATTTAGCCAATTCTTGCCAAGTTTTTATATTTTTCTCTGCCAAGTATACTTGAATATCGTCAGGAACACAATTTTTAATCTCCTCAATCAGAATGATTTCCCTCTATAAATCAAAGTTATTTTCTACTTTCATTGCGGAACACCACCGATCAAAACACACAACCTTCCAAAAAGCAAAATCCAGGTAAGATTGGGGTGCTGCTTTTTTTAAACTCCTGAACTTTTTTCTATAAGCCTCTGGAACTAGTTCATAAGATCAGAGTTTAGCCTGTTTTACAAATTCGTAATCAGCTGCTTGTTGTACAGTGAGACACGAGTACATCTGTTGGACTTTCCTTTTATGAACACTTTGTAGCAGGAGTGACCACTGGTCTGGTGCCCATTTTTAATTTACAGCTACTTTATCAAAATGCTGAAAATCCTGGTCTATTTCAGCTTCCTCAAATGAAGGAACTAACCTCACTTCTCTACTGACCAGAAACCTCTCCTCCTGACCAGCACATGGATTTTGGGCTTCTCTCTCTCCTTGGGTTGGGGTCTGCCTCAATTTAGCTAGTTCTAGCTCATGTTTCCACTCTTTCTCTCACTCCTCCCTTTGGGGCTGCTCTCTCCTCCCTTGCGACTACCCTTTCCTCCATTTCTGCCTGCCTTACTGTTTCCTGTTCAGCTTTCCTTTCTACCTCTCTTTTTTTCCTCTAACTCTAGTTTTCTCAAAGCCAACTTGACTTCCTCTGAAGTTTTCTCCTTTGGAAACTGTTCTAATGCAGCTTCTTCAAATACCCCTTTCCTACAAAGTACTTAACAATCTTTCGGGCAATTCCCTTTTTTTTCATCCCATTTCTTACTGTAAGAAGTTTTAACTTGCCAACTATAACCATCAGTCCTGACATTTTAGCCATTTTTAAATTAACCACTGAAGGGTTCGCGATGAACTGGTCAATATTCATAGTTGCTTGTTTTTCTGCTAGTGATTTATACACTCACCGTTTATTTTTAATTCCAAGCTGAAGGTTGAGTCAAATTCAGACGATTGATAACTAAGCACAAGTTAATCACCCCTAAAGCTTCCAAATTGGTTTGATCCCAGACGATTTCCCCAAATTATGTTACAAGATCAAACCAGCAACCACAAAGAAGGCAGATCACACAGGGGTAAAGTTGAACAATTACTTTATTAACAAAAAAATTCACCTTCAAACTTTATTTCAAAAACCCCTCCTTTTATAACAATGCCCACTGGTGACTATGCAAATTTCTATAACAGTGTAAAACTAATAAATTCCCCAGCCTAATTATAACATATGTCATTAAAATCTAACCAGCCCACAGAAAAACTTAGACACAAAACAAACACAAAACTCATAAGACTCACAAAACTTAGATCTCAACTGAAGCAAGATCATAAACAAAATTCAGTTTGTTTGGTAAACTAAAGCCAAAAGATCTTTGAGAGAGAGAGAGCACAAAATTCAAAGTTGTCTTGTGTTGCTTGCAGAGAGAGGAACCATTGGCTTGGTCTGGATCCTCTGGCTGCCTTCGGAATGTTCATCCTTCTTGAAATCCCAACATTCTAAACTGTCCTCCATACCATGACTCATGCTCTGGGCCTTCTTCCACTCCACAGCACCACCTAGTGGTGGTTTATTGTCCAAGTCCAGACATTTTAGATCATTTTCTGCACATACCCAGTCCGTCTCCGACTCTCTCAGCAGTCCACCTTCCCCTTGGCTCTCTAAAGCAAACTGTCACTTTTTAACATAAAATCACACAACACATAGGCCAATACACAACACAGAGTTCTGTAACAATGCAGCAAAGTGATGTTGAAGCTTATAAGGCACTGGTGAGACCTCACTCGGAGAATTGTGAGCAGTTTTAGGCTCTTCATTTAAAAAAGGATGTGCTGATGTTAGAGAGGGTTCAGATGAGGTTCACAAGGATGATTCCAGCAATGAAAGACTTCTTGTATGAGGAATGTTTGACAGCTCTTGGTATCTACTCATTGAAATTCAGGAGAATGAGTGAGGATCTCATTGAAACATTTCAGATGTTGAAAGGTGTGGACAAAGAAAGGTTGTCTCCCATGGTGGGAGAGTCATGGTCAACTTCAGGATTGAAGGTCATTCTCATAGAGCAGTGATGTAGAGGAATTTCTTTAATCAGATGGTGGTAGATCTGTGGAATTTATGGCCACAGGCTGATGTGGAGGCCAAGTCATTGGGTGCATTTAAGGGAGAGATTGATAGGTTCTTGATTAACTAGAGCATCAAAGGATATGGGGAGAAGGCCATGCAGAGGAGCGGAGCGGGAAACGATATTAGCTCATGATTGATTGATGGGCTGAATAGTCTATTTCTGCTCCTAGTTTAACTGTTACAAAGGCATGAAGGCAGAATTCGCTAATAAGGGCTATCAAGTTAAATTAAATGGTGAGATGGTAGATTGGCAGTGGCAGGCATTGAAGGGAATATTTCATAACTCTCATAACTATCGATTTCGTTTAGAAATGGAGATGCTGAATTGAATGATCCCTCCATACGCCTGACGAAGAAAATTGGGAATGATACCAAACTGAAAGAAAAAGCACAAAACAGGCATGATCATTGAGAAACCAGCAAATAAATAATACAGGGGGAGATATTATAAGAGTATAACAACAAGAAACATAACATTGACAATCTTACCTTCCATGTAAAGTTAGAATGCAACAAAACAGTCCCTTAGAGGATAAGACCGGCCAATTAATAATGGGGAAAAAAAGAAAAAAAATGGAGAGGCTTTGAAGATGTTTTGAATCAATGGAAGACAATAAAAGCACCCCAGTAATTGAACATTTGCAGGCTGGGAGGGATGGAAATCAAAACCAGCTGTATCAGAAGGGAAAGGTTTGAAGCCAAATGAATGGGTCTGAAGGCTGACATACTTTGGATCTGATAACCTGCATTGTGGAGTCTTAAAGGAAGTGGCTGGAGAACTGGAGAATCCTTTGGTTCTTCCAAAATTCCCCAGATTCTTGAAAGGATTCAGTAGACTAGAAAAACACAAAAGTATTGTTTCCCTGCAACAAGTGTGGGTGACAGAAAGTGAAAACAATAGGGCAGTTAAACTGATGTCTTCTTTTATTGAAAAAAAATGTTGGGGCCCATTATTCAATAAAATAGGAATTCATTTGAAAAATCAGAATGTAATCAAGCAAGGTCAAAATGGTTTTATGTAAGGGAAATTGAGTTTGACAATTTTATTGGGAATTTTTGAGGATGCAATAAATGGTGAATAAAGGAAACCGTGAGACATAGTGTCTGGATTTGTGGAAGGCATTTAATAAGGTACCGTATAAAAGATCATAAAGTGCATAGACAAGATGAATACTCATAATCTTTTTCCCAACTGAGGCGAGTCTCAGACAAAGTTTAAAAGGGGCCAGAGGAGTAAGTTTTTTTTCCAAGGAAGATGGTGAATTTTTGGAATGAGCTTCCAGAGGAAGCTGTAGAGGTGGGTATAATTACAACATTTAGAAGATGTACATGGATAGTTTAGAGGAAATAGGCCAAATATACCACCTTTATTTGGAAACCGGTTACCATGGATACCTCAATGATTCTCTAACCCTATGATGCAAGGTACCCACATGAAGTGAGCCTCCAATGTGCTCCAAGATCTTTTTATTCTGGGTGGCAGATGTCATGGGGTTTAATTTTAATTTAATGTAGGCACTCAGCATGGTTACAGGCCTTCTGGCCCACGGGCCCAAATACACCAATTAACCTACAACCTTTAGGTTTTTGAGGAATGGGAGGAAACTGGAGCACCCAGAGGAAAGCCGCACAGACGCAGAGAAATCAGACATACTCCTGACAGACAGTACCTGATTCGAACCCAGGTCGCTGGTGCTGTAATACCATTGGACTAATCAAAACCAGAAGCAAAATTTATTGTCACGAGCAAGTCTCATGAAATTCAGTGTTTTGCAGAAGCATCATGGAGCAAACATTCGTATTATACCCAGCTTACAACATTACCATTAACAAAAATAAAAATAATGGTCCACAAAAGTATGGTAGTGTCTTTGGTTCACTGATATTCAGGAATCTCATGGCAGCAGGAAAGAAGCTGTCCTTGTGCTGCTGAGTGTTCGCCTTTAGGCTCCTGTACCTCCTTCCCGATGGTAACAGAGTGAAGAGGGCATGGCCTCGGTGGTGGAGCTCTTTGAGGATAGAGACTGCTTTTTAAGAAACTGCCTCATATAGATGTCCTCACTGGAGTGAAGTCTGGTGAGCAGATGCATTGGATATATGTTTCAACCACAGCTGAAGATAGCAGAGGGAATGGATGTTTAGAGTGTTTGACAGCCACCATTCAGGAAGACTGTTTTGTCCTGAAGAGCATGGACTTCCCTGAATGCCACAACTGTTCTCATCGAGGTAAATGAAGAACATTTCATGAAATCTTGTG
This sequence comes from Narcine bancroftii, assembly GCF_036971445.1. Taxonomy (NCBI): domain Eukaryota; kingdom Metazoa; phylum Chordata; class Chondrichthyes; order Torpediniformes; family Narcinidae; genus Narcine; species Narcine bancroftii. The sequence goes on from NC_091469.1 coordinate 145,296,830, forward strand.
TTGGCTCTTATTCCAATGAACATAGAACATTGCACAATCAGAATTTCAGAATCAGAATTTATTGTCATGAATGTGTAACGAAATTAGTCATTTTGCAGAAGAATTGCAGTACAAATATTAATTACAGGTGCAAATATTCATTATACTTGCAATATTAAAGCTCTTTAAATTCAAAAATAAATAAATCAATGCAAAAAAAAAGAAAAAGTGAGGTAGTTCTGTGGGTCATTGTCCATTCAGAAATCTGATGGCAGAGGGAAAGAAACTGTTTTATTGCCTCTGAATGTTTGTCTTCAGACTCCTGGGCCTCTTTCCTGTTGGTAGCAGTGTGAAGAGAGCAGCACCTGGGTGGTGAGGGTCCTTGAGGATGGGGGCTGCTTTCTTAAGATACCGACGGCCTCTTAGACCTCGATATGGTGAAGACTGATGCCCATGATGGCGCTGGCAAAGTTCACAACTCTCTCTATCCTTTTCCTGTCCTGTGCATCGGCAATGATGTATTCAGTCAGAATGCTCTCCTCGGTACAACTGTAGAAATTTGCAAGAGTCTTACCAAATCTCCTCAAACTCTTTATAAATTGTAGCCGCTGGTAAGCATTCTTCATGATTGTATCAACATGGATGCCTTAGGACAGATACTTTGAGATGTTAGCACCCAGTAATTTGATGTCCTTCACCATTTCCACCACTGACCCCTTGATGAAGACTAGTTTGTATTCTCCTGATTTCCCCCCTACACCCCACAATGTTGTGCCAACTATAGAGTTATTCACCTTGTTAGAAATTGAACTCGTCTTCACGTCATCAATCCATTGATTTATAACCATCATCCTACCAAATCCTAGTGTTTCTTCCATTAACAGACTCAATCATAACATAAATAATAACTTAACTCTTCAATCAAGTCTATTCCTATCCTGACATTTCAAATCCCTCATTCAACAGATAGCAATACTTTTCGATGTGCCAATATTTCACAACTCAGCTCCACCCTTGGGGAATTTGAATGAAACATTTCCCACTCTGTGAGAAAGAGATTTTTACTTATTAGCCTTCATCAGTTTGTAAGTGTATCTAGCATCTTCTCCACTCACTGCCTGAAACTTGTTTGTAAAGTGAGCTGAAAAGTCAACAGCCACTCTTTGGGTTCAATGCTGATAGAACATGAGTTTGATCTTTTTTTCCAATAAGGCTGCTTTGGAAGCACTTAAAATGATGTTCCAACAATATGATGAGGAGCATGATTTCCTAACTCCTGAAAGACAAGTGTTGTGGAGCTCGGGATACCACACATTCCACTACCATCTTGGGTATGGAAAGGAGTAAGCTGAATCCCAAGCAAGATGCATTGCTCTTAGCATCAATCCAAGCAATTATTTTACTCTAAAATGGTCACTTAATATCCTTTAGTTTACATTAAAGTCAGAGTTAAAGGAAAGTGAAGAGATTGAAATAGTGCGGGATGGGGGGGGGAAATCATTTATAACCACCTGTGAAAGAAGGTTGGGCCACCTTTTTTTCCACTCCGTAAATTCGGAGCATTAAATATATTTTCAGTTTGAAGTTGTTTACACTCTAATGTACTTGGAAGAGGAGATTTCCCTAATTTCATTATCAAACTTGTGCAGAAGAGGGAGTAATTTGAAATGTCATCATAGCTCAAAGTCACAGCCCATGGAACAATGAAGCACCTGGAGAAACCCCATGCATTCATGCGAAGAACATACAAACTCCTTGCAGATAGCAATGGATTTGAACCCTGGTTGCTAGTGCTATAGTCTTCTTCTTTCTTTGGCTTGGCTTCGCGGACAAAGATTTATGGAGGGGTAAATGTCCACGTCAGCTGCAGGCTCGTTTGTGGCTGACAAGTCCATTGCGGGACAGGCAGACACGGTTGCAGCGGTTGCAGGGGAAAATTTGTTGGTTGGGGTTGGGTATTGGGTTTTTCCTCCTTTGTCTTTTGTCAGTGAGGTGGGCTCTGCGGTCTTCTTCAAAGGAGGTTGCTGCCCGCCGAACTGTGAGGTGCCAAGATGCATGGTTTGAGGCGATATCAGCCCACTGGCGGTGGTCAATGTGGCAGGCACCAAAAGATTTCTTTAGGCAGTCCTTGTACCTCTTCTTTGGTGCACCTCTGTCACGGTGGCCAGTGGAGAGCTCACCCTAGAACACGATCTTGGGAAGGCGATGGTCCTCCATTCTGGAGACGTGACCTACCCAGCACAGTTGGATCTTCAACAGCGTGGATTCGTTGACCGTTTTGAGTTTTGTGTGCCCGATGGAGATGTGGGGGGGGCTGGTAGTCATGGTGGGGAGCTGGCTGATGGAGGACCTCAGTTTTCTTCAGGCTGACTTCCAGGCCAAACATTTTGGCAGTTTCCGCAAAACAGGACGTCAAGCACTGAAGAGCTGGCTCTGAATGGGCAACTAAAGCGGCATCGTCTGCAAGGAGTAGTTCACGGACAAGTTGTTCTTGTGTCTTGGTGTGAGCTTGCAGGCGCCTCAGATTGAAGAGACTGCCATCCGTGCGGTACCAGATGTAAACAGCGTCTGCATTGTTGAGGTCTTTCATGGCTTGGTTCAGCATCATGCTGAAGAAGATTGAAAAGAGGGTTGGTGCGAGAACGCAACCTTGCTTCACGCCATTGTCAATGGAGAAGGGTTCAGAGAGCTCATTGCTGTATCTCACCCAACCTTGTTGGTTTTTGTGCAGTTGGATAACCATGTTGAGGAACTTTGGGGGGCATCCAAGGCACTCTAGTATTTGCCAAAGCCCTTTCCTGCTCACAGTGTCGAAGGCTTTGGTGAGGTCAACAAAGGTGATGTAGAGTCCTTTGTTTTGTTCTCTGCACTTTTCTTGGAGCTGTCTGAGGGCAAAGACCATGTCAGTAGTTCCTCTGTTTGCGCGAAAGCCGCACTGTGATTCTGGGAGAACATTCTCGGCGACACTAGGTATTATTCTATTTAGGAGAATCCTAGTGAAGATTTTGCCTGCAATGGAGAGCAGCGTGATTCCCCTGTAGTTTGAGCAGTCTGATTTCTCGCCTTTGTTTTTGTACAGGGCGATGACGATGGCATCACGAAGGTCCTGAGGCAGTTTTCCTTGGTCCTAGAAAAGCTTGAAAAACTCATGCAGTTTGGCATGCAGAGTTTTGCTGCCAGCCTTCCAGACCTCTGGGGGGATTCCATCCATACCTGCTGCTTTGCCACTTTTCAGTTGTTCAATTGCCTTATATGTCTCTTCCCGGGTGAGGACCTCATCCAGCTCTAGCCTTAGGGGCTGTTGAGGGAGCTGGAGCAGGGCGGAATCTTGGACTGAACGGTTGGCACTGAAAAGAGATTGGAAGTCTTCTGACCATCATCCCGACAACAACAACAACAGCTTGCAGTGATTGGACAGAGAGCAATAGAAAGAAGGAGGCGGCGGCCCCGGTCTGGGCACAGGGAAAGCAGCAGGTGCCCTGGCCCCAGTCCGGGCAGAGGGTAGGTGGCGGCGGCCCCAATCCGGGCAAGAGCGAAGGGGGGCGGCGGCCCCTGCCTCAGTCGAATGAGGCAGGCGGCGGCCCCAATCTGGGCAAGAGCGAAGGGGAGGCGGCGGCTCCGGCCTCGGTCGAGTGAGGCAGGCGGAGGCCCCGGTCCGGGCAGAAAGAAGGAGGCGGTGGCCCCGGTCCGGGCATAGGGAAAGCAGTGGCGGCCCCGGCCTCGGTCTGGGTAGAGAGTAGGCGGCGGCAGCCCCGATCCGGGCAAGAGCGAAGGGGATGCGGTGGCCCCGGCCTCGGTCGAGTGAGGCAGGCAGAGGCCCCGGTCTGGGCAGAAAGAAGGAGGCGGCGGCCCCGGTCCGGGCACAGGGAAAGCAGCGGCGGCCTCGGTCCCGGCCCAGGCAGTATGGTCCAACCTAGGAGGGGAGGCATGCCCCTCCAGTGCTATAGTAGCATTGAACTAACCACTACATTTGTTGTGCTGCCTTATGTCTTTTGTACATTTTAACTGTACCCACCTCATAACTTCCTCCAGAAGCATGTTCCATGTACCCACCACCCTCTGTTTGAAAAAGTTGTCTCACAGTTTCCACTTTCAACTTAAATCTAAGCCCATGTAGTAGCGCTATGGCAGCACTACAACTTCCACGTGATGTCAGTGTGTGATGACCTAAACACACGTCGGGCACATGATTCAGGCTTTTAAAAGTTTGCGTGCGTTCTGAACAGTAAATCTGTTTGATTCACTGAAGAAACGCCTTGTGTGGTTATTTCATCGTGCCCACTGCGAATCCAGTATCCACACCCTCTACCTTTACATTTCCCTTACCTATGCCCTTCATGATGTATACCTCCTCCATAAGGTCAGACCTCAGCATCCTGTGGCCCAGGGAAAAAAGCCCCAGCTTATTTAGATAAATTCTTTAGCACAAGTAACATCCTTATGAATCATTTGTACACCTTTTACAGGATTCTGTTGACGATGAAGGGCTCAAGCCCAAATTGTTGGTGATGTATTTTCACCTTTGCTACAGAAAGGCATCATTTGTCCTGCTGAGTTTCTCCAGCGTCTGTCTGTTTTTACAGCTTTGTGGCATCTTTTCCATATCTGAGTTGACCAGAACTGCACGCACTACTCCAAGTGTGGTCTCACCACTCCCTTGTCTCCTTCCCTGCCATATGAAATACAATACTTCGCTGTGAGTCTTGACTGACATATAAACAGAGCAGAATGCCAGATATCTTTTCATAAGGAGCATTAAATGACCAGTGGGAATTCTAAAACCTAGTCGAATTCTGATCATGGTCAATGATATTAGCTTTATTTAAATATTCCATCACTTATGGGGATGCAATGAATTTGAAATGTAGTCCTGATTAAAATCAGTGAATGTCTCGTCAATCTGAAGCCTGCGTGTTGCATCCTCCTCGGACCTGCGTGTCTCATCAATCTGAAGCCTGCGTGTTGCATCCTCCTCGGACCTGCGTGTCTCATCAATCTGAAGCCTGCGTGTTGCATCCTCCTCGGAACTATGTGTCTCATCAATCTGAAGCCTGCGTGTTGCATCCTCCTCGGACCTGCGTGTCTCATCAATCTGAAGCCTGCGTGTTGCATCCTCCTCGGTCCTGCGTGTCTCATCAATCTGAAGCCTGCGTGTTACATCCTCCTCGGATCTGCGTGTCTCATCAATCTGAAGCCTGCGTGTTGCATCCTCCTCGGACCTGCGTGTCTCATATATCTGAAGCCTGCGTGTTGCATCCTCCTCGGACCTGCGTGTCTCATCAATCTGAAGCCTGCGTGTTGCATCCTCCTCGGACCTGCGTGTCTCATCAATCTGAAGCCTGCGTGTTGCATCCTCCTCGGACCTGCGTGTCTCATCAATCTGAAGCCTGCGTGTTGCATCCTCCTCGGACCTGCGTGTCTCATCCATCTGAAGCCTGCGTGTTGCATCCTCCTCGGACCTGCGTGTCTCATCCATCTGAAGCCTGCGTGTTGCATCCTCCTCGGACCTGCGTGTCTCATCAATCTGAAGCCTGCGTGTTGCATCCTCCTCGGACCTGCGTGTCTCATCAATCTGAAGCCTGCGTGTTGCATCCTCCTCGGACCTGCGTGTCTCATCAATCTGAAGCCTGCGTGTTGCATCCTCCTCGGACCTGCGTGTCTCATCAATCTGAAGCCTGCGTGTTGCATCCTCCTCGGACCTGCGTGTCTCATCAATCTGAAGCCTGCGTGTTGCATCCTCCTCGGACCTGCGTGTCTCATCAATCTGAAGCCTGCGTGTTGCATCCTCCTCGGACCTGCGTGTCTCATCAATCTGAAGCCTGCGTGTTGCATCCTCCTCGGACCTGCGTGTCTCATCCATCTGAAGCCTGCGTGTTGCATCCTCCACGGACCTGCGTGTCTCATCAATCTGAAGCCTGCGTGTTGCATCCTCCTCGGACCTGCGTGTCTCATCAATCTGAAGCCTGCGTGTTGAATCCTCCTCGGACCTGCGTGTCTCATCAATCTAAAGCCTGCGTGTTGCATCCTCCTCGGACCTGCGTGTCTCATCAATCTGAAGCCTGCATGTTGCATCCTCCTCGGACCTGCGTGTCTCATCAATCTGAAGCCTGCGTGTTGCATCCTCCTCGGACCTGCGTGTCTCATCAATCTGAAGCCTGCGTGTTGCATCCTCCTCGGACCTGCGTGTCTCATCAATCTGAAGCCTGCGTGTTGCATCCTCCACGGACCTGCGTGTCTCATCAATCTGAAGCCTGCGTGTTGCATCCTCCTCGGACCTGCGTGTCTCATCAATCTGAAGCCTGCGTGTTGCATCCTCCTCGGACCTGCGTGTCTGATCAATCTGAAGTCTGCGTGTTGCATCCTCCTCGGACCTGCGTGTCTCATCAATCTGAAGCCTGCGTGTTGCATCCTCCTCGGACCTGCGTGTCCCATCAATCTGAAGCCTGCGTGTTGCATCCTCCTCGGACCTGCGTGTCTCATCAATCTGAAGCCTGCGTGTTGAATCCTCCTCGGACCTGCGTGTCTGATCAATCTGAAGCCTGCGTGTTGCATCCTCCTCGGACCTGCGTGTCTCATCAATCTGAAGCCTGCGTGTTGCATCCTCCTCGGACCTGCGTGTCTCATCAATCTGAAGCCTGCGTGTTGAATCCTCCTCGGACCTGCGTGTCTGATCAATCTGAAGCTTGCGTGTTGCATCCTCCTCGGACCTGCGTGTCTCATCAATCTGAAGCCTGTGTGTTGCATCCTCCTCGGACCTGCGTGTCTCATCAATCTGAAGCCTGCGTGTTGCATCCTCCTCGGACCTGCGTGTCTCATCAATCTGAAGCCTGCGTGTTGCATCCTCCTCGGACCTGCGTGTCTCATCAATCTGAAGCCTGCGTGTTGCATCCTCCTCGGACCTGCGTGTCTCATCAATCTGAAGCCTGCGTGTTGCATCCTCCTCGGACCTGCGTGTCTCATCAATCTGAAGCCTGCGTGTTGCATCCTCCTCGGACCTGCGTGTCTCATCAATCTGAAGTCTGCATTTTACATCCTCCTCGGACCTGCGTGTCTCATCAATCTGAAGCCTGCGTGTTGCATCCTCCTCGGACCTGCGTGTCTCATCAATCTGAAGCCTGCGTGTTGCATCCTACTCGGAACTGCGTGTCTCATCAATCTGAAGCCTGCGTGTTGCATCCTCCTCGGACCTGCGTGTCTCATCAATCTGAAGCCTGCGTGTTGCATCCTCCTCGGACCTGCGTGTCTCATCAATCTGAAGCCTGCGTGTTGCATCCTCCTCGGACCTGCGTGTCTCATCAATCTGAAGCCTGCGTGTTGCATCCTCCTCGGACCTGCGTGTCTCATCAATCTGAAGCCTGCGTGTTGCATCCTCCTCGGACCTGCGTGTCTCATCAATCTGAAGCCTGCGTGTTACATCCTCCTCGGACCTGAGTGTCTCATCAATCTGAAGCCTGCGTGTTGCATCCTCCTCGGACCTGCGTGTCTCATCAATCTGAAGCCTGCGTGTTGCATCCTCCTCGGACCTGCGTGTCTGATCAATCTGAAGCCTGCGTGTTGCATCCTCCTCGGACCTGCGCGTCTCATCAATCTGAAGCCTGCGTGTTGCATCCTCCTCGGACCTGCGTGTCTCATCAATCTGAAGCCTGTGTGTTGCATCCTCCGCGGACCTGCGTGTCTCATCAATCTGAAGCCTGCGTGTTGCATCCTCCTCGCACCTGCGTGTCTCATCAATCTTAAGCCTGCGTGTTGCATCCTCCTCGGACCTGCGCGTCTGATCAATCTGAAGCCTGCGTGTTGCATCCTCCTCGGACCTGCGCGTCTCATCAATCTGAAGCCTGCGTGTTGCATCCTCCTCGGACCTGCGCGTCTCATCAATCTGAAGCCTGCGTGTTGCATCCTCCTCGGACCTGCGCGTCTCATCAATCTGAAGCCTGCGTGTTGCATCCTCCTCGGACCTGCGCGTCTCATCAATCTTAAGCCTGCGTGTTGCATCCTCCTCGGACCTGCGTGTCTCATCAATCTGAAGCCTGCGTGTTCAATCCTCCTCGGACCTGCGTGTCTCATCAATCTGAAGCCTGCGTGTTGCATCCTCCTCGGACCTGCGTGTCTCATCAATCTGAAGCCTGCGTGTTGCATCCTCCTCGGACCTGCGTGTCTCATCAATCTGAAGCCTGCGTGTTGCATCCTCCTCGGACCTGCGTGTCTCATCAATCTGAAGCCTGTGTGTTGCATCCTCCTCGGACCTGCGTGTCTCATCAATCTGAAGTCTGCGTGTTGCATCCTCCTCGGACCTGCGTGTCTCATCAATCTGAAGCCTGCGTGTTGCATCCTCCTCGGACCTGCGTGTCCCATCAATCTGAAGCCTGCGTGTTGCATCCTCCTCGGACCTGCGTGTCTCATCAATCTGAAGCCTGCGTGTTGAATCCTCCTCGGACCTGCGTGTCTGATCAATCTGAAGCCTGCGTGTTGCATCCTCCTCGGACCTGCGTGTCTCATCAATCTGAAGCCTGCGTGTTGCATCCTCCTCGGACCTGCGTGTCTCATCAATCTGAAGCCTGCGTGTTGAATCCTCCTCGGACCTGCGTGTCTGATCAATCTGAAGCTTGCGTGTTGCATCCTCCTCGGACCTGCGTGTCTCATCAATCTGAAGCCTGCGTGTTGCATCCTCCTCGGACCTGCGTGTCTCATCAATCTGAAGCCTGCGTGTTGCATCCTCCTCGGACCTGCGTGTCTCATCAATCTGAAGCCTGCGTGTTGCATCCTCCTCGGACCTGCGTGTCTCATCAATCTGAAGCCTGCGTGTTGCATCCTCCTCGGACCTGCGTGTCTCATCAATCTGAAGCCTGCGTGTTGCATCCTCCTCGGACCTGCGTGTCTCATCAATCTGAAGCCTGCGTGTTGCATCCTCCTCGGACCTGCGTGTCTCATCAATCTGAAGTCTGCATTTTACATCCTCCTCGGACCTGCGTGTCTCATCAATCTGAAGCCTGCGTGTTGCATCCTCCTCGGACCTGCGTGTCTCATCAATCTGAAGCCTGCGTGTTGCATCCTACTCGGAACTGCGTGTCTCATCAATCTGAAGCCTGCGTGTTGCATCCTCCTCGGACCTGCGTGTCTCATCAATCTGAAGCCTGCGTGTTGCATCCTCCTCGGACCTGCGTGTCTCATCAATCTGAAGCCTGCGTGTTGCATCCTCCTCGGACCTGCGTGTCTCATCAATCTGAAGCCTGCGTGTTGCATCCTCCTCGGACCTGCGTGTCTCATCAATCTGAAGCCTGCGTGTTGCATCCTCCTCGGACCTGCGTGTCTCATCAATCTGAAGCCTGCGTGTTACATCCTCCTCGGACCTGAGTGTCTCATCAATCTGAAGCCTGCGTGTTGCATCCTCCTCGGACCTGCGTGTCTCATCAATCTGAAGCCTGCGTGTTGCATCCTCCTCGGACCTGCGTGTCTGATCAATCTGAAGCCTGCGTGTTGCATCCTCCTCGGACCTGCGTGTCTCATCCATCTGAAGCCTGCGTGTTGCATCCTCCTCGGACCTGCGTGTCTGATCAATCTGAAGCCTGCGTGTTGCATCCTCCTCGGACCTGCGTGTCTAATCAATCTGAAGCCTGCGTGTTGCATCCTCCTCGGACCTGCGTGTCTCATCAATCTGAAGCCTGTGTGATGCATCCTCCTCGGACCTGCGTGTCTCATCAATCTGAAGCCTGCGTGTTGCATCCTCCTCGGACCTGCGTGTCTCATCAATCTGAAGCCTGCGTGTTGCATCCTCCTCGGACCTGCGTTTCTCATCAATCTGAAGCCTGAGTGTTGCATCCTCCTCGGACCTGCATGTCTCATCAATCTGAAGCCTGCGTATTGCATCCTCCTCGGACCTGCGTGTCTCATCAATCTGAAGCCTGCGTGTTGCATCCTCCTCGGACCTGCGTGTCTCATCAATCTGAAGCCTGCGTGTTGCATCCTCCTCGGACCTGCGTGTCTCATCAATCTGAAGCCTGCGTGTTGCATCCTCCTCGGACCTGCGTGTCTCATCAATCTGAAGCCTGCGTGTTGCATCCTCCTCGGACCTGCGTGTCTCATCAATCTGAAGCCTGCGTGTTGAATCCTCCTCGGACCTGCGTGTCTGATCAATCTGAAGCCTGCGTGTTGCATCCTCCTCGGACCTGCGTGTCTCATCAATCTGAAGCCTGCGTGTTGCATCCTCCTCGGACCTGCGTGTCTCATCAATCTGAAGCCTGCGTGTTGCATCCTCCTCGGACCTGCGTGTCTCATCAATCTGAAGCCTGCGTGTTGCATCCTCCTCGGACCTGCGTGTCTCATCAATCTGAAGCCTGCGTGTTGCATCCTCCTCGGACCTGCGTGTCTCATCAATCTGAAGCCTGCGTGTTGCATCCTCCTCGGACCTGCGTGTCTCATCAATCTGAAGCCTGCGTGTCGCATCCTCCTCGGACCTGCGTGTCTCATCAATCTGAAGCCTACGTGTTGCATCCTCCTCGGACCTGCGTGTCTCATCAATCTGAAGCCTGCGTGTCGCATCCTCCTCGGACCTGCGTGTCTCATCAATCTTAAGCCTGCGTGTTGCATCCTCCTCGGACCTGCGTGTCTCATCAATCTGAAGCCTGCGTGTCGCATCCTCGTCGGACCTGCGTGTCTCATAAATCTGAAGTCTGCCTGTTGCATCCTCCTCGGACCTGCGTGTCTCATCAATCTTAAGCCTGCGTGTTGCATCCTCCTCGGACCTGCGTGTCTCATCAATCTGAAGCCTGCGTGTTGCATCCTCCTCGGACCTGCGTGTCTCATCAATCTGAAGCCTGCGTGTTGCATCCTCCTCGGACCTGCGTGTCTCATCAATCTGAAGCCTGCGTGTTGCATCCTCCTCGGACCTGCGAGTCTCATCAATCTGAAGCCGTGTTGCATCCTCCTCGGACCTGCGTTTCTCATCAATCTGGAGCCTGCGTGTTGCATCCTCCTCGGACTTGCGTGTCTCATCAATCTGAAGCCAGCGTGTTGAATCCTCCTCGGACCTGCGTGTCTGATCAATCTGAAGCCTGCGTGTTGCATCCTCCTCAGACCTGCGTGTCTCATCAATCTGAAGCCTGCGTGTTGCATCCTCCTTGGACCTGCGTGTCTCATCAATCTGAAGCCTGCGTGTTGCATCCTCCTCGGACCTGCGTGTCTCATCAATCTGAAGCCTGTGTGTTGCATCCTCCTCGGACCTGCGTGTCTCATCAATCTGAAGTCTGCGTGTTGCATCCTCCTCGGACCTGCGTGTCTCATCAATCTGAAGCCTGCGTGTTGCATCCTCCTCGGACCTGCGTGTCTCATCAATCTGAAGCCTGCGTGTTGCATCCTCCTCGGACCTGCGTGTCTCATCAATCTGAAGCCTGCGTGTTGAATCCTCCTCGGACCTGCGTGTCTGATCAATCTGAAGCCTGCGTGTTGCATCCTCCTCGGACCTGCGTGTCTCATCAATCTGAAGCCTGCGTGTTGCATCCTCCTCGGACCTGCGTGTCTCATCAATCTGAAGCCTGCGTGTTGCCTCCTCCTTGGACCAGCGTGTCTCATCAATCTGAAGCCTGCGTGTTGCATCCTCCTCGGACCTGCGTGTCTCATCAATCTGAAGCCTGCGTGTTGCATCCTCCTCGGACCTGCGTGTCTCATCAATCTGAAGCCTGCGTGTTGCATCCTCCTCGGACCTGCGTGTCTCATCAATCTGAAGCCTGCGTGTTGCATCCTCCTCGGACCTGCGTGTCTCATCAATCTGAAGTCTGCATTTTACATCCTCCTCGGAACTGCGTGTCTCATCAATCTGAAGCCTGCGTGTTGCATCCTCCTCGGACCTGCGTGTCTCATCAATCTGAAGCCTGCGTGTTGCATCCTCCTCGGAACTGCGTGTCTCATCAATCTGAAGCCTGCGTGTTGCATCCTCCTCGGACCTGCGTGTCTCATCAATCTGAAGCCTGCGTGTTGCATCCTCCTCGGACCTGCGTGTCTCATCAATCTGAAGCCTGCGTGTTGCATCCTCCTCGGACCTGCGTGTCTCATCAATCTGAAGCCTGCGTGTTGCATCCTCCTCGGACCTGCGTGTCTCATCAATCTGAAGCCTGCGTGTTGCATCCTCCTCGGACCTGCGTGTCTCATCAATCTGAAGCCTGCGTGTTGAATCCTCCTCGGACCTGCGTGTCTCATCAATCTGAAGCCTGCGTGTTGCATCCTCCTCGGACCTGCGTGTCTCATCAATCTGAAGCCTGCGTGTTGCATCCTCCTCGGACCTGCGTGTCTCATCAATCTGATGCCTGCGTGTTGCATCCTCCTCGGACCAGCATGTCTCATCAATCTGAAGCCTGCGTGTTGCATCCTCCTCGGACCTGCGCGTCTCATCAATCTGAAGCCTGCGTGTTGCATCCTCCTTGGACCTGCGTGTCTCATCAATCTGAAGCCTGCGTGTTGCATCCTCCTCGGACATGCGTTTCCCATCAATCTGAAGCCTGCGTGTTGCATCCTCTTAGGACCTGCGTGTCTCATCAATCTGAAGCCTGCGTGTTGCATCCTCCTCGGACCTGCGTGTCTCATCAATCTGAAGCCTGCGTGTTGCATCCTCCTCGGACGTGCGTGTCTCATCAATCTGAAGCCTGCGTGTTGCATCCTCCTCGGACCTGCGTGTCTCATCAATCTGAAGCCTGCGTGTTGCATCCTCCTCGGACCTGCGTGTCTCATCAATCTTAAGCCTGCGTGTGGCATCCTGCTCGGACCTGCGCGTCTGATCAATCTGAAGCCTGCGTGTTGCATCCTCCTCGGACCTGCGTGTCTCATCAATCTGAAGCCTGCGTGTTGCATCCTCCTCGGACCTGCGCGTCTCATCAATCTGAAGCCTGCGTGTTGAATCCTCCTCGGACCTGCGTGTCTGATCAATCTGAAGCCTGCGTGTTGCATCCTCCTCGGACCTGCGCGTCTCATCAATCTGAAGCCTGCGTGTTGCATCCTCCTCGGACCTGCGTGTCTCATCAATCTGAAGCCTGTGTGTTGCATCCTCCGCGGACCTGCGTGTCTCATCAATCTGAAGCCTGCGTGTTGCATCCTCCTCGGACCTGCGTGTCTGATCAATCTGAAGCCTGCGTGTTGCATCCTCCTCAGACCTGCGTGTCTCATCAATCTGAAGCCTGCGTGTTGCATCCTCCTTGGACCTGCGTGTCTCATCAATCTGAAGCCTGCGTGTTGCATCCTCCTCGGACCTGCGTGTCTCATCAATCTGAAGCCTGTGTGTTGCATCCTCCTCGGACCTGCGTGTCTCATCAATCTGAAGCCTGCGTGTTGCATCCTCCTCGGACCTGCGTGTCTCATCAATCTGAAGCCTGCGTGTTGCATCCTCCTCGGACCTGCGTGTCTCATCAATCTGAAGCCTGCGTGTTGCATCCTCCTCGGACCTGCGTGTCTCATCAATCTGAAGTCTGCATTTTACATCCTCCTCGGACCTGCGTGTCTCATCAATCTGAAGCCTGCGTGTTGCATCCTCCTCGGACCTGCGTGTCTCATCAATCTGAAGCCTGCGTGTTGCATCCTACTCGGAACTGCGTGTCTCATCAATCTGAAGCCTGCGTGTTGCATCCTCCTCGGACCTGCGTGTCTCATCAATCTGAAGCCTGCGTGTTGCATCCTCCTCGGACCTGCGTGTCTCATCAATCTGAAGCCTGCGTGTTGAATCCTCCTCGGACCTGCGTGTCTGATCAATCTGAAGCCTGCGTGTTGCATCCTCCTCGGACCTGCGTGTCTCATCAATCTGAAGCCTGCGTGTTGCATCCTCCTCGGACCTGCGTGTCTCATCAATCTGAAGCCTGCGTGTTGCATCCTCCTCGGACCTGCGTGTCTCATCAATCTGAAGCCTGCGTGTTGCATCCTCCTCGGACCTGCGTGTCTCATCAATCTGAAGCCTGCGTGTTGCATCCTCCTCGGACCTGCGTGTCTCATCAATCTGAAGCCTGCGTGTTGCATCCTCCTCGGACCTGCGTGTCTCATCAATCTGAAGCCTGCGTGTCGCATCCTCCTCGGACCTGCGTGTCTCATCAATCTGAAGCCTACGTGTTGCATCCTCCTCGGACCTGCGTGTCTCATCAATCTGAAGCCTGCGTGTCGCATCCTCCTCGGACCTGCGTGTCTCATCAATCTTAAGCCTGCGTGTTGCATCCTCCTCGGACCTGCGTGTCTCATCAATCTGAAGCCTGCGTGTCGCATCCTCGTCGGACCTGCGTGTCTCATAAATCTGAAGTCTGCCTGTTGCATCCTCCTCGGACCTGCGTGTCTCATCAATCTTAAGCCTGCGTGTTGCATCCTCCTCGGACCTGCGTGTCTCATCAATCTGAAGCCTGCGTGTTGCATCCTCCTCGGACCTGCGTGTCTCATCAATCTGAAGCCTGCGTGTTGCATCCTCCTCGGACCTGCGTGTCTCATCAATCTGAAGCCTGCGTGTTGCATCCTCCTCGGACCTGCGAGTCTCATCAATCTGAAGCCGTGTTGCATCCTCCTCGGACCTGCGTTTCTCATCAATCTGGAGCCTGCGTGTTGCATCCTCCTCGGACTTGCGTGTCTCATCAATCTGAAGCCAGCGTGTTGAATCCTCCTCGGACCTGCGTGTCTGATCAATCTGAAGCCTGCGTGTTGCATCCTCCTCAGACCTGCGTGTCTCATCAATCTGAAGCCTGCGTGTTGCATCCTCCTTGGACCTGCGTGTCTCATCAATCTGAAGCCTGCGTGTTGCATCCTCCTCGGACCTGCGTGTCTCATCAATCTGAAGCCTGTGTGTTGCATCCTCCTCGGACCTGCGTGTCTCATCAATCTGAAGTCTGCGTGTTGCATCCTCCTCGGACCTGCGTGTCTCATCAATCTGAAGCCTGCGTGTTGCATCCTCCTCGGACCTGCGTGTCTCATCAATCTGAAGCCTGCGTGTTGCATCCTCCTCGGACCTGCGTGTCTCATCAATCTGAAGCCTGCGTGTTGAATCCTCCTCGGACCTGCGTGTCTGATCAATCTGAAGCCTGCGTGTTGCATCCTCCTCGGACCTGCGTGTCTCATCAATCTGAAGCCTGCGTGTTGCATCCTCCTCGGACCTGCGTGTCTCATCAATCTGAAGCCTGCGTGTTGCCTCCTCCTTGGACCAGCGTGTCTCATCAATCTGAAGCCTGCGTGTTGCATCCTCCTCGGACCTGCGTGTCTCATCAATCTGAAGCCTGCGTGTTGCATCCTCCTCGGACCTGCGTGTCTCATCAATCTGAAGCCTGCGTGTTGCATCCTCCTCGGACCTGCGTGTCTCATCAATCTGAAGCCTGCGTGTTGCATCCTCCTCGGACCTGCGTGTCTCATCAATCTGAAGTCTGCATTTTACATCCTCCTCGGAACTGCGTGTCTCATCAATCTGAAGCCTGCGTGTTGCATCCTCCTCGGACCTGCGTGTCTCATCAATCTGAAGCCTGCGTGTTGCATCCTCCTCGGAACTGCGTGTCTCATCAATCTGAAGCCTGCGTGTTGCATCCTCCTCGGACCTGCGTGTCTCATCAATCTGAAGCCTGCGTGTTGCATCCTCCTCGGACCTGCGTGTCTCATCAATCTGAAGCCTGCGTGTTGCATCCTCCTCGGACCTGCGTGTCTCATCAATCTGAAGCCTGCGTGTTGCATCCTCCTCGGACCTGCGTGTCTCATCAATCTGAAGCCTGCGTGTTGCATCCTCCTCGGACCTGCGTGTCTCATCAATCTGAAGCCTGCGTGTTGAATCCTCCTCGGACCTGCGTGTCTCATCAATCTGAAGCCTGCGTGTTGCATCCTCCTCGGACCTGCGTGTCTCATCAATCTGAAGCCTGCGTGTTGCATCCTCCTCGGACCTGCGTGTCTCATCAATCTGATGCCTGCGTGTTGCATCCTCCTCGGACCAGCATGTCTCATCAATCTGAAGCCTGCGTGTTGCATCCTCCTCGGACCTGCGCGTCTCATCAATCTGAAGCCTGCGTGTTGCATCCTCCTTGGACCTGCGTGTCTCATCAATCTGAAGCCTGCGTGTTGCATCCTCCTCGGACATGCGTTTCCCATCAATCTGAAGCCTGCGTGTTGCATCCTCTTAGGACCTGCGTGTCTCATCAATCTGAAGCCTGCGTGTTGCATCCTCCTCGGACCTGCGTGTCTCATCAATCTGAAGCCTGCGTGTTGCATCCTCCTCGGACGTGCGTGTCTCATCAATCTGAAGCCTGCGTGTTGCATCCTCCTCGGACCTGCGTGTCTCATCAATCTGAAGCCTGCGTGTTGCATCCTCCTCGGACCTGCGTGTCTCATCAATCTTAAGCCTGCGTGTGGCATCCTGCTCGGACCTGCGCGTCTGATCAATCTGAAGCCTGCGTGTTGCATCCTCCTCGGACCTGCGTGTCTCATCAATCTGAAGCCTGCGTGTTGCATCCTCCTCGGACCTGCGCGTCTCATCAATCTGAAGCCTGCGTGTTGAATCCTCCTCGGACCTGCGTGTCTGATCAATCTGAAGCCTGCGTGTTGCATCCTCCTCGGACCTGCGCGTCTCATCAATCTGAAGCCTGCGTGTTGCATCCTCCTCGGACCTGCGTGTCTCATCAATCTGAAGCCTGTGTGTTGCATCCTCCGCGGACCTGCGTGTCTCATCAATCTGAAGCCTGCGTGTTGCATCCTCCTCGCACCTGCGTGTCTCATCAATCTTAAGCCTGCGTGTTGCATCCTCCTCGGACCTGCGCGTCTGATCAATCTGAAGCCTGCGTGTTGCATCCTCCTCGGACCTGCGCGTCTCATCAATCTGAAGCCTGCGTGTTGCATCCTCCTCGGACCTGCGCGTCTCATCAATCTGAAGCCTGCGTGTTGCATCCTCCTCGGACCTGCGCGTCTCATCAATCTGAAGCCTGCGTGTTGCATCCTCCTCGGACCTGCGCGTCTCATCAATCTTAAGCCTGCGTGTTGCATCCTCCTCGGACCTGCGTGTCTCATCAATCTGAAGCCTGCGTGTTCAATCCTCCTCGGACCTGCGTGTCTCATCAATCTGAAGCCTGCGTGTTGCATCCTCCTCGGACCTGCGTGTCTCATCAATCTGAAGCCTGCGTGTTGCATCCTCCTCGGACCTGCGTGTCTCATCAATCTGAAGCCTGCGTGTTGCATCCTCCTCGGACCTGCGTGTCTCATCAATCTGAAGCCTGCGTGTTGCATCCTCCTCGGACCTGCGTGTCTCATCAATCTGAAGTCTGCGTGTTGCATCCTCCTCGGACCTGCGTGTCTCATCAATCTGAAGCCTGCGTGTTGCATCCTCCTCGGACCTGCGTGTCCCATCAATCTGAAGCCTGCGTGTTGCATCCTCCTCGGACCTGCGTGTCTCATCAATCTGAAGCCTGCGTGTTGAATCCTCCTCGGACCTGCGTGTCTGATCAATCTGAAGCCTGCGTGTTGCATCCTCCTCGGACCTGCGTGTCTCATCAATCTGAAGCCTGCGTGTTGCATCCTCCTCGGACCTGCGTGTCTCATCAATCTGAAGCCTGCGTGTTGAATCCTCCTCGGACCTGCGTGTCTGATCAATCTGAAGCTTGCGTGTTGCATCCTCCTCGGACCTGCGTGTCTCATCAATCTGAAGCCTGCGTGTTGCATCCTCCTCGGACCTGCGTGTCTCATCAATCTGAAGCCTGCGTGTTGCATCCTCCTCGGACCTGCGTGTCTCATCAATCTGAAGCCTGCGTGTTGCATCCTCCTCGGACCTGCGTGTCTCATCAATCTGAAGCCTGCGTGTTGCATCCTCCTCGGACCTGCGTGTCTCATCAATCTGAAGCCTGCGTGTTGCATCCTCCTCGGACCTGCGTGTCTCATCAATCTGAAGCCTGCGTGTTGCATCCTCCTCGGACCTGCGTGTCTCATCAATCTGAAGTCTGCATTTTACATCCTCCTCGGACCTGCGTGTCTCATCAATCTGAAGCCTGCGTGTTGCATCCTCCTCGGACCTGCGTGTCTCATCAATCTGAAGCCTGCGTGTTGCATCCTACTCGGAACTGCGTGTCTCATCAATCTGAAGCCTGCGTGTTGCATCCTCCTCGGACCTGCGTGTCTCATCAATCTGAAGCCTGCGTGTTGCATCCTCCTCGGACCTGCGTGTCTCATCAATCTGAAGCCTGCGTGTTGCATCCTCCTCGGACCTGCGTGTCTCATCAATCTGAAGCCTGCGTGTTGCATCCTCCTCGGACCTGCGTGTCTCATCAATCTGAAGCCTGCGTGTTGCATCCTCCTCGGACCTGCGTGTCTCATCAATCTGAAGCCTGCGTGTTGAATCCTCCTCGGACCTGCGTGTCTCATCAATCTGAAGCCTGCGTGTTGCATCCTCCTCGGACCTGCGTGTCTCATCAATCTGAAGCCTGCGTGTTGCATCCTCCTCGGACCTGCGTGTCTCATCAATCTGAAGCCTGCGTGTTGCATCCTCCTCGGACCAGCATGTCTCATCAATCTGAAGCCTGCGTGTTGCATCCTCCTCGGACCTACGCGTCTCATCAATCTGAAGCCTGCGTGTTGCATCCTCCTTGGACATGCGTTTCCCATCAATCTGAAGCCTGCGTGTTGCATCCTCTTAGGACCTGCGTGTCTCATCAATCTGAAGCCTGCGTGTTGCATCCTCCTCGGACCTGCGTGTCTCATCAATCTGAAGCCTGCGTGTTGCATCCTCCTCGGACGTGCGTGTCTCATCAATCTGAAGCCTGCGCGTTGCATCCTCCTCGGACCTGCGTGTCTCATCAATCTGAAGCCTGCGTGTTGCATCCTCCTCGGACCTGCGTGTCTCATCAATCTTAAGCCTGCGTGTGGCATCCTCCTCGGACCTGCGCGTCTGATCAATCTGAAGCCTGCGTGTTGCATCCTCCTCGGACCTGCGTGTCTCATCAATCTGAAGCCTGCGTGTTGCATCCTCCTCGGACCTGCGCGTCTCATCAATCTGAAGCCTGCGTGTTGAATCCTCCTCGGACCTGCGTGTCTGATCAATCTGAAGCCTGCGTGTTGCATCCTCCTCGGACCTGCGCGTCTCATCAATCTGAAGCCTGCGTGTTGCATCCTCCTCGGACCTGCGTGTCTCATCAATCTGAAGCCTGTGTGTTGCATCCTCCGCGGACCTGCGTGTCTCATCAATCTGAAGCCTGCGTGTTGCATCCTCCTCGCACCTGCGTGTCTCATCAATCTTAAGCCTGCGTGTTGCATCCTCCTCGGACCTGCGCGTCTGATCAATCTGAAGCCTGCGTGTTGCATCCTCCTCGGACCTGCGCGTCTCATCAATCTGAAGCCTGCGTGTTGCATCCTCCTCGGACCTGCGCGTCTCATCAATCTGAAGCCTGCGTGTTGCATCCTCCTCGGACCTGCGCGTCTCATCAATCTGAAGCCTGCGTGTTTCATCCTCCTCGGACCTGCGCGTCTCATCAATCTTAAGCCTGCGTGTTGCATCCTCCTCGGACCTGCGTGTCTCATCAATCTGAAGCCTGCGTGTTGAATCCTCCTCGGACCTGCGTGTCTCATCAATCTGAAGCCTGCGTGTTGCATCCTCCTCGGACCTGCGTGTCTCATCAATCTGAAGCCTGCGTGTTGCATCCTCCTCGGACCTGCGTGTCTCATCAATCTGAAGCCTGCGTGTTGCATCCTCCTCGGACCTGCGTGTCTCATCAATCTGAAGCCTGTGTGTTGCATCCTCCTCGGACCTGCGTGTCTCATCAATCTGAAGTCTGCGTGTTGCATCCTCCTCGGACCTGCGTGTCTCATCAATCTGAAGCCTGCGTGTTGCATCCTCCTCGGACCTGCGTGTCCCATCAATCTGAAGCCTGCGTGTTGCATCCTCCTCGGACCTGCGTGTCTCATCAATCTGAAGCCTGCGTGTTGAATCCTCCTCGGACCTGCGTGTCTGATCAATCTGAAGCCTGCGTGTTGAATCCTCCTCGGACCTGCGTGTCTCATCAATCTGAAGCCTGCGTGTTGCATCCTCCTCGGACCTGCGTGTCTCATCAATCTGAAGCCTGCGTGTTGAATCCTCCTCGGACCTGCGTGTCTGATCAATCTGAAGCCTGCGTGTTGCATCCTCCTCGGACCTGCGTGTCTCATCAATCTGAAGCCTGCGTGTTGCATCCTCCTCGGACCTGCGTGTCTCATCAATCTGAAGCCTGCGTGTTGCATCCTCCTCGGACCTGCGTGTCTCATCAATCTGAAGCCTGCGTGTTGCATCCTCCTCGGACCTGCGTGTCTCATCAATCTGAAGCCTGCGTGTTGAATCCTCCTCGGACCTGCGTGTCTGATCAATCTGAAGCCTGCGTGTTGCATCCTCCTCGGACCTGCGTGTCTCATCAATCTGAAGCCTGCGTGTTGCATCCTCCTCGGACCTGCGTGTCTCATCAATCTGAAGCCTGCGTGTTGCATCCTCCTCGGACCTGCGTGTCTCATCAATCTGAATCCTGCGTGTTGCATCCTCCTCGGACCTTCGTGTCTCATCAATCTGAAGTCTGCATTTTACATCCTACTCGGAACTGCGTGTCTCATTAATCTGAAGCCTGCGTGTTGCATCCTCCTCGGACCTGCGTGTCTCATCAATCTGAAGCCTGCGTGTTGCATCCTCATCGGACCTGCGTGTCTCATCAATCTGAAGCCTGCGTGTTGCATCCTCCTCGGACCTGCGTGTCTCATCAATCTGATGACTGCGTGTTGCATCCTCCTCGGACCTGCGTGTCTAATCAATCTGAAGCCTGCGTGTTGCATCCTCCTCGGACCTGCGTGTCTCATCAATCTGAAGCCTGCGTGTTGCATCCTCCTCGGACCTGCGTGTCTCATCAATCTGAAGCCTGCGTGTTACATCCTCCTCGGACCTGCATGTCTCATCAATCTGAAGCCTGCGTGTTGCATCCTCCTCGGTCCTGCGTGTCTCATCAATCTGAAGCCTGCGTGTTGCATCCTCCTCGGACATGTGTGTCTGATCAATCTGAAGCCAGCGTGTTGCATCCTCCTCGGACCTGCGTGTCTCATCAATCTGAAGCCTGCGTGTTGCATCCTCCTCGGACCTGCGTGTCTCATCAATCTGAAGCCTGCGTGTTGCATCCTCCTCGGACCTGCGTGTCTCATCAATCTGAAGCCTGCGTGTTGCATCCTCCTCGGACCTGCGTGTCTCATCAATCTGAAGCCTGCGTTTTGCATCCTCCTCGTACCTGCGTGTCTCATCAATCTGAAGCCTGCGTGTTGCATCCTCCTCGGACCTGCGTGTCTCATCAATCTGAAGCCTGCGTGTTGAATCCTCCTCGGACCTGCGTGTCTCATCAATCTGAAGCCTGCGTGTTGCATCCTCTTCGGACCTGCGTGTCTCATCAATCTGAAGCCTGCGTGTTGCATCCTCCTCGGACCTGCGTGTCTCATCAATCTGAAGCCTGCGTGTTGCATCCTCCTCGGACCTGCGTGTCTCATCAATCTGAAGCCTGCGTGTTGCATCCTCCTCGGACCTGCGTATCTCATCAATCTGAAGCCTGCGTGTTGCATCCTCCTCGGACCTGCGTGTCTGATCAATCTGAAGCCTGCGTGTTGCATCCTCCTCAGACCTGCGTGTCTCATCCATCTGAAGCCTGCGTGTTGCATCCTCCTCTGACCTGCGTGTCTCATCAATCTGAAGCCTGCGTGTTGCATCCTCCTCGGACATGCGTGTCTCATCAATCTGAAGCCTGCGTGTTGCATCATCCTCGGACCTGCGTGTCTCATCAATCTGAAGCCTGCTTGTTGCATCCTCCTCGGACCTGCGTGTCTCATCAATCTGAAGCCTGCGTGTTGCATCCTCCTCGGACCTGCGTGTCTCATCCATCTGAAGCCTGCGTGTTGCATCCTCCTCGGACCTGCGTGTCTCATCAATCTGAAGCTTGCGTGTTGCATCCTCCTCGGACCTGCTTGTCACATCAATCTGAAGCCTGCGTGTTGCATCCTCCTCTGACCTGCGTGTCTCATCAATCTGAAGCCTGCGTGTTGCATCCTCCTCGGACCAGCGTGTCTCATCAATCTGAAGCCTGCGTGTTGCATCCTCCTCGGACCAGCGTATCTCATCAATCTGAAGCCTGCGTGTTGCATCCTCCTCGGACCTGCGTGTCTGATCAATCTGAAGCCTGCGTGTTGCATCCTCCTCGGACCTGCGTGTCTCATCCATCTGAAGCCTGCGTGTTGCATCCTCCTCTGACCTGAGTGTCTCATCAATCTGAAGACTGCGTGATGCATCCTCCACGGACCTGCGTGTCTCATCAATCTGAAGCCTGCGTGTTGCATCCTCCTCGGACCTGCGTGTCTCATCAATCTGAAGCCTGTGTGTTGCATCCTCCTCGGACCTGCGTGTCTCATCAATCTGAAGCCTGCGAGTTGCATCCTCCTCGGACCTGCGTGTCTCATCAATCTGAAGCCTGCGTGTTGAATCCTCCTCGGACCTGCGTGTCTCATCAATCTGAAGCCTGGGTGTTGCATCCTCCTCGGACCTGCGTGTCTCATCAATCTGAAGCCTGCGTGTTGCATCCTCCTCGGACCTGCTTGTCTCATCAATCTGAAGCCTGCGTGTTGCATCCTCCTCGGACCTGCGTGTCTCATCAATCTGAAGCCTGCGTGTTGCATCCTCCTCGGACCAGCGTGTCTCATCAATCTGAAGCCTGCCTGTTGCATCCTCCTCGGACCTGCGTGTCTCATCAATCTGAAGCCTGCGTGTTGCATCCTCTTCGGACCTGCGTGTCTCATCAATCTGAAGCCTGGGTGTTGCATCCTCCTCGGACCTGCGTTTCTCATCAATCTGAAGCCTGCGTGTTGCATCCTCCTCGGACCTGCGTGTCTCATCAATCTGAAGCCTGCGTGTTGCATCCTCCTCGGACCTGCGTGTCTCATCAATCTGAAGCCTGCGTGTTGCATCCTCCTCGGACCTGCGTGTCTCATCAATCTGAAGCCTGCGTGTTGCATCCTCCTCGGACCTGCGTGTCTCATCAATCTGAATCCTGCGTGTTGCATCCTCCTCGGACCTGCGTGTCTCATCAATCTTAAGCCTGCGTTTTGCATCCTCCTCGGACCTGTGTGTCTCATCAATCTGAAGCCTGCGTGTTGCATCCTCCTCGGACCTGCGTGTCTCATCAATCTGAAGCCTGCGTGTTGCATCCTCCTCGGACCTGCGTGTCTCATCAATCTGAAGCCTGCGTGTCGCATCCTCCTCGGACCTGCGTGTCTCATCAATCTGAAGCCTGCGTGTTGCATCCTCCTCGGACCTGCGTGTCTCATCAATCTGAAGCCTGCGTGTCGCATCCTCCTCGGACCTGCGTGTCTCATCAATCTGAAGCCTGCGTGTTGCATCCTCCTCGGACCTGCGTGTCTCATCAATCTGAAGCCTGCGTGTCGCATCCTCCTAGGACCTGCGTGTCTCATCAATCTTAAGCCTGCGTGTTGCATCCTCCTCGGACCTGCGTGTCTCATCAATCTGAAGCCTGCGTGTTGCATCCTCCTCGGACCTGCGTGTCTCATAAATCTGAAGCCTGCCTGTTGCATCCTCCTCGGACCTGCGTGTCTCATCAATCTTAAGCCTGCGTGTTGCATCCTCCTCGGACCTGCGTGTCTCATCAATCTGAAGCCTGCGTGTTGCATCCTCCTCGGACCTGCGTGTCTCATCAATCTGAAGCCTGCGTGTTGCATCCTCCTCGGACCTGCGTGTCTCATCAATCTGAAGCCTGCGTGTTGCATCCTCCTCGGACCTGCGAGTCTCATCAATCTGAAGCCTTCGTGTTGCATCCTCCTCGGACCTGCGTGTCTCATCAATCTGAAGCCTGCGTGTTGCATCCTCCTCGGACTTGCGTGTCTCATCAATCTGAAGCCAGCGTGTTGAATCCTCCTCGGACCTGCGTGTCTGATCAATCTGAAGCCTGCGTGTTGCATCCTCCTCAGACCTGCGTGTCTCATCAATCTGAAGCCTGCGTGTTGCATCCTCCTTGGACCTGCGTGTCTCATCAATCTGAAGCCTGCGTGTTGCATCCTCCTCGGACCTGCGTGTCTCATCAATCTGAAGCCTGTGTGTTGCATCCTCCTCGGACCTGCGTGTCTCATCAATCTGAAGTCTGCGTGTTGAATCCTCCTCGGACCTGCGTGTCTGATCAATCTGAAGCCTGCGTGTTGCATCCTCCTCGGACCTGCGTGTCTCATCAATCTGAAGCCTGCGTGTTGCATCCTCCTCGGACCTGCGTGTCTCATCAATCTGAAGCCTGCGTGTTGCCTCCTCCTTGGACCAGCGTGTCTCATCAATCTGAAGCCTGCATGTTGCATCCTCCTCGGACCTGCGTGTCTCATCAATCTGAAGCCTGCGTGCTGCATCCTCCTTGGACCTGCGTGTCTCATCAATCTGAAGCCTGCGTGTTGCATTCTCCTCGGACCTGCGTTTCTCATCAATCTGAAGCCTGCGTGTTGCATCCTCCTCGGACCTGCGTGTCTCATCAATCTGAAGCCTGCGTGTTGCATCCTCCTCGGACCTGCGTGTCTCATCAATCTGAAGCCTGCGTGTTGCATCCTTCTCGGACCTGCGTGTCTCATCAATCTGAAGCCTGCGTGTTGCATCCTCCTCGGACCTGCGTGTCTCATCAATCTGAAGCCTGCGTGTTGCATCCTCCTCGGACCTGCGCGTCTCATCAATCTGAAGCCTGCGTGTTGCATCCTCCTCGGACCTGCGTGTCTCATCAATCTGAAGCCTGCGTGTTGCATCCTCCTCGGACCTGCGTGTCTCATCAATCTGAAGCCTGCGTGTTGCATCCTCCTCGGACCTGCGTGTCTCATCAATCTTAAGCCTGCGTGTTACATCCTCCTCGGACCTGCGTGTCTCATCAATCTGAAGCCTGCGTGTTGCATCCTCCTCGGACCTGCGTCTCTCATCAATCTGAAGCCTGCGTGTTGCATCCTCCTCGGACGTGTGTCTGATCAATCTGAAGCCAGCGTGTTGCATCCTCCTCGGACCTGCGTGTCTCATCAATCTGAAGCCTGCGTGTTGCATCCTCCTCGGACCTGCGTGTCTCATCATTCTGAAGCCTGCGTGTTGCATCCTCCTCGGACCTGCGTGTCTCATCAATCTGAAGCCTGCGTGTTGCATCCTCCTCGGACCTGCGTGTCTCATCAATCTGAAGCCTGCGTTTTGCATCCTCCTCGTACCTGCGTGTCTCATCAATCTGAAGCCTGCGTGTTGCATCCTCCTCGGACCTGCGTGTCTCATCAATCTGAAGCCTGCGTGTTGAATCCTCCTCGGACCTGCGTGTCTCATCAATCTGAAGCCTGCGTGTTGCATCCTCTTCGGACCTGCGTGTCTCATCAATCTGAAGCCTGCGTGTTGCATCCTCCTCGGACCTGCGTGTCTCATCAATCTGAAGCCTGCGTGTTGCATCCTCCTCGGACCTGCGTGTCTCATCAATCTGAAGCCTGCGTGTTGCATCCTCCTCGGACTTGCGTGTCTCATCAATCTGAAGCCTGCGTGTTGCATCCTCCTCGGACCTGCGTGTCTGATCAATCTGAAGCCTGCGTGTTGCATCCTCCTCAGACCTGCGTGTCTCATCCATCTGAAGCCTGCGTGTTGCATCCTCCTCTGACCTGCGTGTCTCATCAATCTGAAGCCTGCGTGTTGCATCCTCCTCGGACATGCGTGTCTCATCAATCTGAAGCCTGCGTGTTGCATCCTCCTCGGACCTGCGTGTCTCATCAATCTGAAGCCTGCTTGTTGCATCCTCCTCGGACCTGCGTGTCTCATCAATCTGAAGCCTGCGTGTTGCATCCTCCTCGGACCTGCGTGTCTCATCCATCTGAAGCCTGCGTGTTGCATCCTCCTCGGACCTGCGTGTCTCATCAATCTGAAGCTTGCGTGTTGCATCCTCCTCGGACCTGCTTGTCTCATCAATCTGAAGCCTGCGTGTTGCATCCTCCTCTGACCTGCGTGTCTCATCAATCTGAAGCCTGCGTGTTGCATCCTCCTCGGACCTGCGTGTCTGATCAATCTGAAGCCTGCGTGTTGCATCCTCCTCGGACCTGCGTGTCTCATCAATCTGAAGCCTGCGTGTTGCATCCTCCTCGGACCTGCGTGTCTCATCAATCTGAAGCCTGCGTGTTGCATCCTCCTCGGACCTGCGTGTCTCATCAATCTGAAGCCTGCGTGTTGCATCCTCCTCGGACCTGCGTGTCTCATCAATCTGAAGCCTGCGTGTCGCATCCTCCTCGGTCCTGCGTGTCTCATCAATCTGAAGCCTGCGTGTTGCATCCTCCTCGGACCTGCGTGTCTCATCAATCTGAAGCCTGCGTGTCGCATCCTCCTCGGACCTGCGTGTCTCATCAATCTGAAGCCTGCGTGTTGCATCCTCCTCGGACCTGCGTGTCTCATCAATCTGAAGCCTGCGTGTTGCATCCTCCTCGGACCTGCGTGTCTCATCAATCTGAAGCCTGCGTGTTGCATCCTCCTCGGACCTGCGTGTCTCATCAATCTGAAGCCTGCGTGTTGCATCCTCCTCGGACCTGCGTGTCTCATCAATCTGAAGCCTGCGTGTTGCATCCTCCTCGGACCTGCGTGTCTCATCAATCTGAAGCCTGCGTGTTGTATCCTCCTCGGACCTGCGTGTCTCATCAATCTTAAGCCTGCGTGTTGCATCCTCCTCGGACCTGCGTGTCTCATCAATCTGAAGCCTGCGTGTTGCATCCTCCTCGGACCTGCGTGTCTGATCAATCTGAAGCCTGTGTGTTGCATCCTCCTCGGACATGCGTGTCTCATCAATCTGAAGCCTGCGTGTTGCATCCTCCTCGGAACTGCATTTCTCATCAATCTGAAGCCTGCGTGTTGCATCCTCCTCGGACCTGCGTGTCTCATCAATCTGAAGCCTGCGTGTTGCATCCTCCTCGGACCTGCGTGTCTCATCAATCTGAAGCCTGCGTGTTGCATCCTCCTCGGACCTGCGTGTCTCATCAATCTGAAGCCTGTGTTTTGCATCCTCCTCGGACCTGCGTGTCTCATCAATCTGAAGCCTGCGTGTTGCATCCTCCTCGGACCTGCGTGTCTCATCAATCTGAAGCCTGCGTGTTGATTCCTCCACGGACCTGCGTGTCTGATCAATCTGAAGCCTGCGTGTTGCATCCTCCTCGGACCTGCGTGTCTCATCAATCTGAAGCCTGCGTGTTGCATCCTCCTCGGACCTGCGTGTCTCATCAATCTGAAGCCTGCGTGTTGCATCCTCCTCGGACCTGCGTGTCTCAACAATCTGAAGTCTGCGTGTTGCATCCTCCTCGGACCTGCGTGTCTCATCAATCTGAAGCCTGCGTGTTGCATCCTCCTCGGACCTGCGTGTCTCATCAATCTGAAGCCTGCGTGTTGCATCCTCCTCGGACCTGCGTGTCTCATCAATCTGAAGCCTGCGTGTTGCATCCTCCTCGGACCTGCGTGTCTCATCAATCTGATGCCTGCGTGTTGCATCCTCCTCGGACCTGCGTGTCTCATCAATCTGAAGCCTGCGTGTTGCATCCTACTCGGACCTGCGTGTCTCATCAATCTGAAGCCTGCGTGTTGCATCCTCCTCGGACCTGCGTGTCTCATCAATCTGAAGCCTGCGTGTTACATCCTCCTCGGACCTGCGTGCCTCATCAATCTGAAGCCTGCGTGTTGCATCCTCCTCGGTCCTGCGTGTCTCATCAATCTGAAGCCTGCGTGTTGCATCCTCCTCGGACCTGCGTATCTCATCAATCTGAAGCCTGCGTGTTGCATCCTCCTCGGACCTGCGTGTCTGATCAATCTGAAGCCTGCGTGTTGCATCCTCCTCGGACCTGCGTGTCTCATCCATCTGAAGCCTGCGTGTTGCATCCTCCTCTGACCTACGTGTCTCATCAATCTGAAGCCTGCGTGTTGCATCCTCCTCAGACATGCGTGTCTCATCAATCTGAAGCCTGCGTTGCATCCTCCTCGGACCTGCGTGTCTCATCAATCTGAAGCCTGCGTGTTGCATCCTCCTCGGACCTGCGTGTCTCATCAATCTGAAGCCTGCGTGTTGCATCCTCCTCGGACCTGCGTGTCTCATCAATCTGAAGCCTGCGTGTTGCATCCTCCTCGGACCTGCGTGTCTCATCAATCAGAAGCCTGCGTGTTGCATCCTCCTCGGACCTGCTTGTCTCAACAATCTGAAGCCTGCGTGTTGCATCCTCCTCGGACCTGCGTGTCTCATCAATCTGAAGCCTGCGTGTTGCATCCTCCTCGGACCAGCGTGTCTCATCAATCTGAAGCCTGCGTGTTGCATCCTCATCGGGCCTGCGTGTCTCATCAATCTGAAGCCTGCGTGTTGCATCCTCCTCGGACCGGCGTGTCTCATCAATCTGAAGCCTGCGTGTTGCATCCTCCTCGGACCTACGTTTCTCATCAATCTGAAGCCTGCGTGTTGCATCCTCCTCGGACCTGCATGTCTCATCATTCTGAAGCCTGCGTGTTGCATCCTCCTCGGACCTGCGTGTCTCATCAATCTGAAGCCTGCGTGTTGCATCCTCCTCGGACCTGCGTGTCTCATCAATCTGAAGCCTGCGTGTTGCATCCTCCTCGGACATGCGTGTCTGATCAATCTGAAGCCTGCGTGTTGCATCCTCCTCGGAACTGCATTTCTCATCAATCTGAAGCCTGCGTGTTGCATCCTCCTCGGACCTGCGTGTCTCATCAATCTGAAGCCTGCGTGTTGCATCCTCCTCGGACCTGCGTGTCTCATCAATCTGAAGCCTGCGTGTTGCATCCTCCTCGGACCTGCGTGTCTCATCAATCTGAAGCCTGTGTTTTGCATCCTCCTCGGACCTGCGTGTCTCATCAATCTGAAGCCTGCGTGTTGCATCCTCCTCGTACCTGCGTGTCTCATCAATCTGAAGCCTGCGTGTTGCATCCTCCTCGGACCTGCGTGTCTCATCAATCTGAAGCCTGCGTGTTGAATCCTCCTCGGACCTGCGTGTCTCATCAATCTGAAGCCTGCGTGTTGCATCCTCTTCGGACCTGCGTGTCTCATCAATCTGAAGCCTGCGTGTTGCATCCTCCTCGGACCTGCGTGTCTCATCAATCTGAAGCCTGCGTGTTGCATCCTCCTCGGACCTGCGTGTCTCATCAATCTGAAGCCTGCGTGTTGCATCCTCCTCGGACTTGCGTGTCTCATCAATCTGAAGCCTGCGTGTTGCATCCTCCTCGGACCTGCGTGTCTGATCAATCTGAAGCCTGCGTGTTGCATCCTCCTCAGACCTGCGTGTCTCATCCATCTGAAGCCTGCGTGTTGCATCCTCCTCTGACCTGCGTGTCTCATCAATCTGAAGCCTGCGTGTTGCATCCTCCTCGGACATGCGTGTCTCATCAATCTGAAGCCTGCGTGTTGCATCCTCCTCGGACCTGCGTGTCTCATCAATCTGAAGCCTGCTTGTTGCATCCTCCTCGGACCTGCGTGTCTCATCAATCTGAAGCCTGCGTGTTGCATCCTCCTCGGACCTGCGTGTCTCATCCATCTGAAGCCTGCGTGTTGCATCCTCCTCGGACCTGCGTGTCTCATCAATCTGAAGCTTGCGTGTTGCATCCTCCTCGGACCTGCTTGTCTCATCAATCTGAAGCCTGCGTGTTGCATCCTCCTCTGACCTGCGTGTCTCATCAATCTGAAGCCTGCGTGTTGCATCCTCCTCGGACCTGCGTGTCTGATCAATCTGAAGCCTGCGTGTTGCATCCTCCTCGGACCTGCGTGTCTCATCAATCTGAAGCCTGCGTGTTGCATCCTCCTCGGACCTGCGTGTCTCATCAATCTGAAGCCTGCGTGTTGCATCCTCCTCGGACCTGCGTGTCTCATCAATCTGAAGCCTGCGTGTTGCATCCTCCTCGGACCTGCGTGTCTCATCAATCTGAAGCCTGCGTGTCGCATCCTCCTCGGTCCTGCGTGTCTCATCAATCTGAAGCCTGCGTGTTGCATCCTCCTCGGACCTGCGTGTCTCATCAATCTGAAGCCTGCGTGTCGCATCCTCCTCGGACCTGCGTGTCTCATCAATCTGAAGCCTGCGTGTTGCATCCTCCTCGGACCTGCGTGTCTCATCAATCTGAAGCCTGCGTGTTGCATCCTCCTCGGACCTGCGTGTCTCATCAATCTGAAGCCTGCGTGTTGCATCCTCCTCGGACCTGCGTGTCTCATCAATCTGAAGCCTGCGTGTTGCATCCTCCTCGGACCTGCGTGTCTCATCAATCTGAAGCCTGCGTGTTGCATCCTCCTCGGACCTGCGTGTCTCATCAATCTGAAGCCTGCGTGTTGTATCCTCCTCGGACCTGCGTGTCTCATCAATCTTAAGCCTGCGTGTTGCATCCTCCTCGGACCTGCGTGTCTCATCAATCTGAAGCCTGCGTGTTGCATCCTCCTCGGACCTGCGTGTCTGATCAATCTGAAGCCTGTGTGTTGCATCCTCCTCGGACATGCGTGTCTCATCAATCTGAAGCCTGCGTGTTGCATCCTCCTCGGAACTGCATTTCTCATCAATCTGAAGCCTGCGTGTTGCATCCTCCTCGGACCTGCGTGTCTCATCAATCTGAAGCCTGCGTGTTGCATCCTCCTCGGACCTGCGTGTCTCATCAATCTGAAGCCTGCGTGTTGCATCCTCCTCGGACCTGCGTGTCTCATCAATCTGAAGCCTGTGTTTTGCATCCTCCTCGGACCTGCGTGTCTCATCAATCTGAAGCCTGCGTGTTGCATCCTCCTCGGACCTGCGTGTCTCATCAATCTGAAGCCTGCGTGTTGATTCCTCCACGGACCTGCGTGTCTGATCAATCTGAAGCCTGCGTGTTGCATCCTCCTCGGACCTGCGTGTCTCATCAATCTGAAGCCTGCGTGTTGCATCCTCCTCGGACCTGCGTGTCTCATCAATCTGAAGCCTGCGTGTTGCATCCTCCTCGGACCTGCGTGTCTCAACAATCTGAAGTCTGCGTGTTGCATCCTCCTCGGACCTGCGTGTCTCATCAATCTGAAGCCTGCGTGTTGCATCCTCCTCGGACCTGCGTGTCTCATCAATCTGAAGCCTGCGTGTTGCATCCTCCTCGGACCTGCGTGTCTCATCAATCTGAAGCCTGCGTGTTGCATCCTCCTCGGACCTGCGTGTCTCATCAATCTGATGCCTGCGTGTTGCATCCTCCTCGGACCTGCGTGTCTCATCAATCTGAAGCCTGCGTGTTGCATCCTACTCGGACCTGCGTGTCTCATCAATCTGAAGCCTGCGTGTTGCATCCTCCTCGGACCTGCGTGTCTCATCAATCTGAAGCCTGCGTGTTACATCCTCCTCGGACCTGCGTGCCTCATCAATCTGAAGCCTGCGTGTTGCATCCTCCTCGGTCCTGCGTGTCTCATCAATCTGAAGCCTGCGTGTTGCATCCTCCTCGGACCTGCGTATCTCATCAATCTGAAGCCTGCGTGTTGCATCCTCCTCGGACCTGCGTGTCTGATCAATCTGAAGCCTGCGTGTTGCATCCTCCTCGGACCTGCGTGTCTCATCCATCTGAAGCCTGCGTGTTGCATCCTCCTCTGACCTACGTGTCTCATCAATCTGAAGCCTGCGTGTTGCATCCTCCTCAGACATGCGTGTCTCATCAATCTGAAGCCTGCGTTGCATCCTCCTCGGACCTGCGTGTCTCATCAATCTGAAGCCTGCGTGTTGCATCCTCCTCGGACCTGCGTGTCTCATCAATCTGAAGCCTGCGTGTTGCATCCTCCTCGGACCTGCGTGTCTCATCAATCTGAAGCCTGCGTGTTGCATCCTCCTCGGACCTGCGTGTCTCATCAATCAGAAGCCTGCGTGTTGCATCCTCCTCGGACCTGCTTGTCTCAACAATCTGAAGCCTGCGTGTTGCATCCTCCTCGGACCTGCGTGTCTCATCAATCTGAAGCCTGCGTGTTGCATCCTCCTCGGACCAGCGTGTCTCATCAATCTGAAGCCTGCGTGTTGCATCCTCATCGGGCCTGCGTGTCTCATCAATCTGAAGCCTGCGTGTTGCATCCTCCTCGGACCGGCGTGTCTCATCAATCTGAAGCCTGCGTGTTGCATCCTCCTCGGACCTACGTTTCTCATCAATCTGAAGCCTGCGTGTTGCATCCTCCTCGGACCTGCATGTCTCATCATTCTGAAGCCTGCGTGTTGCATCCTCCTCGGACCTGCGTGTCTCATCAATCTGAAGCCTGCGTGTTGCATCCTCCTCGGACCTGCGTGTCTCATCAATCTGAAGCCTGCGTGTTGCATCCTCCTCGGACATGCGTGTCTGATCAATCTGAAGCCTGCGTGTTGCATCCTCCTCGGAACTGCATTTCTCATCAATCTGAAGCCTGCGTGTTGCATCCTCCTCGGACCTGCGTGTCTCATCAATCTGAAGCCTGCGTGTTGCATCCTCCTCGGACCTGCGTGTCTCATCAATCTGAAGCCTGCGTGTTGCATCCTCCTCGGACCTGCGTGTCTCATCAATCTGAAGCCTGTGTTTTGCATCCTCCTCGGACCTGCGTGTCTCATCAATCTGAAGCCTGCGTGTTGCATCCTCCTCGGACCTGCGTGTCTCATCAATCTGAAGCCTGCGTGTTGAATCCTCCTCGGACCTGCGTGTCTCATCAATCTGAAGCCTGCGTGTTGCATCCTCCTCGGACCTGCGTGTCTCATCTATCTGAAGCCTGCGTGTTGCATCCTCCTCGGACCTGCGTGTCTCATCAATCTGAAGCCTGCGTGTTGCATCCTCCTCGGACCTGCGTGTCTCATCAATCTGAAGCCTGCGTGTTGCATCCTCCTCGGACCTGCGTGTCTCAACAATCTGAAGTCTGCGTGTTGCATCCTCCTCGGACCTGCGTGTCTCATCAATCTGAAGCCTGCGTGTTGCATCCTCCTCGGACCTGCGTGTCTCATCAATCTGAAGCCTGCGTGTTGCATCCTCCTCGGACCTGCGTGTCTCATCAATCTGAAGCCTGCGTGTTGCATCCTCCTCGGACCTGCGTGTCTCATCAATCTGATGCCTGCGTGTTGCATCCTCCTCGGACCTGCGTGTCTCATCAATCTGAAGCCTGCGTGTTGCATCCTCCTCGGACCTGCGTGTCTCATCAATCTGAAGCCTGCGTGTTGCATCCTCCTCGGACCTGCGTGTCTCATCAATCTGAAGCCTGCGTGTTACATCCTCCTCGGACCTGCGTGCCTCATCAATCTGAAGCCTGCGTGTTGCATCCTCCTCGGTCCTGCGTGTCTCATCAATCTGAAGCCTGCGTGTTGCATCCTCCTCGGACCTGCGTATCTCATCAATCTGAAGCCTGCGTTTTGCATCCTCCTCGGACCTGCGTGTCTGATCAATCTGAAGCCTGCGTGTTGCATCCTCCTCGGACCTGCGTGTCTCATCCATCTGAAGCCTGCGTGTTGCATCCTCCTCTGACCTACGTGTCTCATCAATCTGAAGCCTGCGTGTTGCATCCTCCTCAGACATGCGTGTCTCATCAATCTGAAGCCTGCGTTGCATCCTCCTCGGACCTGCGTGTCTCATCAATCTGAAGCCTGCGTGTTGCATCCTCCTCGGACCTGCGTGTCTCATCAATCTGAAGCCTGCGTGTTGCATCTCATCCATCTGAAGCCTGCGTGTTGCATCCTCCTCGGACCTGCCTGTCTCATCAATCAGAAGCCTGCGTGTTGCATCCTCCTCGGACCTGCTTGTCTCAACAATCTGAAGCCTGCGTGTTGCATCCTCCTCGGACCTGCGTGTCTCATCAATCTGAAGCCTGCGTGTTGCATCCTCCTCGGACCAGCGTGTCTCATCAA
The DNA here is from genome assembly GCF_036971445.1 of Narcine bancroftii. NCBI lineage: Eukaryota > Metazoa > Chordata > Chondrichthyes > Torpediniformes > Narcinidae > Narcine > Narcine bancroftii. The sequence continues at coordinate 145,330,619 of NC_091469.1, forward strand.
TCTGAAGCCTGCGTGTTGCATCCTCCTCGGGCCTGCGTGTCTCATCAATCTGAAGCCTGCGTGTTGCATCCTCCTCGGACCGGCGTGTCTCATCAATCTGAAGCCTGCGTGTTGCATCCTCCTCGGACCTACGTTTCTCATCAATCTGAAGCCTGCGTGTTGCATCCTCCTCGGACCTGCATGTCTCATCATTCTGAAGCCTGCGTGTTGCATCCTCCTCGGACCTGCGTGTCTCATCAATCTGAAGCCTGCGTGTTGCATCCTCCTCGGACCTGCGTGTCTCATCAATCTGAAGCCTGCGTGTTACATCCTCCTCGGACCTGCGTGTCTCATCAATCTGAAGCCTGCGTGTTGCATCCTCCTCGGACCTGCGTGTCTCATCAATCTTAAGCCTGCGTGTTGCATCCTCCTCGGACCTGCGTGTCTCATCAATCTGAAGCCTGCGTGTTGCATCCTCCTCGAACCTGCGTGTCTCATCAATCTGAAGCCTGCGTGTTGCATCCTCCTCGGACCTGCGTGTCTCATCAATCTGAAGCCTGCGTGTTGCATCCTCCTCGGACCTGCGTGTCTCATCAATCTGAAGCCTGCGTGTTGCATCCTCCTCGGACCTGCGTGTCTCATCAATCTTAAGCCTGCGTGTTGCATCCTCCTCGGACCTGCGTGTCTCATCAATCTGAAGCCTGCGTGTTGCATCCTCCTCGGACCTGCGTGTCTCATAAATCTGAAGCCTGCCTGTTGCATCCTCCTCGGACCTGCGTGTCTCATCAATCTTAAGCCTGCGTGTTGCATCCTCCTCGGACCTGCGTGTCTCATCAATCTGAAGCCTGCGTGTTGCATCCTCCTCGGACCTGCGTGTCTCATCAATCTGAAGCCTGCGTGTTGCATCCTCCTCGGACCTGCATGTCTCATCAATCCGAAGCCTGCGTGTTGCATCCTCCTCGGACCTGCGTGTCTCATCAATCTGAAGCCTTCGTGTTGCATCCTCCTCGGACCTGCGTGTCTCATCAATCTGAAGCCTGCGTGTTGCATCCTCCTCGGACTTGCGTGTCTCATCAATCTGAAGCCAGCGTGTTGAATCCTCCTCGGACCTGCGTGTCTGAAAAATCTGAAGCCTGCATGTTGCATCCTCCTCAGACCTGCGTGTCTCATCAATCTGAAGCCTGCGTGTTGCATCCTCCTTGGACCTGCGTGTCTCATCAATCTGAAGCCTGCGTGTTGCATCCTCCTCGGACCTGCGTGTCTCATCAATCTGAAGTCTGCGTGTTGCATCCTCCTCGGACCTGCGTGTCTCATCAATCTGAAGCCTGCGTGTTGCATCCTCCTCAGACCTGCGTGTCTCATCAATCTGAAGCCTGCGTGTTGCATCCTCCTCGGACCTGCGTGTCTCATCAATCTGAAGCCAGCGTGTTGAATCCTCCTCGGACCTGCGTGTTGGATCAATCTGAACCTGCGTGTTGCATCCTCCTCGGACCTGCGTGTCTCATCAATCTGAAGCCTGCGTGTTGCATCCTCCTCGGACCTGCGTGTCTCATCAATCTGAAGCCTGCGTGTTGCCTCCTCCTTGGACCAGCGTGTCTCATCAATCTGAAGCCTGCGTGTTGCATCCTCCTCGGACCTGCGTGTCTCATCAATCTGAAGCCTGCGTGTTGCATCCTCCTTGGACCTGCGTGTCTCATCAATCTGAAGCCTGCGTGTTGCATTCTCCTCGGACCTGCGTTTCTCATCAATCTGAAGCCTGCGTGTTGCATCCTCCTCGGACCTGCGTGTCTCATCAATCTGAAGCCTGCGTGTTACATCCTCCTCGGACCTGCGTGTCTCATCAATCTGAAGCCTGCGTGTTGAATCCTCCTCGGACCTGCGTGTCTGATCAATCTGAAGCCTGCGTGTTGCATCCTCCTCGGACCTGCGTGTCTCATCAATCTGAAGCCTGCGTGTTGCATCCTCCTCGGACCTGCGTGTCTCATCAATCTGAAGCCTGCGTGTTGCATCCTCCTCGGACCTGCGTGTCTCATCAATCTGAAGCCTGCGTGTTGCATCCTCCTCGGACCTGCGTGTCTCATCAATCTGAAGTCTGCATTTTACATCCTACTCGGACCTGCGTGTCTCATTAATCTGAAGCCTGCGTGTTGCATCCTCCTCGGACCGGCGTGTCTCATCAATCTGAAGCCTGCGTGTTGCATCCTCCTCGGACCTGCGTGTCTCATCAATCTGAAGCCTGCGTGTTGCATCCTCCTCGGACCTGCGTGTCTCATCAATCTGATGACTGCGTGTTGCATCCTCCTCGGACCTGCGTGTCTCATCAATCTGAAGCCTGCGTGTTGCATCCTCCTCGGACCTGCGTGTCTCATCAATCTGAAGCCTGCGTGTTGCATCCTCCTCGGACCTGCGTGTCTCATCAATCTGAAGCCTGCGTGTTACATCCTCCTCGGACCTGCATGTCTCATCAATCTGAAGCCTGCGTGTTGCATCCTCCTCGGTCCTGCGTGTCTCATCAATCTGAAGCCTGCGTGTTGCATCCTCCTCGGTCCTGCGTGTCTCATCAATCTGAAGCCTGCGTGTTGCATCCTCCTCGGACCTGCGTGTCTCATCAATCTGAAGCCTGCGTGTTGCATCCTCCTCGGACCTGCGTGTCTGATCAATCTGAAGCCTGCGTGTTGCATCCTCCTCCGACCTGCGTGTCTCATCCATCTGAAGCCTGCGTGTTGCATCCTCCTCCGACCTGCGTGTCTCATCCATCTGAAGCCTGCGTGTTGCATCCTCCTCTGACCTGCGTGTCTCATCAATCTGAAGACTGCGTGATGCATCCTCCACGGACCTGCGTGTCTCATCAATCTGAAGCCTGCGTGTTGCATCCTCCTCGGACCTGCGTGTCTCATCAATCTGAAGCCTGTGTGTTGCATCCTCCTCGGACCTGCGTGTCTCATCAATCTGAAGCCTGCGAGTTGCATCCTCCTCGGACCTGCGTGTCTCATCAATCTGAAGCCTGCGTGTTGAATCCTCCTCGGACCTGCGTGTCTCATCAATCTGAAGCCTGCGTGTTGCATCCTCCTCGGACCTGCGTGTCTCATCAATCTGAAGCCTGCGTGTTGCATCCTCCTCGGACCTGCTTGTCTCATCAATCTGAAGCCTGCGTGTTGCATCCTCCTCGGACCTGCGTGTCTCATCAATCTGAAGCCTGCGTGTTGCATCCTCCTCGGACCTGCGTGTCTCATCAATCTGAAGCCTGCCTGTTGCATCCTCCTCGGACCTGCGTGTCTCATCAATCTGAAGCCTGCGTGTTGCATCCTCTTCGGACCTGCGTGTCTCATCAATCTGAAGCCTGGGTGTTGCATCCTCCTCGGACCTGCGTTTCTCATCAATCTGAAGCCTGCGTGTTGCATCCTCCTCGGACCTGCGTGTCTCATCAATCTGAAGCCTGCGTGTTGCATCCTCCTCGGACCTGCGTGTCTCATCAATCTGAAGCCTGCGTGTTGCATCCTCCTCGGACCTGCGTGTCTCATCAATCTGAAGCCTGCGTGTTGCATCCTCCTCGGACCTGCGTGTCTCATCAATCTGAATCCTGCGTGTTGCATCCTCCTCGGACCTGCGTGTCTCATCAATCTTAAGCCTGCGTTTTGCATCCTCCTCGGACCTGTGTGTCTCATCAATCTGAAGCCTGCGTGTTGCATCCTCCTCGGACCTGCGTGTCTCATCAATCTGAAGCCTGCGTGTCGCATCCTCCTCGGACCTGCGTGTCTCATCAATCTGAAGCCTGCGTGTCGCATCCTCCTCGGACCTGCGTGTCTCATCAATCTGAAGCCTGCGTGTTGCATCCTCCTCGGACCTGCGTGTCTCATCAATCTGAAGCCTGCGTGTCGCATCCTCCTCGGCCCTGCGTGTCTCATCAATCTTAAGCCTGCGTGTTGCATCCTCCTCGGACCTGCGTGTCTCATCAATCTGAAGCCTGCGTGTTGCATCCTCCTCGGACCTGCGTGTCTCATAAATCTGATGCCTGCCTGTTGCATCCTCCTCGGACCTGCGTGTCTCATCAATCTTAAGCCTGCCTGTTGCATCCTCCTCGGACCTGCGTGTCTCATCAATCTGAAGCCTGCGTGTTGCATCCTCCTCGGACCTGCGTGCCTCATCAATCTGAAGCCTGCGTGTTGCATCCTCCTCGGACCTGCGTGTCTCATCAATCTGAAGCCTGCGTGTTGCATCCTCCTCGGACCTGCGAGTCTCATCAATCTGAAGCCTTCGTTTTGCATCCTCCTCGGACCTGCGTGTCTGATCAATCTGAAGCCTGCGTGTTGCATCCTCCTCGGACCTGCGTGTCTCATCCATCTGAAGCCTGCGTGTTGCATCCTCCTCTGACCTACGTGTCTCATCAATCTGAAGCCTGCGTGTTGCATCCTCCTCAGACATGCGTGTCTCATCAATCTGAAGCCTGCGTTGCATCCTCCTCGGACCTGCGTGTCTCATCAATCTGAAGCCTGCGTGTTGCATCCTCCTCGGACCTGCGTGTCTCATCAATCTGAAGCCTGCGTGTTGCATCTCATCCATCTGAAGCCTGCGTGTTGCATCCTCCTCGGACCTGCCTGTCTCATCAATCAGAAGCCTGCGTGTTGCATCCTCCTCGGACCTGCTTGTCTCAACAATCTGAAGCCTGCGTGTTGCATCCTCCTCGGACCTGCGTGTCTCATCAATCTGAAGCCTGCGTGTTGCATCCTCCTCGGACCAGCGTGTCTCATCAATCTGAAGCCTGCGTGTTGCATCCTCCTCGGGCCTGCGTGTCTCATCAATCTGAAGCCTGCGTGTTGCATCCTCCTCGGACCGGCGTGTCTCATCAATCTGAAGCCTGCGTGTTGCATCCTCCTCGGACCTACGTTTCTCATCAATCTGAAGCCTGCGTGTTGCATCCTCCTCGGACCTGCATGTCTCATCATTCTGAAGCCTGCGTGTTGCATCCTCCTCGGACCTGCGTGTCTCATCAATCTGAAGCCTGCGTGTTGCATCCTCCTCGGACCTGCGTGTCTCATCAATCTGAAGCCTGCGTGTTACATCCTCCTCGGACCTGCGTGTCTCATCAATCTGAAGCCTGCGTGTTGCATCCTCCTCGGACCTGCGTGTCTCATCAATCTTAAGCCTGCGTGTTGCATCCTCCTCGGACCTGCGTGTCTCATCAATCTGAAGCCTGCGTGTTGCATCCTCCTCGAACCTGCGTGTCTCATCAATCTGAAGCCTGCGTGTTGCATCCTCCTCGGACCTGCGTGTCTCATCAATCTGAAGCCTGCGTGTTGCATCCTCCTCGGACCTGCGTGTCTCATCAATCTGAAGCCTGCGTGTTGCATCCTCCTCGGACCTGCGTGTCTCATCAATCTTAAGCCTGCGTGTTGCATCCTCCTCGGACCTGCGTGTCTCATCAATCTGAAGCCTGCGTGTTGCATCCTCCTCGGACCTGCGTGTCTCATAAATCTGAAGCCTGCCTGTTGCATCCTCCTCGGACCTGCGTGTCTCATCAATCTTAAGCCTGCGTGTTGCATCCTCCTCGGACCTGCGTGTCTCATCAATCTGAAGCCTGCGTGTTGCATCCTCCTCGGACCTGCGTGTCTCATCAATCTGAAGCCTGCGTGTTGCATCCTCCTCGGACCTGCATGTCTCATCAATCCGAAGCCTGCGTGTTGCATCCTCCTCGGACCTGCGTGTCTCATCAATCTGAAGCCTTCGTGTTGCATCCTCCTCGGACCTGCGTGTCTCATCAATCTGAAGCCTGCGTGTTGCATCCTCCTCGGACTTGCGTGTCTCATCAATCTGAAGCCAGCGTGTTGAATCCTCCTCGGACCTGCGTGTCTGAAAAATCTGAAGCCTGCATGTTGCATCCTCCTCAGACCTGCGTGTCTCATCAATCTGAAGCCTGCGTGTTGCATCCTCCTTGGACCTGCGTGTCTCATCAATCTGAAGCCTGCGTGTTGCATCCTCCTCGGACCTGCGTGTCTCATCAATCTGAAGTCTGCGTGTTGCATCCTCCTCGGACCTGCGTGTCTCATCAATCTGAAGCCTGCGTGTTGCATCCTCCTCAGACCTGCGTGTCTCATCAATCTGAAGCCTGCGTGTTGCATCCTCCTCGGACCTGCGTGTCTCATCAATCTGAAGCCAGCGTGTTGAATCCTCCTCGGACCTGCGTGTTGGATCAATCTGAACCTGCGTGTTGCATCCTCCTCGGACCTGCGTGTCTCATCAATCTGAAGCCTGCGTGTTGCATCCTCCTCGGACCTGCGTGTCTCATCAATCTGAAGCCTGCGTGTTGCCTCCTCCTTGGACCAGCGTGTCTCATCAATCTGAAGCCTGCGTGTTGCATCCTCCTCGGACCTGCGTGTCTCATCAATCTGAAGCCTGCGTGTTGCATCCTCCTTGGACCTGCGTGTCTCATCAATCTGAAGCCTGCGTGTTGCATTCTCCTCGGACCTGCGTTTCTCATCAATCTGAAGCCTGCGTGTTGCATCCTCCTCGGACCTGCGTGTCTCATCAATCTGAAGCCTGCGTGTTACATCCTCCTCGGACCTGCGTGTCTCATCAATCTGAAGCCTGCGTGTTGAATCCTCCTCGGACCTGCGTGTCTGATCAATCTGAAGCCTGCGTGTTGCATCCTCCTCGGACCTGCGTGTCTCATCAATCTGAAGCCTGCGTGTTGCATCCTCCTCGGACCTGCGTGTCTCATCAATCTGAAGCCTGCGTGTTGCATCCTCCTCGGACCTGCGTGTCTCATCAATCTGAAGCCTGCGTGTTGCATCCTCCTCGGACCTGCGTGTCTCATCAATCTGAAGTCTGCATTTTACATCCTACTCGGACCTGCGTGTCTCATTAATCTGAAGCCTGCGTGTTGCATCCTCCTCGGACCGGCGTGTCTCATCAATCTGAAGCCTGCGTGTTGCATCCTCCTCGGACCTGCGTGTCTCATCAATCTGAAGCCTGCGTGTTGCATCCTCCTCGGACCTGCGTGTCTCATCAATCTGATGACTGCGTGTTGCATCCTCCTCGGACCTGCGTGTCTCATCAATCTGAAGCCTGCGTGTTGCATCCTCCTCGGACCTGCGTGTCTCATCAATCTGAAGCCTGCGTGTTGCATCCTCCTCGGACCTGCGTGTCTCATCAATCTGAAGCCTGCGTGTTACATCCTCCTCGGACCTGCATGTCTCATCAATCTGAAGCCTGCGTGTTGCATCCTCCTCGGTCCTGCGTGTCTCATCAATCTGAAGCCTGCGTGTTGCATCCTCCTCGGTCCTGCGTGTCTCATCAATCTGAAGCCTGCGTGTTGCATCCTCCTCGGACCTGCGTGTCTCATCAATCTGAAGCCTGCGTGTTGCATCCTCCTCGGACCTGCGTGTCTGATCAATCTGAAGCCTGCGTGTTGCATCCTCCTCCGACCTGCGTGTCTCATCCATCTGAAGCCTGCGTGTTGCATCCTCCTCCGACCTGCGTGTCTCATCCATCTGAAGCCTGCGTGTTGCATCCTCCTCTGACCTGCGTGTCTCATCAATCTGAAGACTGCGTGATGCATCCTCCACGGACCTGCGTGTCTCATCAATCTGAAGCCTGCGTGTTGCATCCTCCTCGGACCTGCGTGTCTCATCAATCTGAAGCCTGTGTGTTGCATCCTCCTCGGACCTGCGTGTCTCATCAATCTGAAGCCTGCGAGTTGCATCCTCCTCGGACCTGCGTGTCTCATCAATCTGAAGCCTGCGTGTTGAATCCTCCTCGGACCTGCGTGTCTCATCAATCTGAAGCCTGCGTGTTGCATCCTCCTCGGACCTGCGTGTCTCATCAATCTGAAGCCTGCGTGTTGCATCCTCCTCGGACCTGCTTGTCTCATCAATCTGAAGCCTGCGTGTTGCATCCTCCTCGGACCTGCGTGTCTCATCAATCTGAAGCCTGCGTGTTGCATCCTCCTCGGACCTGCGTGTCTCATCAATCTGAAGCCTGCCTGTTGCATCCTCCTCGGACCTGCGTGTCTCATCAATCTGAAGCCTGCGTGTTGCATCCTCTTCGGACCTGCGTGTCTCATCAATCTGAAGCCTGGGTGTTGCATCCTCCTCGGACCTGCGTTTCTCATCAATCTGAAGCCTGCGTGTTGCATCCTCCTCGGACCTGCGTGTCTCATCAATCTGAAGCCTGCGTGTTGCATCCTCCTCGGACCTGCGTGTCTCATCAATCTGAAGCCTGCGTGTTGCATCCTCCTCGGACCTGCGTGTCTCATCAATCTGAAGCCTGCGTGTTGCATCCTCCTCGGACCTGCGTGTCTCATCAATCTGAATCCTGCGTGTTGCATCCTCCTCGGACCTGCGTGTCTCATCAATCTTAAGCCTGCGTTTTGCATCCTCCTCGGACCTGTGTGTCTCATCAATCTGAAGCCTGCGTGTTGCATCCTCCTCGGACCTGCGTGTCTCATCAATCTGAAGCCTGCGTGTCGCATCCTCCTCGGACCTGCGTGTCTCATCAATCTGAAGCCTGCGTGTCGCATCCTCCTCGGACCTGCGTGTCTCATCAATCTGAAGCCTGCGTGTTGCATCCTCCTCGGACCTGCGTGTCTCATCAATCTGAAGCCTGCGTGTCGCATCCTCCTCGGCCCTGCGTGTCTCATCAATCTTAAGCCTGCGTGTTGCATCCTCCTCGGACCTGCGTGTCTCATCAATCTGAAGCCTGCGTGTTGCATCCTCCTCGGACCTGCGTGTCTCATAAATCTGATGCCTGCCTGTTGCATCCTCCTCGGACCTGCGTGTCTCATCAATCTTAAGCCTGCGTGTTGCATCCTCCTCGGACCTGCGTGTCTCATCAATCTGAAGCCTGCGTGTTGCATCCTCCTCGGACCTGCGTGCCTCATCAATCTGAAGCCTGCGTGTTGCATCCTCCTCGGACCTGCGTGTCTCATCAATCTGAAGCCTGCGTGTTGCATCCTCCTCGGACCTGCGAGTCTCATCAATCTGAAGCCTTCGTGTTGCATCCTCCTCGGACCTGCGTGTCTCATCAATCTGAAGCCTGCGTGTTGCATCCTCCTCGGACTTGCGTGTCTCATCAATCTGAAGCCAGCGTGTTGAATCCTCCTCGGACCTGCGTGTCTGATCAATCTGAAGCCTGCGTGTTGCATCCTCCTCAGACCTGCGTGTCTCATCAATCTGAAGCCTGCGTGTTGCATCCTCCTCGGACCTGCGTGTCTCATCAATCTGAAGCCTGTGTGTTGCATCCTCCTCGGACCTGCGTGTCTCATCAATCTGAAGTCTGCGTGTTGCATCCTCCTCGGACCTGCGTGTCTCATCAATCTGAAGCCTGCGTGTTGCATCCTCCTCGGACCTGCGTGTCTCATCAATCTGAAGCCTGCGTGTTGCATCCTCCTCGGACCTGCGTGTCTCATCAATCTGAAGCCTGCGTGTTGAATCCTCCTCGGACCTGCGTGTCTGATCAATCTGAAGCCTGCGTGTTGCATCCTCCTCGGACCTGCGTGTCTCATCAATCTGAAGCCTGCGTGTTGCATCCTCCTCGGACCTGCGTGTCTCATCAATCTGAAGCCTGCGTGTTGCCTCCTCCTTGGACCAGCGTGTCTCATCAATCTGAAGCCTGCGTGTTGCATCCTCCTCGGACCTGCGTGTCTCATCAATCTGAAGCCTGCGTGTTGCATCCTCCTTGGACCTGCGTGTCTCATCAATCTGAAGCCTGCGTGTTGCATTCTCCTCGGACCTGCGTTTCTCATCAATCTGAAGCCTGCGTGTTGCATCCTCCTCGGACCTGCGTGTCTCATCAATCTGAAGCCTGCGTGTTGCATCCTTCTCGGACCTGCGTGTCTCATCAATCTGAAGCCTGCGTGTTGCATCCTCCTCGGACCTGCGTGTCTCATCAATCTGAAGCCTGCGTGTTGCATCCTCCTCGGACCTGCGCGTCTCATCAATCTGAAGCCTGCGTGTTGCATCCTCCTCGGACCTGCGTGTCTCATCAATCTGAAGCCTGCGTGTTGCATCCTCCTCGGACCTGCGTGTCTCATCAATCTGAAGCCTGCGTGTTGCATCCTCCTCGGACCTGCGTGTCTCATCAATCTTAAGCCTGCGTGTTACATCCTCCTCGGACCTGCGTGTCTCATCAATCTGAAGCCTGCGTGTTGCATCCTCCTCGGACCTGCGTCTCTCATCAATCTGAAGCCTGCGTGTTGCATCCTCCTCGGACATGTGTGTCTGATCAATCTGAAGCCAGCGTGTTGCATCCTCCTCGGACCTGCGTGTCTCATCAATCTGAAGCCTGCGTGTTGCATCCTCCTCGGACCTGCGTGTCTCATCAATCTGAAGCCTGCGTGTTGCATCCTCCTCGGACCTGCGTGTCTCATCAATCTGAAGCCTGCGTGTTGCATCCTCCTCGGACCTGCGTGTCTCATCAATCTGAAGCCTGCGTGTTGCATCCTCCTCGGACCTGCGTATCTCATCAATCTGAAGCCTGCGTGTTGCATCCTCCTCGGAACTGCGTGTCTGATCAATCTGAAGCCTGCGTGTTGCATCCTCCTCGGACCTGCGTGTCTCATCAATCTGAAGCCTTCGTGTTGCATCCTCCTCGGACCTGCGTGTCTCATCAATCTGAAGCCTGCGTGTTGCATCCTCCTTGGACCTGCGTGTCTCATCAATCTGAAGCCTGCGTGTTGCATCCTCCTCGGACCTGCGTGTCTCATCAATCTGAAGCCTGTGTGTTGCATCCTCCTCAGACCTGCGTGTCTCATCCATCTGAAGTCTGCGTGTTGCATCCTCCTCGGACCTGCGTGTCTCATCAATCTGAAGCCTGCGTGTTGCATCCTCCTCGGACCTGCGTGTCTCATCAATCTGAAGCCTGCGTGTTGCATCCTCCTCGGACCTGCGTGTCTCATCAATCTGAAGCCTGCGTGTTGAATCCTCCTCGGACCTGCGTGTCTGATCAATCTGAAGCCTGCGTGTTGCATCCTCCTCGGACCTGCGTGTCTCATCAATCTGAAGCCTGCGTGTTGCATCCTCCTCGGACCTGCGTGTCTCATCAATCTGAAGCCTGCGTGTTGCCTCCTCCTCGGACCATCGTGTCTCATCAATCTGAAGCCTGCGTGTTGCATCCTCCTCGGACCTGCGTGTCTCATCAATCTGAAGCCTGCGTGTTGCATCCTCCTTGGACCTGCGTGTCTCATCAATCTGAAGCCTGCGTGTTGCATTCTCCTCGGACCTGCGTTTCTCATCAATCTGAAGCCTGCGTGTTGCATCCTCCTCGGACCTGCGTGTCTCATCAATCTGAAGCCTGCGTGTTGCATCCTCCTCGGACCTGCGTGTCTCATCAATCTGAAGCCTGCGTGTTGCATCCTTCTCGGACCTGCGTGTCTCATCAATCTGAAGCCTGCGTGTTGCATCCTCCTCGGACCTGCGTGTCTCATCAATCTGAAGCCTGCGTGTTGCATCCTCCTCGGACCTGCGCGTCTCATCAATCTGAAGCCTGCGTGTTGCATCCTCCTCGGACCTGCGTGTCTCATCAATCTGAAGCCTGCGTGTTCCATCCTCCTCGGACCTGCGTGTCTCATCAATCTGAAGCCTGCGTGTTGCATCCTCCTCGGACCTGCGTGTCTCATCAATCTTAAGCCTGCGTGTTACATCCTCCTCGGACCTGCGTGTCTCATCAATCTGAAGCCTGCGTGTTGCATCCTCCTCGGACCTGCGTCTCTCATCAATCTGAAGCCTGCGTGTTGCATCCTCCTCGGACATGTGTGTCTGATCAATCTGAAGCCAGTGTGTTGCATCCTCCTCGGACCTGCGTGTCTCATCAATCTGAAGCCTGCGTGTTGCATCCTCCTCGGACCTGCGTGTCTCATCAATCTGAAGCCTGCGTGTTGCATCCTCCTCGGACCTGCGTGTCTCATCAATCTGAAGCCTGCGTGTTGCATCCTCCTCGGACCTGCGTGTCTCATCAATCTGAAGCCTGCGTTTTGCATCGTCCTCGTACCTGCGTGTCTCATCAATCTGAAGCCTGCGTGTTGCATCCTCCTCGGACCTGCGTGTCTCATCAATCTGAAGCCTGCGTGTTGAATCCTCCTCGGACCTGCGTGTCTCATCAATCTGAAGCCTGCATGTTGCATCCTCTTCGGACCTGCGTGTCTCATCAATCTGAAGCCTGCGTGTTGCATCCTCCTCGGACCTGCGTGTCTCATCAATCTGAAGCCTGCGTGTTGCATCCTCCTCGGACCTGCGTGTCTCATCAATCTGAAGCCTGCGTGTTGCATCCTCCTCGGACCTGCGTATCTCATCAATCTGAAGCCTGCGTGTTGCATCCTCCTCGGACCTGCGTGTCTGATCAATCTGAAGCCTGCGTGTTGCATCCTCCTCAGACCTGCGTGTCTCATCCATCTGAAGCCTGCGTGTTGCATCCTCCTCTGACCTGCGTGTCTCATCAATCTGAAGCCTGCGTGTTGCATCCTCCTCGGACATGCGTGTCTCATCAATCTGAAGCCTGCGTGTTGCATCCTCCTCGGACCTGCGTGTCTCATCAATCTGAAGCCTGCTTGTTGCATCCTCCTCGGACCTGCGTGTCTCATCAATCTGAAGCCTGCGTGTTGCATCCTCCTCGGACCTGCGTGTCTCATCCATCTGAAGCCTGCGTGTTGCATCCTCCTCGGACCTGCGTGTCTCATCAATCTGAAGCTTGCGTGTTGCATCCTCCTCGGACCTGCTTGTCTCATCAATCTGAAGCCTGCGTGTTGCATCCTCCTCTGACCTGCGTGTCTCATCAATCTGAAGCCTGCGTGTTGCATCCTCCTCGGACCAGCGTGTCTCATCAATCTGAAGCCTGCGTGTTGCATCCTCCTCGGACCTGCGTGTCTCATCAATCTGAAGTCTGCGTGTTGCATCCTCCTCGGACCTGCGTGTCTCATCAATCTGAAGCCTGCGTGTTGCATCCTCCTCAGACCTGCGTGTCTCATCAATCTGAAGCCTGCGTGTTGCATCCTCCTCGGACCTGCGTGTCTCATCAATCTGAAGCCAGCGTGTTGAATCCTCCTCGGACCTGCGTGTTGGATCAATCTGAACCTGCGTGTTGCATCCTCCTCGGACCTGCGTGTCTCATCAATCTGAAGCCTGCGTGTTGCATCCTCCTCGGACCTGCGTGTCTCATCAATCTGAAGCCTGCGTGTTGCCTCCTCCTTGGACCAGCGTGTCTCATCAATCTGAAGCCTGCGTGTTGCATCCTCCTCGGACCTGCGTGTCTCATCAATCTGAAGCCTGCGTGTTGCATCCTCCTTGGACCTGCGTGTCTCATCAATCTGAAGCCTGCGTGTTGCATTCTCCTCGGACCTGCGTTTCTCATCAATCTGAAGCCTGCGTGTTGCATCCTCCTCGGACCTGCGTGTCTCATCAATCTGAAGCCTGCGTGTTACATCCTCCTCGGACCTGCGTGTCTCATCAATCTGAAGCCTGCGTGTTGAATCCTCCTCGGACCTGCGTGTCTGATCAATCTGAAGCCTGCGTGTTGCATCCTCCTCGGACCTGCGTGTCTCATCAATCTGAAGCCTGCGTGTTGCATCCTCCTCGGACCTGCGTGTCTCATCAATCTGAAGCCTGCGTGTTGCATCCTCCTCGGACCTGCGTGTCTCATCAATCTGAAGCCTGCGTGTTGCATCCTCCTCGGACCTGCGTGTCTCATCAATCTGAAGTCTGCATTTTACATCCTACTCGGACCTGCGTGTCTCATTAATCTGAAGCCTGCGTGTTGCATCCTCCTCGGACCGGCGTGTCTCATCAATCTGAAGCCTGCGTGTTGCATCCTCCTCGGACCTGCGTGTCTCATCAATCTGAAGCCTGCGTGTTGCATCCTCCTCGGACCTGCGTGTCTCATCAATCTGATGACTGCGTGTTGCATCCTCCTCGGACCTGCGTGTCTCATCAATCTGAAGCCTGCGTGTTGCATCCTCCTCGGACCTGCGTGTCTCATCAATCTGAAGCCTGCGTGTTGCATCCTCCTCGGACCTGCGTGTCTCATCAATCTGAAGCCTGCGTGTTACATCCTCCTCGGACCTGCATGTCTCATCAATCTGAAGCCTGCGTGTTGCATCCTCCTCGGTCCTGCGTGTCTCATCAATCTGAAGCCTGCGTGTTGCATCCTCCTCGGTCCTGCGTGTCTCATCAATCTGAAGCCTGCGTGTTGCATCCTCCTCGGACCTGCGTGTCTCATCAATCTGAAGCCTGCGTGTTGCATCCTCCTCGGACCTGCGTGTCTGATCAATCTGAAGCCTGCGTGTTGCATCCTCCTCCGACCTGCGTGTCTCATCCATCTGAAGCCTGCGTGTTGCATCCTCCTCCGACCTGCGTGTCTCATCCATCTGAAGCCTGCGTGTTGCATCCTCCTCTGACCTGCGTGTCTCATCAATCTGAAGACTGCGTGATGCATCCTCCACGGACCTGCGTGTCTCATCAATCTGAAGCCTGCGTGTTGCATCCTCCTCGGACCTGCGTGTCTCATCAATCTGAAGCCTGTGTGTTGCATCCTCCTCGGACCTGCGTGTCTCATCAATCTGAAGCCTGCGAGTTGCATCCTCCTCGGACCTGCGTGTCTCATCAATCTGAAGCCTGCGTGTTGAATCCTCCTCGGACCTGCGTGTCTCATCAATCTGAAGCCTGCGTGTTGCATCCTCCTCGGACCTGCGTGTCTCATCAATCTGAAGCCTGCGTGTTGCATCCTCCTCGGACCTGCTTGTCTCATCAATCTGAAGCCTGCGTGTTGCATCCTCCTCGGACCTGCGTGTCTCATCAATCTGAAGCCTGCGTGTTGCATCCTCCTCGGACCTGCGTGTCTCATCAATCTGAAGCCTGCCTGTTGCATCCTCCTCGGACCTGCGTGTCTCATCAATCTGAAGCCTGCGTGTTGCATCCTCTTCGGACCTGCGTGTCTCATCAATCTGAAGCCTGGGTGTTGCATCCTCCTCGGACCTGCGTTTCTCATCAATCTGAAGCCTGCGTGTTGCATCCTCCTCGGACCTGCGTGTCTCATCAATCTGAAGCCTGCGTGTTGCATCCTCCTCGGACCTGCGTGTCTCATCAATCTGAAGCCTGCGTGTTGCATCCTCCTCGGACCTGAGTGTCTCATCAATCTGAAGCCTGCGTGTTGCATCCTCCTCGGACCTGCGTGTCTCATCAATCTGAATCCTGCGTGTTGCATCCTCCTCGGACCTGCGTGTCTCATCAATCTTAAGCCTGCGTTTTGCATCCTCCTCGGACCTGCGTGTCTCATCAATCTGAAGCCTGCGTGTTGCATCCTCCTCGGACCTGCGTGTCTCATCAATCTGAAGCCTGCGTGTCGCATCCTCCTCGGACCTGCGTGTCTCATCAATCTGAAGCCTGCGTGTCGCATCCTCCTCGGACCTGCGTGTCTCATCAATCTGAAGCCTGCGTGTGGCATCCTCCTCGGACCTGCGTGTCTCATCAATCTGAAGCCTGCGTGTCGCATCCTCCTCGGCCCTGCGTGTCTCATCAATCTTAAGCCTGCGTGTTGCATCCTCCTCGGACCTGCGTGTCTCATCAATCTGAAGCCTGCGTGTTGCATCCTCCTCGGACCTGCGTGTCTCATAAATCTGAAGCCTGCCTGTTGCATCCTCCTCGGACCTGCGTGTCTCATCAATCTTAAGCCTGCGTGTTGCATCCTCCTCGGACCTGCATGTCTCATCAATCTGAAGCCTGCGTGTTGCATCCTCCTCGGACCTGCGTGTCTCATCAATCTGAAGCCTGCGTGTTGCATCCTCCTCGGACCTGCGTGTCTCATCAATCTGAAGCCTGCGTGTTGCATCCTCCTCGGACCTGCGAGTCTCATCAATCTGAAGCCTTCGTGTTGCATCCTCCTCGGACCTGCGTGTCTCATCAATCTGAAGCCTGCGTGTTGCATCCTCCTCGGACTTGCGTGTCTCATCAATCTGAAGCCAGCGTGTTGAATCCTCCTCGGACCTGCGTGTCTGATCAATCTGAAGCCTGCGTGTTGCATCCTCCTCAGACCTGCGTGTCTCATCAATCTGAAGCCTGCGTGTTGCATCCTCCTTGGACCTGCGTGTCTCATCAATCTGAAGCCTGCGTGTTGCATCCTCCTCGGACCTGCGTGTCTCATCAATCTGAAGCCTGTGTGTTGCATCCTCCTCGGACCTGCGTGTCTCATCAATCTGAAGTCTGCGTGTTGCATCCTCCTCGGACCTGCGTGTCTCATCAATCTGAAGCCTGCGTGTTGCATCCTCCTCGGACCTGCGTGTCTCATCAATCTGAAGCCTGCGTGTTGCATCCTCCTCGGACCTGCGTGTCTCATCAATCTGAAGCCTGCGTGTTGAATCCTCCTCGGACCTGCGTGTCTGATCAATCTGAAGCCTGCGTGTTGCATCCTCCTCGGACCTGCGTGTCTCATCAATCTGAAGCCTGCGTGTTGCATCCTCCTCGGACCTGCGTGTCTCATCAATCTGAAGCCTGCGTGTTGCCTCCTCCTTGGACCAGCGTGTCTCATCAATCTGAAGCCTGCGTGTTGCATCCTCCTCGGACCTGCGTGTCTCATCAATCTGAAGCCTGCGTGTTGCATCCTCCTTGGACCTGCGTGTCTCATCAATCTGAAGCCTGCGTGTTGCATTCTCCTCGGACCTGCGTTTCTCATCAATCTGAAGCCTGCGTGTTGCATCCTCCTCGGACCTGCGTGTCTCATCAATCTGAAGCCTGCGTGTTGCATCCTTCTCGGACCTGCGTGTCTCATCAATCTGAAGCCTGCGTGTTGCATCCTCCTCGGACCTGCGTGTCTCATCAATCTGAAGCCTGCGTGTTGCATCCTCCTCGGACCTGCGCGTCTCATCAATCTGAAGCCTGCGTGTTGCATCCTCCTCGGACCTGCGTGTCTCATCAATCTGAAGCCTGCGTGTTGCATCCTCCTCGGACCTGCGTGTCTCATCAATCTGAAGCCTGCGTGTTGCATCCTCCTCGGACCTGCGTGTCTCATCAATCTTAAGCCTGCGTGTTACATCCTCCTCGGACCTGCGTGTCTCATCAATCTGAAGCCTGCGTGTTGCATCCTCCTCGGACCTGCGTCTCTCATCAATCTGAAGCCTGCGTGTTGCATCCTCCTCGGACATGTGTGTCTGATCAATCTGAAGCCAGCGTGTTGCATCCTCCTCGGACCTGCGTGTCTCATCAATCTGAAGCCTGCGTGTTGCATCCTCCTCGGACCTGCGTGTCTCATCAATCTGAAGCCTGCGTGTTGCATCCTCCTCGGACCTGCGTGTCTCATCAATCTGAAGCCTGCGTGTTGCATCCTCCTCGGACCTGCGTGTCTCATCAATCTGAAGCCTGCGTGTTGCATCCTCCTCGGACCTGCGTATCTCATCAATCTGAAGCCTGCGTGTTGCATCCTCCTCGGAACTGCGTGTCTGATCAATCTGAAGCCTGCGTGTTGCATCCTCCTCGGACCTGCGTGTCTCATCAATCTGAAGCCTTCGTGTTGCATCCTCCTCGGACCTGCGTGTCTCATCAATCTGAAGCCTGCGTGTTGCATCCTCCTTGGACCTGCGTGTCTCATCAATCTGAAGCCTGCGTGTTGCATCCTCCTCGGACCTGCGTGTCTCATCAATCTGAAGCCTGTGTGTTGCATCCTCCTCAGACCTGCGTGTCTCATCCATCTGAAGTCTGCGTGTTGCATCCTCCTCGGACCTGCGTGTCTCATCAATCTGAAGCCTGCGTGTTGCATCCTCCTCGGACCTGCGTGTCTCATCAATCTGAAGCCTGCGTGTTGCATCCTCCTCGGACCTGCGTGTCTCATCAATCTGAAGCCTGCGTGTTGAATCCTCCTCGGACCTGCGTGTCTGATCAATCTGAAGCCTGCGTGTTGCATCCTCCTCGGACCTGCGTGTCTCATCAATCTGAAGCCTGCGTGTTGCATCCTCCTCGGACCTGCGTGTCTCATCAATCTGAAGCCTGCGTGTTGCCTCCTCCATGGACCATCGTGTCTCATCAATCTGAAGCCTGCGTGTTGCATCCTCCTCGGACCTGCGTGTCTCATCAATCTGAAGCCTGCGTGTTGCATCCTCCTTGGACCTGCGTGTCTCATCAATCTGAAGCCTGCGTGTTGCATTCTCCTCGGACCTGCGTTTCTCATCAATCTGAAGCCTGCGTGTTGCATCCTCCTCGGACCTGCGTGTCTCATCAATCTGAAGCCTGCGTGTTGCATCCTCCTCGGACCTGCGTGTCTCATCAATCTGAAGCCTGCGTGTTGCATCCTTCTCGGACCTGCGTGTCTCATCAATCTGAAGCCTGCGTGTTGCATCCTCCTCGGACCTGCGTGTCTCATCAATCTGAAGCCTGCGTGTTGCATCCTCCTCGGACCTGCGCGTCTCATCAATCTGAAGCCTGCGTGTTGCATCCTCCTCGGACCTGCGTGTCTCATCAATCTGAAGCCTGCGTGTTCCATCCTCCTCGGACCTGCGTGTCTCATCAATCTGAAGCCTGCGTGTTGCATCCTCCTCGGACCTGCGTGTCTCATCAATCTTAAGCCTGCGTGTTACATCCTCCTCGGACCTGCGTGTCTCATCAATCTGAAGCCTGCGTGTTGCATCCTCCTCGGACCTGCGTCTCTCATCAATCTGAAGCCTGCGTGTTGCATCCTCCTCGGACATGTGTGTCTGATCAATCTGAAGCCAGTGTGTTGCATCCTCCTCGGACCTGCGTGTCTCATCAATCTGAAGCCTGCGTGTTGCATCCTCCTCGGACCTGCGTGTCTCATCAATCTGAAGCCTGCGTGTTGCATCCTCCTCGGACCTGCGTGTCTCATCAATCTGAAGCCTGCGTGTTGCATCCTCCTCGGACCTGCGTGTCTCATCAATCTGAAGCCTGCGTTTTGCATCGTCCTCGTACCTGCGTGTCTCATCAATCTGAAGCCTGCGTGTTGCATCCTCCTCGGACCTGCGTGTCTCATCAATCTGAAGCCTGCGTGTTGAATCCTCCTCGGACCTGCGTGTCTCATCAATCTGAAGCCTGCATGTTGCATCCTCTTCGGACCTGCGTGTCTCATCAATCTGAAGCCTGCGTGTTGCATCCTCCTCGGACCTGCGTGTCTCATCAATCTGAAGCCTGCGTGTTGCATCCTCCTCGGACCTGCGTGTCTCATCAATCTGAAGCCTGCGTGTTGCATCCTCCTCGGACCTGCGTATCTCATCAATCTGAAGCCTGCGTGTTGCATCCTCCTCGGACCTGCGTGTCTGATCAATCTGAAGCCTGCGTGTTGCATCCTCCTCAGACCTGCGTGTCTCATCCATCTGAAGCCTGCGTGTTGCATCCTCCTCTGACCTGCGTGTCTCATCAATCTGAAGCCTGCGTGTTGCATCCTCCTCGGACATGCGTGTCTCATCAATCTGAAGCCTGCGTGTTGCATCCTCCTCGGACCTGCGTGTCTCATCAATCTGAAGCCTGCTTGTTGCATCCTCCTCGGACCTGCGTGTCTCATCAATCTGAAGCCTGCGTGTTGCATCCTCCTCGGACCTGCGTGTCTCATCCATCTGAAGCCTGCGTGTTGCATCCTCCTCGGACCTGCGTGTCTCATCAATCTGAAGCTTGCGTGTTGCATCCTCCTCGGACCTGCTTGTCTCATCAATCTGAAGCCTGCGTGTTGCATCCTCCTCTGACCTGCGTGTCTCATCAATCTGAAGCCTGCGTGTTGCATCCTCCTCGGACCAGCGTGTCTCATCAATCTGAAGCCTGCGTGTTGCATCCTCCTCGGGCCTGCGTGTCTCATCAATCTGAAGCCTGTGTGTTGCATCCTCCTCGGACCTGCGTGTCTCATCAATCTGAAGCCTGCGTGTTGCATCCTCCTCGGACCTGCGTGTCTCATGAATCTGAAGCCTGCGTGTTGCATCCTCCTCGGACCTGCGTGTCTCATCAATCTGAAGCCTGCGTGTTGCATCCTCCTCGGACCTGCGTGTCTCATCAATCTGAAGCCTGCGTGTTGCATCCTCCTCGGACCTGCGTGTCTCATCAATCTGAATCCTGCGTGTTGCATCCTCCTCGGACCTGCGTGTCTCATCAATCTGAAGCCTGCGTGTTGCATCCTCGGACCTGCGTGTCTCATCAATCTGAAGCCTGCGTGTTGCATCCTCCTCGGACCTGCGTGTCTCATCAATCTGAAGCCTGCGTGTTGCATCCTCCTCGGACCTGCGTGTCTCATCAATCTGAAGCCTGCGTGTTGCATCCTCCTCGGACCTGCGTGTCTCATCAATCTGAAGCCTGCGTGTTGCATCCTCCTCGGAACTGCGTGTCTCATCAATCTGAAGCCTGCGTTTTGCATCCTACTCGGACCTGCGTGTCTCATCAATCTGAAGCCTGCGTGTTGCATCCTCCTCGGACCTGCGTGTCTCATCAATCTGAAGCCTGCGTGTTGCATCCTCCTCGGACCTGCGTGTCTGATCAATCTGAAGCCTGCGTGTTGCATCCTCCTCGGACCTGCGTGTCTCATCAATCTGAAGCCTGCGTGTTGCATCCTCCTCGGACCTGCGTGTCTCATCAATCTGAAGCCTGCGTGTTGCATCCTCCTCGGACCTGCGTGTCTCATCAATCTGAAGCCTGCGTGTTGCATCCTCCTCGGACCTGCGTGTCTCATCAATCTGAAGTCTGCATTTTACATCCTACTCGGACCTGCGTGTCTCATTAATCTGAAGCCTGCGTGTTGCATCCTCCTCGGACCGGCGTGTCTCATCAATCTGAAGCCTGCGTGTTGCATCCTCCTCGGACCTGCGTGTCTCATCAATCTGAAGCCTGCGTGTTGCATCCTCCTCGGACCTGCGTGTCTCATCAATCTGATGACTGCGTGTTGCATCCTCCTCGGACCTGCGTGTCTCATCAATCTGAAGCCTGCGTGTTGCATCCTCCTCGGACCTGCGTGTCTCATCAATCTGAAGCCTGCGTGTTGCATCCTCCTCGGACCTGCGTGTCTCATCAATCTGAAGCCTGCGTGTTACATCCTCCTCGGACCTGCATGTCTCATCAATCTGAAGCCTGCGTGTTGCATCCTCCTCGGTCCTGCGTGTCTCATCAATCTGAAGCCTGCGTGTTGCATCCTCCTCGGTCCTGCGTGTCTCATCAATCTGAAGCCTGCGTGTTGCATCCTCCTCGGACCTGCGTGTCTCATCAATCTGAAGCCTGCGTGTTGCATCCTCCTCGGACCTGCGTGTCTGATCAATCTGAAGCCTGCGTGTTGCATCCTCCTCCGACCTGCGTGTCTCATCCATCTGAAGCCTGCGTGTTGCATCCTCCTCCGACCTGCGTGTCTCATCCATCTGAAGCCTGCGTGTTGCATCCTCCTCTGACCTGCGTGTCTCATCAATCTGAAGACTGCGTGATGCATCCTCCACGGACCTGCGTGTCTCATCAATCTGAAGCCTGCGTGTTGCATCCTCCTCGGACCTGCGTGTCTCATCAATCTGAAGCCTGTGTGTTGCATCCTCCTCGGACCTGCGTGTCTCATCAATCTGAAGCCTGCGAGTTGCATCCTCCTCGGACCTGCGTGTCTCATCAATCTGAAGCCTGCGTGTTGAATCCTCCTCGGACCTGCGTGTCTCATCAATCTGAAGCCTGCGTGTTGCATCCTCCTCGGACCTGCGTGTCTCATCAATCTGAAGCCTGCGTGTTGCATCCTCCTCGGACCTGCTTGTCTCATCAATCTGAAGCCTGCGTGTTGCATCCTCCTCGGACCTGCGTGTCTCATCAATCTGAAGCCTGCGTGTTGCATCCTCCTCGGACCTGCGTGTCTCATCAATCTGAAGCCTGCCTGTTGCATCCTCCTCGGACCTGCGTGTCTCATCAATCTGAAGCCTGCGTGTTGCATCCTCTTCGGACCTGCGTGTCTCATCAATCTGAAGCCTGGGTGTTGCATCCTCCTCGGACCTGCGTTTCTCATCAATCTGAAGCCTGCGTGTTGCATCCTCCTCGGACCTGCGTGTCTCATCAATCTGAAGCCTGCGTGTTGCATCCTCCTCGGACCTGCGTGTCTCATCAATCTGAAGCCTGCGTGTTGCATCCTCCTCGGACCTGCGTGTCTCATCAATCTGAAGCCTGCGTGTTGCATCCTCCTCGGACCTGCGTGTCTCATCAATCTGAATCCTGCGTGTTGCATCCTCCTCGGACCTGCGTGTCTCATCAATCTTAAGCCTGCCTTTTGCATCCTCCTCGGACCTGTGTGTCTCATCAATCTGAAGCCTGCGTGTTGCATCCTCCTCGGACCTGCGTGTCTCATCAATCTGAAGCCTGCGTGTCGCATCCTCCTCGGACCTGCGTGTCTCATCAATCTGAAGCCTGCGTGTCGCATCCTCCTCGGACCTGCGTGTCTCATCAATCTGAAGCCTGCGTGTTGCATCCTCCTCGGACCTGCGTGTCTCATCAATCTGAAGCCTGCGTGTCGCATCCTCCTCGGCCCTGCGTGTCTCATCAATCTTAAGCCTGCGTGTTGCATCCTCCTCGGACCTGCGTGTCTCATCAATCTGAAGCCTGCGTGTTGCATCCTCCTCGGACCTGCGTGTCTCATAAATCTGAAGCCTGCCTGTTGCATCCTCCTCGGACCTGCGTGTCTCATCAATCTTAAGCCTGCGTGTTGCATCCTCCTCGGACCTGCGTGTCTCATCAATCTGAAGCCTGCGTGTTGCATCCTCCTCGGACCTGCGTGTCTCATCAATCTGAAGCCTGCGTGTTGCATCCTCCTCGGACCTGCGTGTCTCATCAATCTGAAGCCTGCGTGTTGCATCCTCCTCGGACCTGCGAGTCTCATCAATCTGAAGCCTTCGTGTTGCATCCTCCTCGGACCTGCGTGTCTCATCAATCTGAAGCCTGCGTGTTGCATCCTCCTCGGACTTGCGTGTCTCATCAATCTGAAGCCAGCGTGTTGAATCCTCCTCGGACCTGCGTGTCTGATCAATCTGAAGCCTGCGTGTTGCATCCTCCTCAGACCTGCGTGTCTCATCAATCTGAAGCCTGCGTGTTGCATCCTCCTTGGACCTGCGTGTCTCATCAATCTGAAGCCTGCGTGTTGCATCCTCCTCGGACCTGCGTGTCTCATCAATCTGAAGCCTGTGTGTTGCATCCTCCTCGGACCTGCGTGTCTCATCAATCTTAAGTCTGCGTGTTGCATCCTCCTCGGACCTGCGTGTCTCATCAATCTGAAGCCTGCGTGTTGCATCCTCCTCGGACCTGCGTGTCTCATCAATCTGAAGCCTGCGTGTTGCATCCTCCTCGGACCTGCGTGTCTCATCAATCTGAAGCCTGCGTGTTGAATCCTCCTCGGACCTGCGTGTCTGATCAATCTGAAGCCTGCGTGTTGCATCCTCCTCGGACCTGCGTGTCTCATCAATCTGAAGCCTGCGTGTTGCATCCTCCTCGGACCTGCGTGTCTCATCAATCTGAAGCCTGCGTGTTGCCTCCTCCTTGGACCAGCGTGTCTCATCAATCTGAAGCCTGCGTGTTGCATCCTCCTCGGACCTGCGTGTCTCATCAATCTGAAGCCTGCGTGTTGCATCCTCCTTGGACCTGCGTGTCTCATCAATCTGAAGCCTGCGTGTTGCATTCTCCTCGGACCTGCGTTTCTCATCAATCTGAAGCCTGCGTGTTGCATCCTCCTCGGACCTGCGTGTCTGATCAATCTGAAGCCTGCGTGTTGCATCCTCCTCCGACCTGCGTGTCTCATCCATCTGAAGCCTGCGTGTTGCATCCTCCTCCGACCTGCGTGTCTCATCCATCTGAAGCCTGCGTGTTGCATCCTCCTCTGACCTGCGTGTCTCATCAATCTGAAGACTGCGTGATGCATCCTCCACGGACCTGCGTGTCTCATCAATCTGAAGCCTGCGTGTTGCATCCTCCTCGGACCTGCGTGTCTCATCAATCTGAAGCCTGTGTGTTGCATCCTCCTCGGACCTGCGTGTCTCATCAATCTGAAGCCTGCGAGTTGCATCCTCCTCGGACCTGCGTGTCTCATCAATCTGAAGCCTGCGTGTTGAATCCTCCTCGGACCTGCGTGTCTCATCAATCTGAAGCCTGCGTGTTGCATCCTCCTCGGACCTGCGTGTCTCATCAATCTGAAGCCTGCGTGTTGCATCCTCCTCGGACCTGCTTGTCTCATCAATCTGAAGCCTGCGTGTTGCATCCTCCTCGGACCTGCGTGTCTCATCAATCTGAAGCCTGCGTGTTGCATCCTCCTCGGACCTGCGTGTCTCATCAATCTGAAGCCTGCCTGTTGCATCCTCCTCGGACCTGCGTGTCTCATCAATCTGAAGCCTGCGTGTTGCATCCTCTTCGGACCTGCGTGTCTCATCAATCTGAAGCCTGGGTGTTGCATCCTCCTCGGACCTGCGTTTCTCATCAATCTGAAGCCTGCGTGTTGCATCCTCCTCGGACCTGCGTGTCTCATCAATCTGAAGCCTGCGTGTTGCATCCTCCTCGGACCTGCGTGTCTCATCAATCTGAAGCCTGCGTGTTGCATCCTCCTCGGACCTGCGTGTCTCATCAATCTGAAGCCTGCGTGTTGCATCCTCCTCGGACCTGCGTGTCTCATCAATCTGAATCCTGCGTGTTGCATCCTCCTCGGACCTGCGTGTCTCATCAATCTTAAGCCTGCCTTTTGCATCCTCCTCGGACCTGTGTGTCTCATCAATCTGAAGCCTGCGTGTTGCATCCTCCTCGGACCTGCGTGTCTCATCAATCTGAAGCCTGCGTGTCGCATCCTCCTCGGACCTGCGTGTCTCATCAATCTGAAGCCTGCGTGTCGCATCCTCCTCGGACCTGCGTGTCTCATCAATCTGAAGCCTGCGTGTTGCATCCTCCTCGGACCTGCGTGTCTCATCAATCTGAAGCCTGCGTGTCGCATCCTCCTCGGCCCTGCGTGTCTCATCAATCTTAAGCCTGCGTGTTGCATCCTCCTCGGACCTGCGTGTCTCATCAATCTGAAGCCTGCGTGTTGCATCCTCCTCGGACCTGCGTGTCTCATAAATCTGAAGCCTGCCTGTTGCATCCTCCTCGGACCTGCGTGTCTCATCAATCTTAAGCCTGCGTGTTGCATCCTCCTCGGACCTGCGTGTCTCATCAATCTGAAGCCTGCGTGTTGCATCCTCCTCGGACCTGCGTGTCTCATCAATCTGAAGCCTGCGTGTTGCATCCTCCTCGGACCTGCGTGTCTCATCAATCTGAAGCCTGCGTGTTGCATCCTCCTCGGACCTGCGAGTCTCATCAATCTGAAGCCTTCGTGTTGCATCCTCCTCGGACCTGCGTGTCTCATCAATCTGAAGCCTGCGTGTTGCATCCTCCTCGGACTTGCGTGTCTCATCAATCTGAAGCCAGCGTGTTGAATCCTCCTCGGACCTGCGTGTCTGATCAATCTGAAGCCTGCGTGTTGCATCCTCCTCAGACCTGCGTGTCTCATCAATCTGAAGCCTGCGTGTTGCATCCTCCTTGGACCTGCGTGTCTCATCAATCTGAAGCCTGCGTGTTGCATCCTCCTCGGACCTGCGTGTCTCATCAATCTGAAGCCTGTGTGTTGCATCCTCCTCGGACCTGCGTGTCTCATCAATCTTAAGTCTGCGTGTTGCATCCTCCTCGGACCTGCGTGTCTCATCAATCTGAAGCCTGCGTGTTGCATCCTCCTCGGACCTGCGTGTCTCATCAATCTGAAGCCTGCGTGTTGCATCCTCCTCGGACCTGCGTGTCTCATCAATCTGAAGCCTGCGTGTTGAATCCTCCTCGGACCTGCGTGTCTGATCAATCTGAAGCCTGCGTGTTGCATCCTCCTCGGACCTGCGTGTCTCATCAATCTGAAGCCTGCGTGTTGCATCCTCCTCGGACCTGCGTGTCTCATCAATCTGAAGCCTGCGTGTTGCCTCCTCCTTGGACCAGCATGTCTCATCAATCTGAAGCCTGCGTGTTGCATCCTCCTCGGACCTGCGTGTCTCATCAATCTGAAGCCTGCGTGTTGCATCCTCCTTGGACCTGCGTGTCTCATCAATCTGAAGCCTGCGTGTTGCATTCTCCTCGGACCTGCGTTTCTCATCAATCTGAAGCCTGCGTGTTGCATCCTCCTCGGACCTGCGTGTCTCATCAATCTTAAGCCTGCCTTTTGCATCCTCCTCGGACCTGTGTGTCTCATCAATCTGAAGCCTGCGTGTTGCATCCTCCTCGGACCTGCGTGTCTCATCAATCTGAAGCCTGCGTGTCGCATCCTCCTCGGACCTGCGTGTCTCATCAATCTGAAGCCTGCGTGTCGCATCCTCCTCGGACCTGCGTGTCTCATCAATCTGAAGCCTGCGTGTTGCATCCTCCTCGGACCTGCGTGTCTCATCAATCTGAAGCCTGCGTGTCGCATCCTCCTCGGCCCTGCGTGTCTCATCAATCTTAAGCCTGCGTGTTGCATCCTCCTCGGACCTGCGTGTCTCATCAATCTGAAGCCTGCGTGTTGCATCCTCCTCGGACCTGCGTGTCTCATAAATCTGAAGCCTGCCTGTTGCATCCTCCTCGGACCTGCGTGTCTCATCAATCTTAAGCCTGCGTGTTGCATCCTCCTCGGACCTGCGTGTCTCATCAATCTGAAGCCTGCGTGTTGCATCCTCCTCGGACCTGCGTGTCTCATCAATCTGAAGCCTGCGTGTTGCATCCTCCTCGGACCTGCGTGTCTCATCAATCTGAAGCCTGCGTGTTGCATCCTCCTCGGACCTGCGAGTCTCATCAATCTGAAGCCTTCGTGTTGCATCCTCCTCGGACCTGCGTGTCTCATCAATCTGAAGCCTGCGTGTTGCATCCTCCTCGGACTTGCGTGTCTCATCAATCTGAAGCCAGCGTGTTGAATCCTCCTCGGACCTGCGTGTCTGATCAATCTGAAGCCTGCGTGTTGCATCCTCCTCAGACCTGCGTGTCTCATCAATCTGAAGCCTGCGTGTTGCATCCTCCTTGGACCTGCGTGTCTCATCAATCTGAAGCCTGCGTGTTGCATCCTCCTCGGACCTGCGTGTCTCATCAATCTGAAGCCTGTGTGTTGCATCCTCCTCGGACCTGCGTGTCTCATCAATCTTAAGTCTGCGTGTTGCATCCTCCTCGGACCTGCGTGTCTCATCAATCTGAAGCCTGCGTGTTGCATCCTCCTCGGACCTGCGTGTCTCATCAATCTGAAGCCTGCGTGTTGCATCCTCCTCGGACCTGCGTGTCTCATCAATCTGAAGCCTGCGTGTTGAATCCTCCTCGGACCTGCGTGTCTGATCAATCTGAAGCCTGCGTGTTGCATCCTCCTCGGACCTGCGTGTCTCATCAATCTGAAGCCTGCGTGTTGCATCCTCCTCGGACCTGCGTGTCTCATCAATCTGAAGCCTGCGTGTTGCCTCCTCCTTGGACCAGCGTGTCTCATCAATCTGAAGCCTGCGTGTTGCATCCTCCTCGGACCTGCGTGTCTCATCAATCTGAAGCCTGCGTGTTGCATCCTCCTTGGACCTGCGTGTCTCATCAATCTGAAGCCTGCGTGTTGCATTCTCCTCGGACCTGCGTTTCTCATCAATCTGAAGCCTGCGTGTTGCATCCTCCTCGGACCTGCGTGTCTCATCAATCTGAAGCCTGCGTGTTGCATCCTTCTCGGACCTGCGTGTCTCATCAATCTGAAGCCTGCGTGTTGCATCCTCCTCGGACCTGCGTGTCTCATCAATCTGAAGCCTGCGTGTTGCATCCTCCTCGGACCTGCGCGTCTCATCAATCTTAAGCCTGCGTGTTGCATCCTCCTCGGACCTGCGTGTCTCATCAATCTGAAGCCTGCGTGTTGCATCCTCCTCGGACCTGCGTGTCTCATCAATCTGAAGCCTGCGTGTTGCATCCTCCTCGGACCTGCGTGTCTCATCAATCTTAAGCCTGCGTGTTACATCCTCCTCGGACCTGCGTGTCTCATCAATCTGAAGCCTGCGTGTTGCATCCTCCTCGGACCTGCGTCTCTCATCAATCTGAAGCCTGCGTGTTGCATCCTCCTCGGACATGTGTGTCTGATCAATCTGAAGCCAGCGTGTTGCATCCTCCTCGGACCTGCGTGTCTCATCAATCTGAAGCCTGCGTGTTGCATCCTCCTCGGACCTGCGTGTCTCATCAATCTGAAGCCTGCGTGTTGCATCCTCCTCGGACCTGCGTGTCTCATCAATCTGAAGCCTGCGTGTTGCATCCTCCTCGGACCTGCGTGTCTCATCAATCTGAAGCCTGCGTGTTGCATCCTCCTCGGACCTGCGTATCTCATCAATCTGAAGCCTGCGTGTTGCATCCTCCTCGGAACTGCGTGTCTGATCAATCTGAAGCCTGCGTGTTGCATCCTCCTCGGACCTGCGTGTCTCATCAATCTGAAGCCTTCGTGTTGCATCCTCCTCGGACCTGCGTGTCTCATCAATCTGAAGCCTGCGTGTTGCATCCTCCTTGGACCTGCGTGTCTCATCAATCTGAAGCCTGCGTGTTGCATCCTCCTCGGACCTGCGTGTCTCATCAATCTGAAGCCTGTGTGTTGCATCCTCCTCAGACCTGCGTGTCTCATCCATCTGAAGTCTGCGTGTTGCATCCTCCTCGGACCTGCATGTCTCATCAATCTGAAGCCTGCGTGTTGCATCCTCCTCGGACCTGCGTGTCTCATCAATCTGAAGCCTGCGTGTTGCATCCTCCTCGGACCTGCGTGTCTCATCAATCTGAAGCCTGCGTGTTGAATCCTCCTCGGACCTGCGTGTCTGATCAATCTGAAGCCTGCGTGTTGCATCCTCCTCGGACCTGCGTGTCTCATCAATCTGAAGCCTGCGTGTTGCATCCTCCTCGGACCTGCGTGTCTCATCAATCTGAAGCCTGCGTGTTGCCTCCTCCTTGGACCATCGTGTCTCATCAATCTGAAGCCTGCGTGTTGCATCCTCCTCGGACCTGCGTGTCTCATCAATCTGAAGCCTGCGTGTTGCATCCTCCTTGGACCTGCGTGTCTCATCAATCTGAAGCCTGCGTGTTGCATTCTCCTCGGACCTGCGTTTCTCATCAATCTGAAGCCTGCGTGTTGCATCCTCCTCGGACCTGCGTGTCTCATCAATCTGAAGCCTGCGTGTTGCATCCTCCTCGGACCTGCGTGTCTCATCAATCTGAAGCCTGCGTGTTGCATCCTTCTCGGACCTGCGTGTCTCATCAATCTGAAGCCTGCGTGTTGCATCCTCCTCGGACCTGCGTGTCTCATCAATCTGAAGCCTGCGTGTTGCATCCTCCTCGGACCTGCGCGTCTCATCAATCTGAAGCCTGCGTGTTGCATCCTCCTCGGACCTGCGTGTCTCATCAATCTGAAGCCTGCGTGTTCCATCCTCCTCGGACCTGCGTGTCTCATCAATCTGAAGCCTGCGTGTTGCATCCTCCTCGGACCTGCGTGTCTCATCAATCTTAAGCCTGCGTGTTACATCCTCCTCGGACCTGCGTGTCTCATCAATCTGAAGCCTGCGTGTTGCATCCTCCTCGGACCTGCGTCTCTCATCAATCTGAAGCCTGCGTGTTGCATCCTCCTCGGACATGTGTGTCTGATCAATCTGAAGCCAGTGTGTTGCATCCTCCTCGGACCTGCGTGTCTCATCAATCTGAAGCCTGCGTGTTGCATCCTCCTCGGACCTGCGTGTCTCATCAATCTGAAGCCTGCGTGTTGCATCCTCCTCGGACCTGCGTGTCTCATCAATCTGAAGCCTGCGTGTTGCATCCTCCTCGGACCTGCGTGTCTCATCAATCTGAAGCCTGCGTTTTGCATCGTCCTCGTACCTGCGTGTCTCATCAATCTGAAGCCTGCGTGTTGCATCCTCCTCGGACCTGCGTGTCTCATCAATCTGAAGCCTGCGTGTTGAATCCTCCTCGGACCTGCGTGTCTCATCAATCTGAAGCCTGCATGTTGCATCCTCTTCGGACCTGCGTGTCTCATCAATCTGAAGCCTGCGTGTTGCATCCTCCTCGGACCTGCGTGTCTCATCAATCTGAAGCCTGCGTGTTGCATCCTCCTCGGACCTGCGTGTCTCATCAATCTGAAGCCTGCGTGTTGCATCCTCCTCGGACCTGCGTATCTCATCAATCTGAAGCCTGCGTGTTGCATCCTCCTCGGACCTGCGTGTCTGATCAATCTGAAGCCTGCGTGTTGCATCCTCCTCAGACCTGCGTGTCTCATCCATCTGAAGCCTGCGTGTTGCATCCTCCTCTGACCTGCGTGTCTCATCAATCTGAAGCCTGCGTGTTGCATCCTCCTCGGACATGCGTGTCTCATCAATCTGAAGCCTGCGTGTTGCATCCTCCTCGGACCTGCGTGTCTCATCAATCTGAAGCCTGCTTGTTGCATCCTCCTCGGACCTGCGTGTCTCATCAATCTGAAGCCTGCGTGTTGCATCCTCCTCGGACCTGCGTGTCTCATCCATCTGAAGCCTGCGTGTTGCATCCTCCTCGGACCTGCGTGTCTCATCAATCTGAAGCTTGCGTGTTGCATCCTCCTCGGACCTGCTTGTCTCATCAATCTGAAGCCTGCGTGTTGCATCCTCCTCTGACCTGCGTGTCTCATCAATCTGAAGCCTGCGTGTTGCATCCTCCTCGGACCAGCGTGTCTCATCAATCTGAAGCCTGCGTGTTGCATCCTCCTCGGGCCTGCGTGTCTCATCAATCTGAAGCCTGTGTGTTGCATCCTCCTCGGACCTGCGTGTCTCATCAATCTGAAGCCTGCGTGTTGCATCCTCCTCGGACCTGCGTGTCTCATGAATCTGAAGCCTGCGTGTTGCATCCTCCTCGGACCTGCGTGTCTCATCAATCTGAAGCCTGCGTGTTGCATCCTCCTCGGACCTGCGTGTCTCATCAATCTGAAGCCTGCGTGTTGCATCCTCCTCGGACCTGCGTGTCTCATCAATCTGAATCCTGCGTGTTGCATCCTCCTCGGACCTGCGTGTCTCATCAATCTGAAGCCTGCGTGTTGCATCCTCGGACCTGCGTGTCTCATCAATCTGAAGCCTGCGTGTTGCATCCTCCTCGGACCTGCGTGTCTCATCAATCTGAAGCCTGCGTGTTGCATCCTCCTCGGACCTGCGTGTCTCATCAATCTGAAGCCTGCGTGTTGCATCCTCCTCGGACCTGCGTGTCTCATCAATCTGAAGCCTGCGTGTTGCATCCTCCTCGGAACTGCGTGTCTCATCAATCTGAAGCCTGCGTTTTGCATCCTACTCGGACCTGCGTGTCTCATCAATCTGAAGCCTGCGTGTTGCATCCTCCTCGGACCTGCGTGTCTCATCAATCTGAAGCCTGCGTGTTGCATCCTCCTCGGACCTGCGTGTCTCATCAATCTGAAGCCTTCGTGATGCATCCTCCTCGGACCTGCGTGTCTCATCAATCTGAAGCCTGCGTGTTGCATCCTCCTCGGACCTGCGTGTCTCATCAATCTGAAGCCAGCGTGTTGAATCCTCCTCGGACCTGCGTGTCTGATCAATCTGAAGCCTGCGTGTTGCATCCTCCTCGGACCTGCGCGTCTCATCAATCTGAAGCCTGCGTGTTGCATCCTCCTCGGACCTGCGTGTCTCATCAATCTGAAGCCTGCATGTTGCATCCTCCTCGGACCTGCGTGTCTCATCAATCTGAAGCCTGCGTGTTGCATCCTCCTCGGACCTGCGTGTCTCATCAATCTGAAGCCTGCGTGTTGCATCCTCCTCGGACCTGCGTGTCTCATCAATCTGAAGCCTGCGTGTTGCATCCTCCTCGGACCTGCGTGTCTCATCAATCTGAAGCCTGCGTGTTGCATCCTCCTCGGACCTGCGTGTCTCATCAATCTGAAGCCTGCGTGTTGCATCCTCCTCGGACCTGCGTGTCTCATCAATCTGAAGCCTGCGTGTTGCATCCTCCTCGGACCTGCGTGTCTCATCAATCTGAAGCCTGCGTGTCGCATCCTCCTCGGACCTGCGTGTCTCATCAATCTGAAGCCTGCGTGTTGCATCCTCCTCGGACCTGCGTGTCTCATCAATCTGAAGCCTGCGTTTCGCATCCTCCTCGGACCTGCGTGTCTCATCAATCTGAAGCCTGCGTGTTGCATCCTCCTCGGACCTGCGTGTCTCATCAATCTGAAGCCTGCGTGTTGCATCCTCCTCGGACCTGCGTGTCTCATCAATCTGAAGCCTGCGTGTTGCATCCTCCTCGGACCTGCGTGTCTCATCAATCTGAAGCCTGCGTGTTGCATCCTCCTCGGACCTGCGTGTCTCATCAATCTGAAGCCTGCGTGTTGCATCCTCCTCGTACCTGCGTGTCTCATCAATCTGAAGCCTGCGTGTTGCATCCTCCTCGGACCTGCTTGTCTCATCAATCTGAAGCCTGCGTGTTGCATCCTCCTCGGACCTGCGTGTCTCATCAATCTGAAGCCTGCGTGTTGCATCCTCCTCGGAACTGCGTGTCTCATCAATCTGAAGCCTGCGTGTTGCATCCTACTCGGACCTGCGTGTCTCATCAATCTGAAGCCTGCGTGTTGCATCCTCCTCGGACCTGCGTGTCTCATCAATCTGAAGCCTGCGTGTTGCATCCTCCTCGGACCTGCGTGTCTCATCAATCTGAAGCCTTCGTGATGCATCCTCCTCGGACCTGCGTGTCTCATCAATCTGAAGCCTGCGTGTTGCATCCTCCTCGGACCTGCGTGTCTCATCAATCTGAAGCCAGCGTGTTGAATCCTCCTCGGACCTGCGTGTCTGATCAATCTGAAGCCTGCGTGTTGCATCCTCCTCGGACCTGCGTGTCTCATCAATCTGAAGCCTGCGTGTTGCATCCTCCTCGGACCTGCGTGTCTCATCAATCTGAAGCCTGCGTGTTGCATCCTCCTCGGACCTGCGTGTCTCATCAATCTGAAGCCTGCTTGTTGCATCCTCCTCGGACCTGCGTGTCTCAGCAATCTGAAGCCTGCGTGTTGCATCCTCCTCGGACCTGCGTGTCTCATCAATCTGAAGCCTGCGTGTTGCATCCTCCTCGGACCTGCGTGTCTCATCAATCTGAAGCCTGCGTGTTGCATCCTCCTCAAACCTGCGTGTCTCATCAATCTGAAGCCTGCGTGTTGCATCCTCCTCGGACCTGCGTGTCTCATCAATCTGAAGCCTGCGTGTCGCATCCTCCTCGGACCTGCGTGTCTCATCAATCTGAAGCCTGCGTGTTGCATCCTCCTCGGACCTGCGTGTCTCATCAATCTGAAGCCTGCGTTTCGCATCCTCCTCGGACCTGCGTGTCTCATCAATCTGAAGCCTGCGTGTTGCATCCTCCTCGGACCTGCGTGTCTCATCAATCTGAAGCCTGCGTGTTGCATCCTCCTTGGACCTGCGTGTCTCATCAATCTGAAGCCTGCGTGTTGCATTCTCCTCGGACCTGCGTTTCTCATCAATCTGAAGCCTGCGTGTTGCATCCTCCTCGGACCTGCGTGTCTCATCAATCTGAAGCCTGCGTGTTGCATTCTCCTCGGACCTGCGTTTCTCATCAATCTGAAGCCTGCGTGTTGCATCCTCCTCGGACCTGCGTGTCTCATCAATCTGAAGCCTGCGTGTTGCATCCTCCTCGGACCTGCGTGTCTCATCAATCTGAAGCCTGCGTGTTGCATCCTTCTCGGACCTGCGTGTCTCATCAATCTGAAGCCTGCGTGTTGCATCCTCCTCGGACCTGCGCGTCTCATTAATCTGAAGCCTGCGTGTTGCATCCTCCTCGGACCTGCGCGTCTCATCAATCTGAAGCCTGCGTGTTGCATCCTCCTCGGACCTGCGTGTCTCATCAATCTGAAGCCTGCGTGTTGCATCCTCCTCGGACCTGCGTGTCTCATCAATCTGAAGCCTGCGTGTTGCATCCTCCTCGGACCTGCGTGTCTCATCAATCTTAAGCCTGCGTGTTACATCCTCCTCGGACCTGCGTGTCTCATCAATCTGAAGCCTGCGTGTTGCATCCTCCTCGGACCTGCGTCTCTCATCAATCTGAAGCCTGCGTGTTGCATCCTCCTCGGACATGTGTGTCTGATCAATCTGAAGCCAGTGTGTTGCATCCTCCTCGGACCTGCGTGTCTCATCAATCTGAAGCCTGCGTGTTGCATCCTCCTCGGACCTGCGTGTCTCATCAATCTGAAGCCTGCGTGTTGCATCCTCCTCGGACCTGCGTGTCTCATCAATCTGAAGCCTGCGTGTTGCATCCTCCTCGGACCTGCGTGTCTCATCAATCTGAAGCCTGCGTTTTGCATCCTCCTCGTACCTGCGTGTCTCATCAATCTGAAGCCTGCGTGTTGCATCCTCCTCGGACCTGCGTGTCTCATCAATCTGAAGCCTGCGTGTTGAATCCTCCTCGGACCTGCGTGTCTCATCAATCTGAAGCCTGCATGTTGCATCCTCTTCGGACCTGCGTGTCTCATCAATCTGAAGCCTGCGTGTTGCATCCTCCTCGGACCTGCGTGTCTCATCAATCTGAAGCCTGCGTGTTGCATCCTCCTCGGACCTGCGTGTCTCATCAATCTGAAGCCTGCGTGTTGCATCCTCCTCGGACCTGCGTATCTCATCAATCTGAAGCCTGCGTGTTGCATCCTCCTCGGACCTGCGTGTCTGATCAATCTGAAGCCTGCGTGTTGCATCCTCCTCAGACCTGCGTGTCTCATCCATCTGAAGCCTGCGTGTTGCATCCTCCTCTGACCTGCGTGTCTCATCAATCTGAAGCCTGCGTGTTGCATCCTCCTCGGACATGCGTGTCTCATCAATCTGAAGCCTGCGTGTTGCATCCTCCTCGGACCTGCGTGTCTCATCAATCTGAAGCCTGCTTGTTGCATCCTCCTCGGACCTGCGTGTCTCATCAATCTGAAGCCTGCGTGTTGCATCCTCCTCGGACCTGCGTGTCTCATCCATCTGAAGCCTGCGTGTTGCATCCTCCTCGGACCTGCGTGTCTCATCAATCTGAAGCTTGCGTGTTGCATCCTCCTCGGACCTGCTTGTCTCATCAATCTGAAGCCTGCGTGTTGCATCCTCCTCGGACCTGCGTGTCTCATCAATCTGAAGCCTGCGTGTTGCATCCTCCTCGGACCTGCGTGTCTCATCAATCTGAAGCCTTCGTGATGCATCCTCCTCGTACCTGCGTGTCTCATCAATCTGAAGCCTGCGTGTTGCATCCTCCTCGGACCTGCGTGTCTCATCAATCTGAAGCCAGCGTGTTGAATCCTCCTCGGACCTGCGTGTCTGATCAATCTGAAGCCTGCGTGTTGCATCCTCCTCGGACCTGCGTGTCTCATCAATCTGAAGCCTGCGTGTTGCATCCTCCTCGGACCTGCGTGTCTCATCAATCTGAAGCCTGCATGTTGCATCCTCCTCGGACCTGCGTGTCTCATCAATCTGAAGCCTGCGTGTTGCATCCTCCTCGGACCTGCGTGTCTCATCAATCTGAAGCCTGCGTGTTGCATCCTCCTCGGACCTGCGTGTCTCATCAATCTGAAGCCTGCGTGTTGCATCCTCCTCGGACCTGCGTGTCTCATCAATCTGAAGCCTGCGTGTTGCATCCTCCTCGGACCTGCGTGTCTCATCAATCTGAAGCCTGCGTGTTGCATCCTCCTCGGGCCTGCGTGTCTCACCAATCTGAAGCCTGTGTGTTGCATCCTCCTCGGACCTGCGTGTCTCATCAATCTGAAGCCTGCGTGTTGCATCCTCCTCGGACCTGCGTGTCTCATCAATCTGAAGCCTGCGTGTTGCATCCTCCTCGGACCTGCGTGTCTCATCAATCGGAAGCCTGCGTGTTGCATCCTCCTCGGACCTGCGTGTCTCATCAATCTGAAGCCTGCGTGTTGCATCCTCCTCGGACCTGCGTGTCTCATCAATCTGAATCCTGCGTGTTGCATCCTCCTCGGACCTGCGTGTCTCATCAATCTGAAGCCTGCGTGTTGCATCCTCGGACCTGCGTGTCTCATCAATCTGAAGCCTGCGTGTTGCATCCTCCTCGGACCTGCGTGTCTCATCAATCTGAAGCCTGCGTGTTGCATCCTCCTCGGACCTGCGTGTCTCATCAATCTGAAGCCTGCGTGTTGCATCCTCCTCGGACCTGCGTGTCTCATCAATCTGAAGCCTGCGTGTTGCATCCTCCTCGGAACTGCGTGTCTCATCAATCTGAAGCCTGCGTGTTGCATCCTACTCGGACCTGCGTGTCTCATCAATCTGAAGCCTGCGTGTTGCATCCTCCTCGGACCTGCGTGTCTCATCAATCTGAAGCCTGCGTGTTGCATCCTCCTCGGACCTGCGTGTCTCATCAATCTGAAGCCTTCGTGATGCATCCTCCTCGTACCTGCGTGTCTCATCAATCTGAAGCCTGCGTGTTGCATCCTCCTCGGACCTGCGTGTCTCATCAATCTGAAGCCAGCGTGTTGAATCCTCCTCGGACCTGCGTGTCTGATCAATCTGAAGCCTGCGTGTTGCATCCTCCTCGGACCTGCGTGTCTCATCAATCTGAAGCCTGCGTGTTGCATCCTCCTCGGACCTGCGTGTCTCATCAATCTGAAGCCTGCGTGTTGCATCCTCCTCGGACCTGCGTGTCTCATCAATCTGAAGCCTGCGTGTTGCATCCTCCTCGGACCTGCGTGTCTCATCAATCTGAAGCCTGCGTGTTGCATCCTCCTCGGACCTGCGTGTCTCATCAATCTGAAGCCTGCGTGTTGCATCCTCCTCGGACCTGCGTGTCTCATCAATGTGAAGCCTGCGTGTTGCATCCTCCTCGGACCTGCGTGTCTCATCAATCTGAAGCCTGCGTGTCGCATCCTCCTCGGACCTGCGTGTCTCATCAATCTGAAGCCTGCGTGTCGCATCCTCCTCGGACCTGCGTGTCTCATCAATCTGAAGCCTGCGTGTTGCATCCTCCTCGGACCTGCGTGTCTCATCAATCTGAAGCCTGCGTTTCGCATCCTCCTCGGACCTGCGTGTCTCATCAATCTGAAGCCTGCGTGTTGCATCCTCCTCGGACCTGCGTGTCTCATCAATCTGAAGCCTGCGTGTTGCATCCTCCTCGGACCTGCGTGTCTCATCAATCTGAAGCCTGCGTGTTGCATCCTCCTCGGACCTGCGTGTCTCATCAATCTGAAGCCTGCGTGTTGCATCCTCCTCGGACCTGCGTGTCTCATCAATCTGAAGCCTGCGTGTTGCATCCTCCTCGGACCTGCGTGTCTCATCAATCTGAAGCCTGCGTGTTGCATCCTCCTCGGACCTGCGTGTCTCATCAATCTGAAGCCTGCGTGTTGCATCCTCCTCGGACCTGCGTGTCTCATCAATCTGAAGCCTGCGTGTTGCATCCTCCTCGGGCCTGCGTGTCTCATCAATCTGAAGCCTGTGTGTTGCATCCTCCTCGGACCTGCGTGTCTCATCAATCTGAAGCCTGCGTGTTGCATCCTCCTCGGACCTGCGTGTCTCATCAATCTGAAGCCTGCGTGTTGCATCCTCCTCGGACCTGCGTGTCTCATCAATCTGAAGCCTGCGTGTTGCATCCTCCTCGGACCTGCGTGTCTCATCAATCTGAAGCCTGCGTGTTGCATCCTCCTCGGACCTGCGTGTCTCATCAATCTGAATCCTGCGTGTTGCATCCTCCTCGGACCTGCGTGTCTCATCAATCTGAAGCCTGCGTGTTGCATCCTCGGACCTGCGTGTCTCATCAATCTGAAGCCTGCGTGTTGCATCCTCCTCGGACCTGCGTGTCTCATCAATCTGAAGCCTGCGTGTTGCATCCTCCTCGGACCTGCGTGTCTCATCAATCTGAAGCCTGCGTGTTGCATCCTCCTCGGACCTGCGTGTCTCATCAATCTGAAGCCTTCGTGATGCATCCTCCTCGTACCTGCGTGTCTCATCAATCTGAAGCCTGCGTGTTGCATCCTCCTCGGACCTGCGTGTCTCATCAATCTGAAGCCAGCGTGTTGAATCCTCCTCGGACCTGCGTGTCTGATCAATCTGAAGCCTGCGTGTTGCATCCTCCTCGGACCTGCGTGTCTCATCAATCTGAAGCCTGCGTGTTGCATCCTCCTCGGACCTGCGTGTCTCATCAATCTGAAGCCTGCATGTTGCATCCTCCTCGGACCTGCGTGTCTCATCAATCTGAAGCCTGCGTGTTGCATCCTCCTCGGACCTGCGTGTCTCATCAATCTGAAGCCTGCGTGTTGCATCCTCCTCGGACCTGCGTGTCTCATCAATCTGAAGCCTGCGTGTTGCATCCTCCTCGGACCTGCGTGTCTCATCAATCTGAAGCCTGCGTGTTGCATCCTCCTCGGACCTGCGTGTCTCATCAATCTGAAGCCTGCGTGTTGCATCCTCCTCGGGCCTGCGTGTCTCACCAATCTGAAGCCTGTGTGTTGCATCCTCCTCGGACCTGCGTGTCTCATCAATCTGAAGCCTGCGTGTTGCATCCTCCTCGGACCTGCGTGTCTCATCAATCTGAAGCCTGCGTGTTGCATCCTCCTCGGACCTGCGTGTCTCATCAATCGGAAGCCTGCGTGTTGCATCCTCCTCGGACCTGCGTGTCTCATCAATCTGAAGCCTGCGTGTTGCATCCTCCTCGGACCTGCGTGTCTCATCAATCTGAATCCTGCGTGTTGCATCCTCCTCGGACCTGCGTGTCTCATCAATCTGAAGCCTGCGTGTTGCATCCTCGGACCTGCGTGTCTCATCAATCTGAAGCCTGCGTGTTGCATCCTCCTCGGACCTGCGTGTCTCATCAATCTGAAGCCTGCGTGTTGCATCCTCCTCGGACCTGCGTGTCTCATCAATCTGAAGCCTGCGTGTTGCATCCTCCTCGGACCTGCGTGTCTCATCAATCTGAAGCCTGCGTGTTGCATCCTCCTCGGAACTGCGTGTCTCATCAATCTGAAGCCTGCGTGTTGCATCCTACTCGGACCTGCGTGTCTCATCAATCTGAAGCCTGCGTGTTGCATCCTCCTCGGACCTGCGTGTCTCATCAATCTGAAGCCTGCGTGTTGCATCCTCCTCGGACCTGCGTGTCTCATCAATCTGAAGCCTTCGTGATGCATCCTCCTCGTACCTGCGTGTCTCATCAATCTGAAGCCTGCGTGTTGCATCCTCCTCGGACCTGCGTGTCTCATCAATCTGAAGCCAGCGTGTTGAATCCTCCTCGGACCTGCGTGTCTGATCAATCTGAAGCCTGCGTGTTGCATCCTCCTCGGACCTGCGTGTCTCATCAATCTGAAGCCTGCGTGTTGCATCCTCCTCGGACCTGCGTGTCTCATCAATCTGAAGCCTGCGTGTTGCATCCTCCTCGGACCTGCGTGTCTCATCAATCTGAAGCCTGCGTGTTGCATCCTCCTCGGACCTGCGTGTCTCATCAATCTGAAGCCTGCGTGTTGCATCCTCCTCGGACCTGCGTGTCTCATCAATCTGAAGCCTGCGTGTTGCATCCTCCTCGGACCTGCGTGTCTCATCAATGTGAAGCCTGCGTGTTGCATCCTCCTCGGACCTGCGTGTCTCATCAATCTGAAGCCTGCGTGTCGCATCCTCCTCGGACCTGCGTGTCTCATCAATCTGAAGCCTGCGTGTCGCATCCTCCTCGGACCTGCGTGTCTCATCAATCTGAAGCCTGCGTGTTGCATCCTCCTCGGACCTGCGTGTCTCATCAATCTGAAGCCTGCGTTTCGCATCCTCCTCGGACCTGCGTGTCTCATCAATCTGAAGCCTGCGTGTTGCATCCTCCTCGGACCTGCGTGTCTCATCAATCTGAAGCCTGCGTGTTGCATCCTCCTCGGACCTGCGTGTCTCATCAATCTGAAGCCTGCGTGTTG
This sequence comes from Narcine bancroftii, assembly GCF_036971445.1. Lineage (NCBI taxonomy): Eukaryota > Metazoa > Chordata > Chondrichthyes > Torpediniformes > Narcinidae > Narcine > Narcine bancroftii. The sequence goes on from NC_091469.1 coordinate 145,370,390, forward strand.
CATCCTCCTCGGACCTGCGTGTCTCATCAATCTGAAGCCTGCGTGTTGCATCCTCCTCGGACCTGCGTGTCTCATCAATCTGAAGCCTGCGTGTTGCATCCTCCTCGGACCTGCGTGTCTCATCAATCTGAAGCCTGCGTGTTGCATCCTCCTCGGACCTGCGTGTCTCATCAATCTGAAGCCTGCGTGTTGCATCCTCCTCGGACCTGCGTGTCTCATCAATCTGAAGCCTGCGTGTTGCATCCTCCTCGGGCCTGCGTGTCTCATCAATCTGAAGCCTGTGTGTTGCATCCTCCTCGGACCTGCGTGTCTCATCAATCTGAAGCCTGCGTGTTGCATCCTCCTCGGACCTGCGTGTCTCATCAATCTGAAGCCTGCGTGTTGCATCCTCCTCGGACCTGCGTGTCTCATCAATCTGAAGCCTGCGTGTTGCATCCTCCTCGGACCTGCGTGTCTCATCAATCTGAAGCCTGCGTGTTGCATCCTCCTCGGACCTGCGTGTCTCATCAATCTGAATCCTGCGTGTTGCATCCTCCTCGGACCTGCGTGTCTCATCAATCTGAAGCCTGCGTGTTGCATCCTCGGACCTGCGTGTCTCATCAATCTGAAGCCTGCGTGTTGCATCCTCCTCGGACCTGCGTGTCTCATCAATCTGAAGCCTGCGTGTTGCATCCTCCTCGGACCTGCGTGTCTCATCAATCTGAAGCCTGCGTGTTGCATCCTCCTCGGACCTGCGTGTCTCATCAATCTGAAGCCTGCGTGTTGCATCCTCCTCGGAACTGCGTGTCTCATCAATCTGAAGCCTGCGTGTTGCATCCTACTCGGACCTGCGTGTCTCATCAATCTGAAGCCTGCGTGTTGCATCCTCCTCGGACCTGCGTGTCTCATCAATCTGAAGCCTGCGTGTTGCATCCTCCTCGGACCTGCGTGTCTCATCAATCTGAAGCCTTCGTGATGCATCCTCCTCGTACCTGCGTGTCTCATCAATCTGAAGCCTGCGTGTTGCATCCTCCTCGGACCTGCGTGTCTCATCAATCTGAAGCCAGCGTGTTGAATCCTCCTCGGACCTGCGTGTCTGATCAATCTGAAGCCTGCGTGTTGCATCCTCCTCGGACCTGCGTGTCTCATCAATCTGAAGCCTGCGTGTTGCATCCTCCTCGGACCTGCGTGTCTCATCAATCTGAAGCCTGCGTGTTGCATCCTCCTCGGACCTGCGTGTCTCATCAATCTGAAGCCTGCGTGTTGCATCCTCCTCGGACCTGCGTGTCTCATCAATCTGAAGCCTGCGTGTTGCATCCTCCTCGGACCTGCGTGTCTCATCAATCTGAAGCCTGCGTGTTGCATCCTCCTCGGACCTGCGTGTCTCATCAATGTGAAGCCTGCGTGTTGCATCCTCCTCGGACCTGCGTGTCTCATCAATCTGAAGCCTGCGTGTCGCATCCTCCTCGGACCTGCGTGTCTCATCAATCTGAAGCCTGCGTGTCGCATCCTCCTCGGACCTGCGTGTCTCATCAATCTGAAGCCTGCGTGTTGCATCCTCCTCGGACCTGCGTGTCTCATCAATCTGAAGCCTGCGTTTCGCATCCTCCTCGGACCTGCGTGTCTCATCAATCTGAAGCCTGCGTGTTGCATCCTCCTCGGACCTGCGTGTCTCATCAATCTGAAGCCTGCGTGTTGCATCCTCCTCGGACCTGCGTGTCTCATCAATCTGAAGCCTGCGTGTTGCATCCTCCTCGGACCTGCGTGTCTCATCAATCTGAAGCCTGCGTGTTGCATCCTCCTCGGACCTGCGTGTCTCATCAATCTGAAGCCTGCGTGTTGCATCCTCCTCGGACCTGCGTGTCTCATCAATCTGAAGCCTGCGTGTTGCATCCTCCTCGGACCTGCGTGTCTCATCAATCTGAAGCCTGCGTGTTGCATCCTCCTCGGACCTGCGTGTCTCATCAATCTGAAGCCTGCGTGTTGCATCCTCCTCGGGCCTGCGTGTCTCATCAATCTGAAGCCTGTGTGTTGCATCCTCCTCGGACCTGCGTGTCTCATCAATCTGAAGCCTGCGTGTTGCATCCTCCTCGGACCTGCGTGTCTCATCAATCTGAAGCCTGCGTGTTGCATCCTCCTCGGACCTGCGTGTCTCATCAATCTGAAGCCTGCGTGTTGCATCCTCCTCGGACCTGCGTGTCTCATCAATCTGAAGCCTGCGTGTTGCATCCTCCTCGGACCTGCGTGTCTCATCAATCTGAATCCTGCGTGTTGCATCCTCCTCGGACCTGCGTGTCTCATCAATCTGAAGCCTGCGTGTTGCATCCTCGGACCTGCGTGTCTCATCAATAAGAAGCCTGCGTGTTGCATCCTCCTCGGACCTGCGTGTCTCATCAATCTGAAGCCTGCGTGTTGCATCCTCCTCGGACCTGCGTGTCTCATCAATCTGAAGCCTGCGTGTTGCATCCTCCTCGGACCTGCGTGTCTCATCAATCTGAAGCCTGCGTGTTGCATCCTCCTCGGAACTGCGTGTCTCATCAATCTGAAGCCTGCGTGTTGCATCCTACTCGGACCTGCGTGTCTCATCAATCTGAAGCCTGCGTGTTGCATCCTCCTCGGACCTGCGTGTCTCATCAATCTGAAGCCTGCGTGTTGCATCCTCCTCGGACCTGCGTGTCTCATCAATCTGAAGCCTTCGTGATGCATCCTCCTCGTACCTGCGTGTCTCATCAATCTGAAGCCTGCGTGTTGCATCCTCCTCGGACCTGCGTGTCTCATCAATCTGAAGCCAGCGTGTTGAATCCTCCTCGGACCTGCGTGTCTGATCAATCTGAAGCCTGCGTGTTGCATCCTCCTCGGACCTGCGTGTCTCATCAATCTGAAGCCTGCGTGTTGCATCCTCCTCGGACCTGCGTGTCTCATCAATCTGAAGCCTGCATGTTGCATCCTCCTCGGACCTGCGTGTCTCATCAATCTGAAGCCTGCGTGTTGCATCCTCCTCGGACCTGCGTGTCTCATCAATCTGAAGCCTGCGTGTTGCATCCTCCTCGGACCTGCGTGTCTCATCAATCTGAAGCCTGCGTGTTGCATCCTCCTCGGACCTGCGTGTCTCATCAATGTGAAGCCTGCGTGTTGCATCCTCCTCGGACCTGCGTGTCTCATCAATCTGAAGCCTGCGTGTCGCATCCTCCTCGGACCTGCGTGTCTCATCAATCTGAAGCCTGCGTGTCGCATCCTCCTCGGACCTGCGTGTCTCATCAATCTGAAGCCTGCGTGTTGCATCCTCCTCGGACCTGCGTGTCTCATCAATCTGAAGCCTGCGTTTCGCATCCTCCTCGGACCTGCGTGTCTCATCAATCTGAAGCCTGCGTGTTGCATCCTCCTCGGACCTGCGTGTCTCATCAATCTGAAGCCTGCGTGTTGAATCCTCCTCGGACCTGCGTGTCTGATCAATCTGAAGCCTGCGTGTTGCATCCTCCTCGGACCTGCGTGTCTCATCAATCTGAAGCCTGCGTGTTGCATCCTCCTCGGACCTGCGTGTCTCATCAATCTGAAGCCTGCATGTTGCATCCTCCTCGGACCTGCGTGTCTCATCAATCTGAAGCCTGCGTGTTGCATCCTCCTCGGACCTGCGTGTCTCATCAATCTGAAGCCTGCGTGTTGCATCCTCCTCGGACCTGCGTGTCTCATCAATCTGAAGCCTGCGTGTTGCATCCTCCTCGGACCTGCGTGTCTCATCAATCTGAAGCCTGCGTGTTGCATCCTCCTCGGACCTGCGTGTCTCATCAATCTGAAGCCTGCGTGTTGCATCCTCCTCGGACCTGCGTGTCTCATCAATCTGAAGCCTGCGTGTCGCATCCTCCTCGGACCTGCATGTCTCATCAATCTGAAGCCTGCGTGTTGCATCCTCCTCGGACCTGCGTGTCTCATCAATCTGAAGCCTGCGTTTCGCATCCTCCTCGGACCTGCGTGTCTCATCAATCTGAAGCCTGCGTGTTGCATCCTCCTCGGACCTGCGTGTCTCATCAATCTGAAGCCTGCGTGTTGCATCCTCCTCGGACCTGCGTGTCTCATCAATCTGAAGCCTGCGTGTTGCATCCTCCTCGGACCTGCGTGTCTCATCAATCTGAAGCCTGCGTGTTGCATCCTCCTCGGACCTGCGTGTCTCATCAATCTGAAGCCTGCGTGTTGCATCCTCCTCGGACCTGCGTGTCTCATCAATCTGAAGCCTGCGTGTTGCATCCTCCTCGGACCTGCGTGTCTCATCAATCTTAAGCCTGCGTGTTGCATCCTCCTCGGACCTGCGTGTCTCATCAATCTGAAGCCTGCGTGTTGCATCCTCCTCGGACCTGCGTGTCTCATCAATCTGAAGCCTGCGTGTTGCATCCTCCTCGGACATGCGTGTCTGATCAATCTGAAGCCTGCGTGTTGCATCCTCCTCGGAACTGCGTTTCTCATCAATCTGAAGCCTGCGTGTTGCATCCTCCTCGGACCTGCGTGTCTCATCAATCTGAAGCCTGCGTGTTGCATCCTCCTCGGACCTGCGTGTCTCATCAATCTGAAGCCTGCGTGTTGCATCCTCCTCGGACCTGCGTGTCTCATCAATCTGAAGCCTGTGTTTTGCATCCTCCTCGGACCTGCGTGTCTCATCAATCTGAAGCCTGCGTGTTGCATCCTCCTCGGACCTGCGTGTCTCATCAATCTGAAGCCTGCGTGTTGAATCCTCCTCGGACCTGCGTGTCTGATCAATCTGAAGCCTGCGTGTTGCATCCTCCTCGGACCTGCGTGTCTCATCAATCTGAAGCCTGCGTGTTGCATCCTCCTCGGACCTGCGTGTCTCATCAATCTGAAGCCTGCGTGTTGCATCCTCCTCGGACCTGCGTGTCTCATCAATCTGAAGCCTGCGTGTTGCATCCTCCTCGGACCTGCGTGTCTCATCAATCTGAAGCCTGCGTTTTGCATCCTCCTCGTATCTGCGTGTCTCATCAATCTGAAGCCTGCGTGTTGCATCCTCCTCGGACCTGCGTGTCTCATCAATCTGAAGCCTGCGTGTTGAATCCTCCTCGGACCTGCGTGTCTGATCAATCTGAAGCCTGCGTGTTGCATCCTCCTCGGACCTGCGTGTCTCATCAATCTGAAGCCTGCGTGTTGCATCCTCCTCGGACCTGCGTGTCTCAACAATCTGAAGTCTGCGTGTTGCATCCTCCTCGGACCTGCGTGTCTCATCAATCTGAAGCCTGCGTGTTGCATCCTCCTCGGACCTGCGTGTCTCATCAATCTGAAGCCTGCGTGTTGCATCCTCCTCGGACCTGCGTGTCTCATCAATCTGAAGCCTGCGTGTTGCATCCTCCTCGGACCTGCGTGTCTCATCAATCTGATGCCTGCGTGTTGCATCCTCCTCGGACCTGCGTGTCTCATCAATCTGAAGCCTGCGTGTTGCATCCTCCTCGGACCTGCGTGTCTCATCAATCTGAAGCCTGCGTGTTGCATCCTCCTCGGACCTGCGTGTCTCATCAATCTGAAGCCTGCGTGTTACATACTCCTCGGACCTGCGTGTCTCATCAATCTGAAGCCTGCGTGTTGCATCCTCCTCGGTCCTGCGTGTCTCATCAATCTGAAGCCTGCGTGTTGCATCCTCCTCGGACCTGCGTATCTCATCAATCTGAAGCCTGCGTGTTGCATCCTCCTCGGACCTGCGTGTCTGATCAATCTGAAGCCTGCGTGTTGCATCCTCCTCAGACCTGCGTGTCTCATCCATCTGAAGCCTGCGTGTTGCATCCTCCTCTGACCTACGTGTCTCATCAATCTGAAGCCTGCGTGTTGCATCCTCCTCAGACATGCGTGTCTCATCAATCTGAAGCCTGCGTTGCATCCTCCTCGGACCTGCGTGTCTCATCAATCTGAAGCCTGCGTGTTGCATCCTCCTCGGACCTGCGTGTCTCATCAATCTGAAGCCTGCGTGTTGCATCCTCCTCGGACCTGCGTGTCTCATCCATCTGAAGCCTGCGTGTTGCATCCTCCTCGGACCTGCGTGTCTCATCAATCAGAAGCCTGCGTGTTGCATCCTCCTCGGACCTGCTTGTCTCAACAATCTGAAGCCTGCGTGTTGCATCCTCCTCGGACCTGCGTGTCTCATCAATCTGAAGCCTGCGTGTTGCATCCTCCTCGGACCAGCGTGTCTCATCAATCTGAAGCCTGCGTGTTGCATCCTCCTCGGGCCTGCGTGTCTTATCAATCTGAAGCCTGCGTGTTGCATCCTCCTCGGACCTGCGTGTCTCATCAATCTGAAGCCTGCGTGTTGCATCCTCCACGGACCTACGTTTCTCATCAATCTGAAGCCTGCGTGTTGCATCCTCCTCGGACCTGCATGTCTCATCAATCTGAAGCCTGCGTGTTGCATCCTCCTCGGACCTGCGTGTCTCATCAATCTGAAGCCTGCGTGTTGCATCCTCCTCGGACCTGCGTGTCTCATCAATCTGAAGCCTGCGTGTTACATCCTCCTCGGACCTGCGTGTCTCATCAATCTGAAGCCTGCGTGTTGCATCCTCCTCGGACCTGCGTGTCTCATCAATCTTAAGCCTGCGTGTTGCATCCTCCTCGGACCTGCGTGTCTCATCAATCTGAAGCCTGCGTGTTGCATCCTCCTCGAACCTGCGTGTCTCATCAATCTGAAGCCTGCGTGTTGCATCCTCCTCGGACCTGCGTGTCTCATCAATCTGAAGCCTGCGTGTTGCATCCTCCTCGGACCTGCGTGTCTCATCAATCTGAAGCCTGCGTGTTGCATCCTCCTCGGACCTGCGTGTCTCATCAATCTTAAGCCTGCGTGTTGCATCCTCCTCGGACCTGCGTGTCTCATCAATCTGAAGCCTGCGTGTTGCATCCTCTTCGGACCTGCGTGTCTCATAAATCTGAAGCCTGCCTGTTGCATCCTCCTCGGACCTGCGTGTCTCATCAATCTTAAGCCTGCGTGTTGCATCCTCCTCGGACCTGCGTGTCTCATCAATCTGAAGCCTGCGTGTTGCATCCTCCTCGGACCTGCGTGTCTCATCAATCTGAAGCCTGCGTGTTGCATCCTCCTCGGACCTGCGTGTCTCATCAATCTGAAGCCTGCGTGTTGCATCCTCCTCGGACCTGCGTGTCTCATCAATCTGAAGCCTTCGTGTTGCATCCTCCTCGGACCTGCGTGTCTCATCAATCTGAAGCCTGCGTGTTGCATCCTCCTCGGACTTGCGTGTCTCATCAATCTGAAGCCAGCGTGTTGAATCCTCCTCGGACCTGCGTGTCTGATCAATCTGAAGCCTGCATGTTGCATCCTCCTCAGACCTGCGTGTCTCATCAATCTGAAGCCTGCGTGTTGCATCCTCCTTGGACCTGCGTGTCTCATCAATCTGAAGCCTGCGTGTTGCATCCTCCTCGGACCTGCGTGTCTCATCAATCTGAAGTCTGCGTGTTGCATCCTCCTCGGACCTGCGTGTCTCATCAATCTGAAGCCTGCGTGTTGCATCCTCCTCGGACCTGCGTGTCTCATCAATCTGAAGCCTGCTTGTTGCATCCTCCTCGGACCTGCGTGTCTCATCAATCTGAAGCCAGCGTGTTGAATCCTCCTCGGACCTGCGTGTCTGATCAATCTGAAGCCTGCGTGTTGCATCCTCCTCGGTCCTGCGTGTCTCATCAATCTGAAGCCTGCGTGTTGCATCCTCCTCGGACCTGCGTGTCTCATCAATCTGAAGCCTGCGTGTTGCCTCCTCCTTGGACCAGCGTGTCTCATCAATCTGAAGCCTGCGTGTTGCATCCTCCTCGGACCTGCGTGTCTCATCAATCTGAAGCCAGCGTGTTGCATCCTCCTTGGACCTGCGTGTCTCATCAATCTGAAGCCTGCGTGTTGCATTCTCCTCGGACCTGCGTTTCTCATCAATCTGAAGCCTGCGTGTTGCATCCTCCTCGGACCTGCGTGTCTCATCAATCTGAAGCCTGCGTGTTGCATCCTCCTCGGACCTGCGTGTCTCATCAATCTGAAGCCTGCGTGTTGCATCCTTCTCGCACCTGCGTGTCTCATCAATCTGAAGCCTGCGTGTTGCATCCTCCTCGGACCTGCGTGTCTCATCAATCTGAAGCCTGCGTGTTGCATCCTCCTCGGACCTGCGTGTCTCACCAATCTGAAGCCTGCGTGTTGCATCCTCCTCGGACCTGCGTGTCTCATCAATCTGAAGCCTGCGTGTTGCATCCTCCTCTGACCTGCGTGTCTCATCAATCTGAAGCCTGCGTGTTGCATCCTCCTCGGACCTGCGTGTCTCATCAATCTGAAGCCTGCGTGTTGCATCCTCCTCGGACCTGCGTGTCTCATCAATCTGAAGCCTGCGTGTTACATCCTCCTCGGACCTGCGTGTCTCATCAATCTGAAGCCTGCGTGTTGCATCCTCCTCGGACCTGCGTGTCTCATCAATCTGAAGCCTGCGTGTTGCATCCTCCTCGGACATGTGTGTCTGATCAATCTGAAGCCAGCGTGTTGCATCCTCCTCGGACCTGCGTGTCTCATCAATCTGAAGCCTGCGTGTTGCATCCTCCTCGGACCTGCGTGTCTCATCAATCTGAAGCCTGCGTGTTGCATCCTCCTCGGACCTGCGTGTCTCATCAATCTGAAGCCTGCGTGTTGCATCCTCCTCGGACCTGCGTGTCTCATCAATCTGAAGCCTGCGTTTTGCATCCTCCTCGTATCTGCGTGTCTCATCAATCTGAAGCCTGCGTGTTGCATCCTCCTCGGACCTGCGTGTCTCATCAATCTGAAGCCTGCGTGTTGAATCCTCCTCGGACCTGCGTGTCTGATCAATCTGAAGCCTGCGTGTTGCATCCTCTTCGGACCTGCGTGTCTCATCAATCTGAAGCCTGCGTGTTGCATCCTCCTCGGACCTGCGTGTCTCATCAATCTGAAGCCTGCGTGTTGCATCCTCCTCGGACCTGCGTGTCTCATCAATCTGAAGCCTGCGTGTTGCATCCTCCTCGGACCTGCGTATCTCATCAATCTGAAGCCTGCGTGTTGCATCCTCCTCGGACCTGCGTGTCTAATCAATCTGAAGCCTGCGTGTTGCATCCTCCTCAGACCTGCGTGTCTCATCCATCTGAAGCCTGCGTGTTGCATCCTCCTCTGACCTGCGTGTCTCATCAATCTGAAGCCTGCGTGTTGCATCCTCCTCGGACATGCGTGTCTCATCAATCTGAAGCCTGCGTGTTGCATCCTCCTCGGACCTGCGTGTCTCATCAATCTGAAGCCTGTGTGTTGCATCCTCCTCGGACCTGCGTGTCTCATCAATCTGAAGCCTGCGTGTTGCATCCTCCTCGGACCTGCGTGTCTCATCCATCTGAAGCCTGCATGTTGCATCCTCCTCGGACCTGCGTGTCTCATCAATCTGAAGCTTGCGTGTTGCATCCTCCTCGGACCTGCTTGTCTCATCAATCTGAAGCCTGCGTGTTGCATCCTCCTCTGACCTGCGTGTCTCATCAATCTGAAGCCTGCGTGTTGCATCCTCCTCGGACATGTGTGTCTGATCAATCTGAAGCCAGCGTGTTGCATCCTCCTCGGACCTGCGTGTCTCATCAATCTGAAGCCTGCGCGTTGCATCCTCCTCGGACCTGCGTGTCTCATCAATCTGAAGCCTGCGTGTTGCATCCTCCTCGGACCTGCGTGTCTCATCAATCTGAAGCCTGCGTGTTGCATCCTCCTCGGACATGTGTGTCTGATCAATCTGAAGCCAGCGTGTTGCATCCTCCTCGGACCTGCGTGTCTCATCAATCTGAAGCCTGCGTGTTGCATCCTCCTCGGACCTGCGTGTCACATCAATCTGAAGCCTGCGTGTTGCATCCTCCTCGGACCTGCGTGTCTCATCAATCTGAAGCCTGCGTGTTGCATCCTCCTCGGACCTGCGTGTCTCACCAATCTGAAGCCTGCGTTTTGCATCCTCCTCATACCTGCGTGTCTCATCAATCTGAAGCCTGCGTGTTGCATCCTCCTCGGACCTGCGTGTCTCATCAATCTGAAGCCTGCGTGTTGAATCCTCCTCGGACCTGCGTGTCTGATCAATCTGAAGCCTGCGTGTTGCATCCTCTTCGGACCTGCGTGTCTCATCAATCTGAAGCCTGCGTGTTGCATCCTCCTCGGACCTGCGTGTCTCATCAATCTGAAGCCTGCGTGTTGCATCCTCCTCGGACCTGCGTGTCTCATCAATCTGAAGCCTGCGTGTTGCATCCTCCTCGGACCTGCGTATCTCATCAATCTGAAGCCTGCGTGTTGCATCCTCCTCGGACCTGCGTGTCTGATCAATCTGAAGCCTGCGTGTTGCATCCTCCTCAGACCTGCGTGTCTCATCCATCTGAAGCCTGCGTGTTGCATCCTCCTCTGACCTGCGTGTCTCATCAATCTGAAGCCTGCGTATTGCATCCTCCTCGGACATGCGTGTCTCATCAATCTGAAGCCTGCGTGTTGCATCCTCCTCTGACCTGCGTGTCTCATCAATCTGAAGCCTGTGTGTTGCATCCTCCTCGGACCTGCGTGTCTCATCAATCTGAAGCCTGCGTGTTGCATCCTCCTCGGACCTGCGTGTCTCATCCATCTGAAGCCTGCGTGTTGCATCCTCCTCGGACCTGCGTGTCTCATCAATCTGAAGCTTGCGTGTTGCATCCTCCTCGGACCTGCTTGTCTCATCAATCTGAAGCCTGCGTGTTGCATCCTCCTCTGACCTGCGTGTCTCATCAATCTGAAGCCTGCGTGTTGCATCCTCCTCGGACCAGCGTGTCTCATCAATCTGAAGCATGCGTGTTGCATCCTCCTCGGGCCTGCGTGTCTCATCAATCTGAAGCCTGCGTGTTGCATCCTCCTCGGACCTGCGTGTCTGATCAATCTGAAGCCTGCGTGTTGCATCCTCCTCGGACATGTGTGTCTGATCAATCTGAAGCCAGCGTGTTGCATCCTCCTCGGACCTGCGTGTCTCATCAATCTGAAGCCTGCGTGTTGCATCCTCCTCGGACCTGCGTGTCTCATCAATCTGAAGCCTGCGTGTTGCATCCTCCTCGGACCTGCGTGTCTCATCAATCTGAAGCCTGCGTGTTGCATCCTCCTCGGACCTGCGTGTCTCATCAATCTGAAGCCTGCGTTTTGCATCCTCCTCGTATCTGCGTGTCTCATCAATCTGAAGCCTGCGTGTTGCATCCTCCTCGGACCTGCGTGTCTCATCAATCTGAAGCCTGCGTGTTGAATCCTCCTCGGACCTGCGTGTCTGATCAATCTGAAGCCTGCGTGTTGCATCCTCTTCGGACCTGCGTGTCTCATCAATCTGAAGCCTGCGTGTTGCATCCTCCTCGGACCTGCGTGTCTCATCAATCTGAAGCCTGCGTGTTGCATCCTCCTCGGACCTGCGTGTCTCATCAATCTGAAGCCTGCGTGTTGCATCCTCCTCGGACCTGCGTATCTCATCAATCTGAAGCCTGCGTGTTGCATCCTCCTCGGACCTGCGTGTCTAATCAATCTGAAGCCTGCGTGTTGCATCCTCCTCAGACCTGCGTGTCTCATCCATCTGAAGCCTGCGTGTTGCATCCTCCTCTGACCTGCGTGTCTCATCAATCTGAAGCCTGCGTGTTGCATCCTCCTCGGACATGCGTGTCTCATCAATCTGAAGCCTGCGTGTTGCATCCTCCTCGGACCTGCGTGTCTCATCAATCTGAAGCCTGTGTGTTGCATCCTCCTCGGACCTGCGTGTCTCATCAATCTGAAGCCTGCGTGTTGCATCCTCCTCGGACCTGCGTGTCTCATCCATCTGAAGCCTGCATGTTGCATCCTCCTCGGACCTGCGTGTCTCATCAATCTGAAGCTTGCGTGTTGCATCCTCCTCGGACCTGCTTGTCTCATCAATCTGAAGCCTGCGTGTTGCATCCTCCTCTGACCTGCGTGTCTCATCAATCTGAAGCCTGCGTGTTGCATCCTCCTCGGACATGTGTGTCTGATCAATCTGAAGCCAGCGTGTTGCATCCTCCTCGGACCTGCGTGTCTCATCAATCTGAAGCCTGCGCGTTGCATCCTCCTCGGACCTGCGTGTCTCATCAATCTGAAGCCTGCGTGTTGCATCCTCCTCGGACCTGCGTGTCTCATCAATCTGAAGCCTGCGTGTTGCATCCTCCTCGGACATGTGTGTCTGATCAATCTGAAGCCAGCGTGTTGCATCCTCCTCGGACCTGCGTGTCTCATCAATCTGAAGCCTGCGTGTTGCATCCTCCTCGGACCTGCGTGTCACATCAATCTGAAGCCTGCGTGTTGCATCCTCCTCGGACCTGCGTGTCTCATCAATCTGAAGCCTGCGTGTTGCATCCTCCTCGGACCTGCGTGTCTCACCAATCTGAAGCCTGCGTTTTGCATCCTCCTCATACCTGCGTGTCTCATCAATCTGAAGCCTGCGTGTTGCATCCTCCTCGGACCTGCGTGTCTCATCAATCTGAAGCCTGCGTGTTGAATCCTCCTCGGACCTGCGTGTCTGATCAATCTGAAGCCTGCGTGTTGCATCCTCTTCGGACCTGCGTGTCTCATCAATCTGAAGCCTGCGTGTTGCATCCTCCTCGGACCTGCGTGTCTCATCAATCTGAAGCCTGCGTGTTGCATCCTCCTCGGACCTGCGTGTCTCATCAATCTGAAGCCTGCGTGTTGCATCCTCCTCGGACCTGCGTATCTCATCAATCTGAAGCCTGCGTGTTGCATCCTCCTCGGACCTGCGTGTCTGATCAATCTGAAGCCTGCGTGTTGCATCCTCCTCAGACCTGCGTGTCTCATCCATCTGAAGCCTGCGTGTTGCATCCTCCTCTGACCTGCGTGTCTCATCAATCTGAAGCCTGCGTATTGCATCCTCCTCGGACATGCGTGTCTCATCAATCTGAAGCCTGCGTGTTGCATCCTCCTCTGACCTGCGTGTCTCATCAATCTGAAGCCTGTGTGTTGCATCCTCCTCGGACCTGCGTGTCTCATCAATCTGAAGCCTGCGTGTTGCATCCTCCTCGGACCTGCGTGTCTCATCCATCTGAAGCCTGCGTGTTGCATCCTCCTCGGACCTGCGTGTCTCATCAATCTGAAGCTTGCGTGTTGCATCCTCCTCGGACCTGCTTGTCTCATCAATCTGAAGCCTGCGTGTTGCATCCTCCTCTGACCTGCGTGTCTCATCAATCTGAAGCCTGCGTGTTGCATCCTCCTCGGACCAGCGTGTCTCATCAATCTGAAGCATGCGTGTTGCATCCTCCTCGGGCCTGCGTGTCTCATCAATCTGAAGCCTGCGTGTTGCATCCTCCTCGGACCTGCGTGTCTGATCAATCTGAAGCCTGCGTGTTGCATCCTCCTCGGACCTGCGTTTCTCATCAATCTGAAGCCTGCGTGTTGCATCCTCCTCGGACCTGCGTGTCTCATCAATCTGAAGCCTGCGTGTTGCATCCTCCTCGGACCTGCGTGTCTCATCAATCTGAAGCCTGCGTGTTGCATCCTCCTCGGACCTGCGTGTCTCATCAATCTGAAGCCTGCGTGTTGCATCCTCCTCGGACCTGCGTGTCTCATCAATCTGAAGCCTGCGTGTTGCATCCTCCTCGGACCTGCGTGTCTCATCAATCTGAAGCCTGCGTGTTGCATCCTCCTCGGACCTGCGTGTCTCATCAATCTGAAGCCTGCGTGTTGCATCCTCCTCGGACCTGCGTGTCTCATCAATCTGAAGCCTGCGTGTTGCATCCTCCTCGGACCTGCGTGTCTCATCAATCTGAAGCCTGCGTGTTGCATCCTCCTCGGACCTGCGTGTCTCATCAATCTGAAGCCTGCGTGTTGCATCCTCCTCGGACCTGCGTGTCTCATCAATCTGAAGCCTGCGTGTTGCATCCTCCTCGGACCTGCGTGTCTCATCAATCTGAAGCCTGCGTGTTGCATCCTCCTCGGACCTGCGTGTCTCATCAATCTGAAGCCTTCGTGTTGCATCCTCCTCGGACCTGCGTGTCTCATCAATCTGAAGCCTGCGTGTTGCATCCTCCTCGGACCTGCGTGTCTCATCAATCTGAAGCCAGCGTGTTGAATCCTCCTCGGACCTGCGTGTCTGATCAATCTGAAGCCTGCGTGTTGCATCCTCCTCGGACCTGCGTGTCTCATCAATCTGAAGCCTGCGTGTTGCATCCTCCTCGGACCTGCGTGTCTCATCAATCTGAAGCCTGCGTGTTGCATCCTCCTCGGACCTGCGTGTCTCATCAATCTGAAGCCTGCGTGTTGCATCCTCCTCGGACCTGCGTGTCTCATCAATCTGAAGCCTGCGTGTTGCATCCTCCTCGGACCTGCGTGTCTCATCAATCTGAAGCCTGCGTGTTGCATCCTCCTCGGACCTGCGTGTCTCATCAATCTGAAGCCTGCGTGTTGCATCCTCCTCGGACCTGCGTGTCTCATCAATCTGAAGCCTGCGTGTTGCATCCTCCTCGGACCTGCGTGTCTCGTCAATCTGAAGCCTGCGTGTTGCATCCTCCTCGGACCTGCGTGTCTCGTCCATCTGAAGCCTGCGTGTTGCATCCTCCTCGGACCTGCGTGTCTCATCCATCTGAAGCCTGCGTGTTGCATCCTCCTCGGACCTGCGTGTCTCATCAATCTGAAGCCTGCGTGTTGCATCCTCCTCGGTCCTGCGTGTCTGATCAATCTGAAGCCTGCGTGTTGCATCCTCCTCGGACCTGCGTGTCTCATCAATCTTAAGCCTGCGTGTTGCATCCTCCTCGGACCTGCGTGTCTCATCAATCTGAAGCCTGCGTGTTGCATCCACCTCGGACCTGCGTGTCTCATCAATCTGAAGCCTGCGTGTTGCATCCTCCTCGGACCTTCGTGTCTCATCAATCTGAAGCCTGCGTGTTGCATCCTCCTCAGACCTGCGTGTCTGATCAATCTGAAGCCTCCGTGTTGCATCCTCCTCGGACCTGCGTGTCTGATCAATCTGAAGCCTGCGTGTTGCATCCTCCTCGGACCTGCGTGTCTCATCAATCTGAAGCCTGCGTGTTACATCCTCCTCGGACCTGCGTGTCTCATCAATCTGAAACCTGCGTGTTGCATCCTCCTCGGACCTGCGTGTCTCATCAATCTGAAGCCTGCGTGTTGCATCCACCTCGGACCTGCGTGTCTCATCAATCTGAAGACTGCGTGTTGCATCCTCCTCGGACCTGTGTGTCTCATCAATCTGAAGCCTGCGTGTTGCATCAAGCTCAAGCCAACATCAATGAATTTCGGAACTTTGAACTTGGAAATGCCTTTCAAGAATTGAGCCTTGAGCAGTAGTAGTTTGGGGTACCATACACACACACCAGCATATTCACGAATGGTTGGGATTTAATTTAGATAAGTTTAGTTAAGTTTAGATCAGTTAATTAGAGTAAATGTTTTATCATTATTGATTAATAATTAAAAATATTATTTTAAATATAACACTGTCCGTGCTCATTTTTAATTGCTGTTGTCAGGTACACAACTAAATAAACTCCTTATAGACATCAGTGGATCCGAGCCCAGGTCTAACCGTCCTGCTACCTGAATTACAGAACTATACAGTAGAAAAATGGGCCGTCTTCGCTTACCTTCTCGTGCCATCTGTTATGCCAATCTACTCTAACCCTTGTGCTCACATCAGGCTTGTATCCACCCTTTTCCAATTTCAGTATTTGTCCAAACTCCTTTCAAACATTGTAATTTTTTCTGCCTCTGTCAGCCCCTCAGGCAAAACCTTCCTAATATCCTCCATCTTTAGTGGTTAAAAAAATGCACAAAAGATTTATAAATAGAGACATAAAGCAAAGAAAGGACACACTGCAATCCTGCACTGTCTGCAAGGATTTCACAGATAGTGCAGCCATTACTGCAATGCTGTTATAGCCCCAGCAACCAGTTTTCACATCCAGCGAGAGGTTTACGGTTTCTCCCCATGCGTAGGTTTCTCCAGGCACTCCAGTTTCCTCCTTCCCTTCCAAATATACTGGGTTGGTGGTTATTTGGGGTATTTGAGCAGCATGGGTCAGTAGGGCCTGTTACCAATGCTGCATGTCTAAATTTAATATTTAAGCTATTAAGGATCGGAGGAAGAAGCTGATTGGAGCGGGTGAGGACAGGTGTCCTGAGAGGAAGCGAAAGAATTTAATAAGGGGTGAGTGAGATGCTAGATGCTGACTGGAGGAAGAAGCTGAGTATCACGATAAAAGTGAAGGATTGTGTAGCAGAGTGGACATCGTCAGAGAGAATTGGTTCAACAGGCTTCGACGAGAACAGGGGAATGGAAGCTAAGGTGGGAAATGTTACTCTTGCAGAATGTGGGTCATCAGGGAAGCCACTAGTATCCCTGATGAATTTAACTGCGAGAAGGATGTCCAGCTGCAGCCCAAGAAAAGCCGAGTTAAGGAAATGGACCTGAAGATGGATGAACTCTGGATCATTCGGGAGACAGAGGGGATGGCAGGCAGAGTTACAAGGATTTTTCCCTTTTCTGGAGAAGTTGATGTTAATGCTATCTGGTTTTACATCCAGGCACTCTCCAACCAGATGGCATCAATATTGACTTTTCTGGTTTCTGCAAACCTTCTCTCCTCTTCCCCCTCCCTCCTTCCCTTCCCCTTTCCAGTTCTCCTCCCATCCTTCCCCCTCCCTTCACCCACCCATCCCTCCTGCACTTGATCACTGCTGTCCCCTCCTTCCCTTCTCCACCTCTCGTCTCCTGCCTTTGCGACCCACACTCCCACCCCCTTCTCTTTTGGCCAGACGCCTGACAACATTTTTCCAAACCTTGATGAAGGGCTCAAGCCCGAAACGTCGGTTTTGCATTTTGAAATGCTGAGCTTCTCCAGCTTTTTATGTGTTTTACAAGTTCATCCACAACTGGAGCATTATGTCTTCTTTGGGCATTGCCCGTTAGGGAAGATGTAAAGCTTCCTATCTGTGCATAACTTTTATGATGGACATCAATCACTTAAAAAGGATGTTAGACACTTTGCAGGTTAACATTTAATTGCTTTGTAGAAGTTCATTCACTGAAAAAGAACAGTTTATTTTGAAATTAGATACAATGTGCAGTGATCCATTGAAAACTTATGAATTGTGCTTCAGGAATGTGAAAAGAAAGCGTGCATATACCACATGACCACAGTGGGTTAACATTCATTCCCAAAGACCCAATGAGTATTTAAGTAAATTTGCATGCATACTCTCATTTTACAGAGTCCAAGAGCACATGGTAAAATATGAACTTCCAATTATATATTTAAAAATAATGTGTATTTCAATATCATCTTGACAGTAACAATTTTGCACCATACATGGTTTCTTTAATTCAATAAGGCAAACCGTAGATGGTAACCAATGCATCTTTCACCTCAAGTGAAGTAGGGTTTGGACAGGTGAAGAAAGGTAGAGAGTAAGATTTGAAGGAACTTGTGAACACTCATTTATCCAGCTCCGCCCCTTGCTGTAACTGTCCCCACGGCTCCTCCCTCTTGACCTGGCTCTAATGCTATAACCCCTCCCCAGAAAGCCTGAATCACAGCATGGGATGCCCTTCAATTTTATTGTAAATAAAAACCTGTTATTCATACTCCAGTCTTTCGAGTTATTGATAGCGCATCAGAACTAATTGAGGAAAGGTGAGTTAAAAGGGTGAGGGAGAATTTTCCAAAGATTAAATTCCAGACTGGCTGAAGGCAAAGTTGCTAATGGCAAAGCAATGGAACCCAGGTATATGCGCAGATCTAGAATCAGAGAAACATGGATGGTGGAGATGGTGTGGTGATAGGTATATACTGCTGAGTATGAGTGGCTAGCCCGCCCACTGATTGCTTCGTACCCCAATAGCTCCCTCCATAAAGGTCAATATCCATTCCCCCCCAACCCCATCCATTCACTCGAGCACATGGAGTCAGGCCAGCTGCAATCTAAAGTGTATTAAAGCCTAGCATCTCCCATTGATAGTGTGGATCAATTTAATACATGTTAATTTTCCACACGGGATGGACAGGCTGCTGAGACCTGACAGACTCGAAATCGATCCAAAGACGCCCGGAGCAGGTGAACGGTACGAGCAGTGGATCGCCTGCTTCACAAACTTCCTCGAAGTTGCAATGGGCCTGGTGGACTCGGATGAGAAGAGACTCAAGGTATTTTCAAGCAAGTGTGGTCCACCGAGCGTACCAGGTGATCAGGAACTGCACAACTTACCCAGAGGCAATGGCTGAACATCGCAACCTCTACCGACCCCAGGTGAATGAGTGCTGATAAGTGCTGGCCCTCGGGGAGACAGCAGCCCGGTGAGTCCATGGACGAGTTCCTTCAGGCCCTGTACGACCTGGGGAGAGACTGCTGGAGCACTGTTTTGGCCTCCATGCCTGCAGTCCAGTGTGTGGAGGAGTTGGTCCGGGATGCCTGCATGTCCAGGATAAGATCCGACTACATCCGTCAGCGACTGCTTGAGGAGGACAAGCTGCCTCTGAAGAGGGCCTTCCAGCTCACTAGGCACCCCTGATGACTCGCCTGGCAAAGGAAGCCACCTATTCAAGATGCAGGAAGAAAGGACATTACCAGCGCATCTGCCCGAGTGAGAAGCTTCGGGGGTGGGCCATCAACCCTGACACTGTCTTCAGTCCCGAATGGCTTGTCCACATGTGTGACTCAGGAGTCGCCATCTTACCCAACATCTCCTCTGCCTTCCTGGACGACATCATTTCCACCTTCTGCCTTCTTCCTCTTCCTCACCCAGTACGATTGCATGGTCAGCATGGGGGCCACTATCTTACCGACTGGGCTGCCCCTCCGACATCAATAACGATCCAATCCTGCCCTTCATGATACTGAACCAAGGCAGTCTTGAACTGATCATTCACTCGATGATGGAGATTGAGGTAAATGGGAAAAGAATGAACTGCCTTCATCCATCTGGACACTGCCCATAAACTCTCTCTGTTTGACCTACGAGTGGCACCACTCTATGGCCACAAAGGACCAATCCGCTGAGATACGCTGAGTATTGTGTAGTGTCATTATTAACAGTGGGGGGGTGGGGATGAACGATATAATAATTTTAATTTGCTTGTGATGCCACAGATCTGCCCGCGGATGCTCCTGAGCCTCGACTTCCAGGGCAAGTTCAAGAGTGTCACGATGGTATTCAGAGAACGACAACCACCCATATCAGTACAGAACCCCTGACTCACAGTCCCCACCCCCCGACTCTGGCAGCCATCCCCCACCTTTGGCCTCTCCACTCTCCACATACCCCCTCCGCCATTATTTGAGAACTTGACCTCGTACTACAAGCCCATTGTGACAAAGAGCAGGCACTAAAGCCCTGAGGACAGGGCATTTATAAAGTCTGAGGTGCAGCGACTCCTGGTGGAGGGGATCACAGTTTGAGCCCATGGAGATCCCAAGTCGTGGTGGTCAGGGGCAGGAGTAAACCCCATATGGTGATCAACTGCAGCCAGACAATCAACCACTTCATGCAGCTGGATGCTTACCACCTTCCCCGGATCGCCGACATGGTCAATAAGATCGCCCAGTATAGGCTGTTCTCCACGATTGACATGAAATCGGCATACCACCAACTCCCCCTTCACCCAGGGAATGACCAATATACCACATTTTAAGTGGATGGCAGGCTCTACCACTTCCTCCGGGTGCCCTTCGGAGTCACAAACAGCATCTCTGTGTTCCAGAGGGAGATGGATCGGAGGGTAGAGGCATATACTGATGGCCACTTTCCCCTACCTTGAAAATGTCATCATCTGTGGCCATGACCTGCAGGACCACGACACAAATCTTGCAAAATTTCTCCACACAGCTAAGTCCCTCAATTTGACTTACAACAAGGAGAAGTGTGCGTTTAGCACTACCCGCCTGGCCCTCCTTGGATACGTCATGGCACATGGTGTCATTTCCCCGACCCCAACCACATGCGTCCTCTCATGGAGATGCCAATCCTTCACAACCTCAAGGCACTAAAACAGTTCCTGGGGTTCTTTTCTTACCATGCCCAATGTGTGCCCAATTATGCAGATAAACCCACCCCCAGTAAGATCCAGGAACTTCCCCTTATTGGCAGAAGCCAAGACGACATTCAACTAAATCAAGGGAGACATCGCTAAAGCCACCATCATGCTGTGGACTAATCCATCCCATTCCAAGTGAAAGTCGATGCCTCCATCTTCACTCTGGCCGCCACTCTCAACCAGGCGGACAGACCAGTGGCATTTTTTTCCTGCACCTTCCATGGCCCCGAGACACTACATTCCTCCATCGAGAAGGAGGCACAGGCGATCATTGAGGCAGTACATCACTGGCGTTGTTACCTGGCCAGGAAATGATTTACCCTGCTGACGGACCAATGGGCCATGGCCCTTATGTTCTACACTTCACTGCGGGGTAAAATCAAGAATGATAAAATCCTGAGGTGGTGAAACGTACCAGTCAGGCAAGCTCAATGAACCCCCCCAGACGCACTATCCCGGTGGACATGCGCCAGCGCACATCTCGGTCACCTCCAGTCCCTCCATGATGACCTCTACCACTCCAGAATCATGAGATTGTTCTGCTCCATAGAAGATCAGAACCTCCTGTACTCCATCGAGGAAATCAGGTCTCTGACTAGACACTGGTTCTGCGCGGAATGTAAACCGCAGTTTTTCCAGCCAAAAAATGTGCACCTCATCAAAACCACATGCCCCTTTGAATAACTCAGTGTCAATTTCAATGGACCCCTGCCCTCATCCAATAAGAATCTCAATTTGCTCAAAGTCATCAATGAGTTCTCCAGATTCTCAGCCATCAGGGTATTCTGCAGCTTATTCACCTTTTTTGGGTAACCAAACTATATCTATAGTGATGGGGGGTCCTCGATCATGAGCGATGAGATGCAGCAGTACCTGTTGGATAGAGGCATAGCCACTAGTAGGACCACAAGCTACAACTGCAGGGAGAATGGCTAAGTGGAGAGACAAAACACCACCATATGGAATGCAATCCTTCTGGTCCTTGTCAAAAGGCCTGGCAGTGTCCCACTGGCAGGAAGTCCTGCCGGAAGCACTCCAAGGTATATGATCCCTCCTATGCACTGCTTTCAACATGACTCCACATGAACGCATGGTTTCCTTCCCCAGGAGGTCGGCAACTAGAACCACTCTGCCACCCTGGGTCTCATCTCCAGGACCTGCCCTGCTGTGGAAACACGCGAGGGGCCATAAAGACCAACCCGTTGGCCGAAGAGGTTCAGCTCCTACAAGCCAACACTCAATAAGTCTACATGCTGTACCCTGATGGACATGAGGACACAGTCAATGTCCGGGTCCTGGTGCGTGCCGAAGACACACACCCACCCCCCCCCCCCCACCCCTGCTACCACCTACACCCACATTGCTCCCCTCAGGGACTTGGTGCAGGTTAGCGACACATCCTGAGCCCCCTGAAACCCCTTTCAGGTGTTCCAACCACCACAATCACCCCCACAGACCACTGAACCCCACCTCCTACAGAGACAACCCTACCACCCCCAGCCTCAAGACGCACGACTTGCAACGGAGCCGACCGGTACACCCCCGGCGGAGCTGCGCAGATCACAGCGGCAGAGGAAACCACCCAACCAGCTGAACCTCTCAGACTTTAAATCGGCGGGGTTTTGTATTTTTAAAGAGGGGGTGAATGTGGTGATAAATATATACTGCTGTGTATGAGTGGCTGGCCCACCCACTGATGCCTTGCTCTCCAGTAGCTCCTCCTCTTGTGACCTGGCCATTAAGGTTGACTTCCCTCCTCCTATCCATTCATTCAAGCACGTGGAGTTGGGCCAAATACAACCTAAAGTGTATTAAAGCCTATCGTTTCCCACTCAGTCTCTGGGGTCATTGATAGAGCGTATCAGAAGGTCAGGTAGATTGCCAGAGATTTCAGCACAAGGATGAGATGGTGCCTGGCCCTCTGAGTTTTTCCTGTTTGTTTTTAGCTCCTGATTCCGGTATCTGCCATCTCTTGTGTCTTCAACGTCCCCCCCACTAAAGTCCAAAAATAACGAGCAGGTAATGCACAAAATAAATTTGCTCAACCGCACGGTTCATGACTTCGTTTGTGCATAACCTTCAACGTGGCGGAGAGCGGGGGGAAATGGTTGGTGGAGTTGTTGCCATGACAACGAGGTAACCATAAGCTGAATAAGAGAATTGAGATCACAGCACGATAAAGAAATTGCTAATGAGACTTCACAATGAATAGAGAGGAGAGAATGATGTAATGAAAGAAATTACTTCAGAATTTGCATTTTGGTTCCTCTGGGGAACAATTTCAATTCTCTTTCAGAAACAGTTGCAGCTCCCATTGCCTTGTGGAAAAAGTTGCAAATTATCACAAATTCTGTGGTTTCATAGGAAGTGGTAATCTTAGCAGTACGAGATCTCTGTGGCATAGCTCAAATGTAAATGGGATATTAACAAGAACATAAGAAAACATAGAATGAGAAAAGACAATTTTGGAACGTCAATCTCTTTCTTTCTCCAAGGGCTCTTGCTATTTGGCTAGTCTTACTCTGCTCAATTTATTTAATCTCTTGAGTCAAAATTCTGTCAAACCTCTGACTAAATCCAAGGACAACTAAATGAAACTCCAGATGACCTGTCTAGTCTTACAACTTAATTAATTGTGTGGGAATTACTAGGAGAGGGACAAACTGAGATCTTGGACAATGTAAAGTTGATCCAAAAGGCCTACCATGGACCGATGAGCAGTAAGCCATGTCTAACTCATTTAATTTCGCTATTTGGTAGAAGGTCACTTTTATCGTGAATCATGTGGATTTGTGGGAGGCTTTTGAAAGGGCGCCACAAATGAGATCGCTTGCAATATATTAATAGTGCAGAATTTCGAGCAATTTTGTAGCGCAAGGCAGAAACAGAAACTGCAAAATGGCATAGCCAATAGAGTTGCTCCTTCACAGTGCCAGCAACCAGGGTGGGGGAATCGAATTGTTCTGTAGACTACCATGTTCTCAATGGGGCCAAATGGCCTCCCCCCATGTTTTGTCGAATTATGCTTTGGAGTTTATATATGTTTGGTCTTATTTAAATGTTTAAATTTAAATCTTGATGTAGTTTTAGACAAACAGCATGGTAACAGGCCCTTTCGGTTCATGAGCCCGTGCCGCCCAATTACACCAAATTGACCTACAACCCAGGTACGTCTCAAATGATGGGAGGAAACCAGAGCCCCTGGACTTGGGGAGATGGCATGAACTCCTTACAGACAGCATTGGATTCAAACCCTGGTCCCGATCACTGGCACTGTACTTTATATGCTTTGAATGGTCGAATATGACAGGTAATGTCCTCAAGGGAAAACATTGCAGCTGTAAGTTTTTGGTTATCAATTATTTGAAAGGAGGATAAAAAAAATTCCAAACCACTCAACAGAAAGTAACATACTTTAGCTACATGGAACTGAGAAAAAGGGAGGGTTGAGCAGCAGAGAAAGAAAGACGAAAGTATGCAAATGCTGTGATTGTAGTAATAATGCAGAAACACTTGAGGAGCTCAGCAGGTCTCACAGCATCCATTGGAGGTAAAGATATATTACTGTAGCGACGCCACATTTGATGGCCACGTGAAGCGGCCATCGGAGCAGCCTCATCAAAGATGGTGCCACTCGGCCTTATTTTCCGGTAGAAGCTTGGGCCCCTCATGCGTGCAGGTAGCACGCACACATCACGATGACACAGTTTCTGGCACACAGGGGCGGGAGCGTCGAATGCCTTCAAAGCAGCAGTGAGCTAGTCAAAATAAAACTCATGAGTTGCAATGATCCCACTGACTGTTGGTTTCGTTTTCCCACTCGGTTAGCTCACTCGCCACATCACCAACATTTTGGGCCTGAACCCTTACTCGAGGTATGAGCAAAAAAAGGACAGGTGCCGGTCTTAAAAAGGCTGGGGAAAAGGGAAGAATGGGAGGGGGAGGTGACAAAAGGTGTTAATTGAAAATTATGAGGACAGGAGAGTGAAAAGGTGAGAATTGATTAGGGGAGGGGTTTGTTTTTGGCTCTGTAAAAGGGGGACAGAGGAAAAAGGGGGAGAGAGAGAGAGAGAGAGAGAGTAAAGGAGATGTATGGGAAGATGGGGATCAGGGAAGTTCTAGGCCGCTGCTAGGGGAAGTTATTGGTTCAGCATAACACTGTGAACCAAAGGGCTTCTAGATGTCTATGTTCAATGTTCATATTTACTGCTTTAATGTAGGGAACTTTGACCTAAGCACAAGAGGCACCCACAAACAATGAAGAGATAAATGATCATTTAAAATTGATTCATTGATGCTGGCTGAACACAAAAGCAGTAAAATAGGAGGACTTGTAGGTCACGGCCCCTTAAACCTGCCCTGCCATTCAATGTCATCTTGATTGATGTGCCCCAAATCTCATCCCTGCTCCTTTTCCAAATACCCATTGCCCTCAATTCAAAGTTCCTCCACGTCCTCTTTAAAATTCTCGACAAATCTTGGCTCCACAATCCCTCAGGGTAGTGAATTCCATAAATTCACCAACCTCGGCAAGTCAAAGTTCCAACACACGTCAGTTTTAAATGGTTGCTCCCTTACTAAATTCTCTCAATAGAGATTCTCCAACTTGTGGAAATATCTTTACATCAAGCCTGTCATATCTCCTTCGGTCACTGTGTGATGAAGATCACCCTTCATCCTTCTAACTTTGAAAGAATATTGACCTAATTAATGTTGTGAATTGTGATTGGACACACTGGTGTGTGGATAACCCTGGATTAGGGTTTAGTGTGTCAAAGGAGTCAGCTCAAAGCTCTGTCTTCAGTTCTGCTGCAAGTCAGATTCTAATTTTGTCTTTGTTTTTCCTGCTATTTCATGTTTCCATGTTCATTTGCGATTGAACATCCCAGAGATGTGAATCATCTTTGGATTGCATCCAATGCTAGTATGTTAAATAAGAGAACCAAAACTGTGCACGATACACCACGGTACAAACTATTGCAGCTCCAGTGACCCAGGTTCGAATCCAGCGCTGTCTGTAAGGAGTTTGTTCCTTCACCCCGTATCCACATGGGTTTCCTTCAGGTGCCCCGGTTTCCTACCACCCTTCAAAACATATGGGTTAATTGGGGTATTTGGCCAGCACGGACTGGTGTGCTGGAAGGGCCTTTAACTGTGATGCATGTCTGAATTTAAAATTACAAATTTAAATTTAAAATTGAAACAATTGTTCCCTATTTCGAATATCCAATCCCTTTTGCGATGAAGGCCATTCTACTTGCAGCCCCTTCCCTCCAACAAATTTGAGATTTGGACACAAAAATACTTGAATGACCTGCCTTTCGGTTCTGTTACTATATTCACTTGGTTTTCACTCAGTATCTTGTTACGAAGTTCAATATCCTCATTGCAATATGCCTTTCCCCCCCACCCACCCCCCCCCACCGCCTACTTTCATGTCATCGAGAAATGTGAATATCTTACCTCTCCTCCAGGTCTTTAATAACAAATAACAGAGAGTCAAGAACCAAATCCTGTTGCCAAAAGATGCATCTTTCCAGCCTAAAAAATTCTGACTCTCTCTTCTATGGCATAACCAGTGGTTCTCAACCTTTTACTTTCCACTCAGATACCTCTTTAAGTATTCCCTATGTCATTGGTGGTCTGTGATTAGTAAGGGATTGTTTTAGGTGGTGTGAGGGTGGAAAGGAAAATAAACACAGTTTTAATCATACATGACTCGTTATGTGCGCAGTTTCTTATCTCCAAACAAAATGGGCAATGACAATTTTTCTCAAGCAAAGTATTTCAATAACAAGAGCAGTGATTCTCAACCTTCCCTTCCCACTCATGTACCACCTTAAGCAATCCCTTACCAATCACAGAGCACCACTGGCATAGGGATTACTTAAAGTGCGATGTAAGTGGAAAAAAAAAATGTTGCGAACCACGGGATAACCAATCTTCAATTGATTGTTCACATCATTCCTGAGTAGCAGCAGCTGTTCTCTTGTGTTACAAAATGTGGCAATGTTAAATACCCTCTGGAAATACATTACCCCGATAGTCTCCATTCTATCACTGCTGTTTTTAGATCCTCAAGAACACCCTCAAAGAATTTGTGGTGGATTTAACTCAAGGAGAATTTCCCTCACTTTCATCCAATAATGCTTCATAGAGCCTCTGTTTTAATGTTTTCTGAAATACAGCACTTTCAATAGTTAACTCCAGTCAACTGAGATATTGTCTCTGGCATGAGGCTTGAACTTGAATTGTCAAGAAGTGGAACACCAAAGTCTGCAGACACTGTGATTGCAGACAAAACACAAAGACGCTGAAGGAACTCCGCTGAACTCGCAGCACCCACGGGAGGTCACGTGTATTACTGAGGTTTTTGGCCTGAGCCCTTCCTCAAGGTATGAGCAAAAATAAAGACAGGCATCTATGTTAAAGGTTGGGGAGAAAGTGCAAGAATGGGAGAAGGAGGACAGTGGTTCTCAACCTTTTTCTTTCCACTCACATACCACTTTAAATAATCCCTATGCCTTCGGTGCTCTGTGATGAGTAAGGGATTGCTTCAGGTGAGATGGGAAGGGAAGGTTGAGAACACTGCTCTAGACCCAACTGTTACTGAAATATTTTGCTTGAGAAAAATTGTCCTTGGCCCATTTCCTTTGGAGATAAGAAATAGTGGTTTTCAAACTTTTTCTTTCCACTCACATACCACCTAAAGCAATCCCTCACTCATCACAGAGCACCCATGGCATAAGGAATACTTAAAGTGGGATGTGAGTGGAAAGAAAGAGGTTGGGAACCACTGATATAGACTAAAAAGTGAAAGGTGTTGATTGGATATCCATAAGAAGACAAGAGAGGGAAAAAGTGAGAAGGGGAAAGGGAAGAGAGAGAAAAGGAGACATAGAAAAAGAGGTGGTGGGGGGAGGGAGTGGTAGTGGGTGGCTCACACAGAAACCAGAGAATCAATGTTAATGCCATCTGGTTGGAGGGTGCCCAAATGGAGCATGTCATGTGGTTCATTCAGGTGGTCTCAGTCTGGCAGTGCACGAGACCATAGACAGACACGTCAACAAGAGAATGGGGCAGGGAGACTGATGAATGACATGTTTAGCACAGCCGTTAGAGCACTAGCGACCCAGGTTGGAACCCAGCGCTGGCTGGAAGGAGCATGTATGTTCTCTTTGTGTCTGTATTGGCCTCCTCCAGATGCTCCAGTTTCTTCCCACCCTTCAAACTCGCACAGGGAATATAGGTTAATTGGTGTATTTCAGGGACACGGGCTCACAGGCCAGAAGGGCCTGCTACTGTGGTCTGTGTCTAAATGTTTTGAAAACATTAATAATGACAACAGGCTAAGCTGCATTGACAAATTAATCTGTATTAATGAATTGACTGACATTGGGGAACTGTGGGATGCTGGGTATTCACTCTTCACTTACCTGGGACTTCTGCTTATGTTCAGCTAAACCCTGGAGTCTAAAAAGAACTGGACATCAGACATCATCTAACCAACTCCTCTGTCACTGGAACTACCACAGAGCCCAATGGCAGGACATAAACCATTGTCGAAAGCATACAGATACCTTTCATATTAAATTCTTTAGCATTATGCAGGGAAAGGGACAGAAAAGTGACCTCAATTTATTTAAATGGATCCTCCCACCTGTGAAAAATGGTTAATTTAAAAAACATATAATCTTTAATTTATAAAAGTGCTGCCATCATTTTGTTAAGTCAAATTTTATAAATAGATAAGACTAGACAAAATTAAGAAGGGGATTTTGGAAATTCTTTGGGCAGAGAGTGACACACTACATGCTGTGATGAAAGACGGATTCCTAAGTCAATAGCACATACCCAAAAAATCAATCCGATTATGGCAATGGCAAAAGTTCCTAAATCAAGTATACGCAAAATGAAGACCAATCACGATTCAAACATCAAAGCAATAAGCCATCAAAGGATGTCAGGTCATTCTTCTGCTGTTGAGATATTCCTCTGGCATGCTCATTTGGCCTTGGGTTCTGCTCATGCTTGACCAAACCAAAGCTTAAAATGTTTGGGAGATCAGATGTCAATGGATCTGAGCCCTTGCCCCACTTCTGGACTCATCAGACCATTCCGGTCCAACACAATCTGTCCAAAAATACTACTTGGGATGGATTAACCCCAGAATGCATTTAAATCTTTAAATGTTTTCAGATTTGTTATTATATTTATCACATTTTTTTAAATCTTTTGTTGCACTCTCCCATAAAATTTAACAATATGACTCAGGGAGGCCATTCAGCCCACTGTCACTCATCTATCAAGGAAACTCTCTCTCCCTGAGCCTACTACCATTAAACCCTGGCTAATATTAAACCCTGACTTATAAGTACAGTAAGATTTTTTTAAAAATAGAGGCAAGAGTAGATGTATCTTTGTATCTTTGGCTTGGCTTCGCGGACGAAGATTTATGGAGGGGATAAATGTCCACATCAGCTGCAGGCTCGTTTGTGGCTGACAAGTCCGATGCGGGACAGGCAGACACGGTTGCAGCGGTTGCAGGGGAAAATTGGTTGGTTGGTTGTGGTTGGGTGTTGGGTTTTTCCTCCTTTGTCTTTTGTCAGTGAGGTGGTCTCTGCGGTCTTCTACAAAGGAGGTTGCTGCCCGCCGAACTGTGAGGCACCAAGATGCACGGTTTGAGGCGATATCAGCCCACTGGCGGTGGTCAATGCTGTGAAATTGGAATGGAGGACGACAGAGGAACAGAATAAATATTTTGCATCGATCTTCATTGTGGAAGATATTAGCAGTGTGCTGGAATTTCAAGGGTGTCAGGGGAGAGAGGTGAGTGCAGTCAAAAGATTAAAGATAAGATTAATGGTCTAAGGATACTGTAGATAAATCTCCCAGAATGAAAGAAATAGCTATGGAGATTGTGGAGGCATTGGCGATCATCTTCCGAGACGACATCGCTGCAGAAGCCTGGAAAATTCCATAGGTCACTCTGCTATTTAAAAAAGGAGGGAGAAGGTGGCAGAAAAGGAAAGGAAAGGGCAATTCTGGAAATGACTGTATCAAGGTGGTGTGTCGAAATGAAATCAAGTTAGGCAGATCTAGAGCCTTGAAATTGTACAAACATACCACTATACAAATAGGAACTGCATGAAATTGCTTTGATACTTTGGCAGAAGGATTAAGCAATTTATTTTAAGGGTAATATGCGCGTTAAAATAACAAGGTAATTACATTAGGCGCATTAAGCATTCATCCAGAAATAACACAGTACATTTATTCAGCTTGTATTCTTACACCATACATTTCAAAAGATAAAATGAAAAATATCTGTGACTAAATAAAATGAAAATTATTCCTTTTGGAGGCTAAGAAGCTCAATAGCTTGTTCCATAAATTCTTGCAAACTACAGAGAACAGTTGAAATAATAATAACAAATCATAATTGAGTTGTTCTTTTATTCTTTGACTAAACTTGTTTGTACATCTGCTAATAATGTGGCCTCTTCTATGATGCTTGCTCAAAGATATTTAAAGAGTGTTGATTTTTCTTAAGTATTTTTGTTATGACTGTGAAACCTGGACATCTACTAAAGAATTAGATATAAGGTATTTTAGAGACTTCCGTGTAAATCCAGTGCTGTGCACAAAACAAATGGATCTGTGAAAGATCAAGTAAGGCACGAAGTTGGCAAACACAAATGTGTGTAACAAAATGCCCTGTAACCCTTGCTAACAGCATCCTGTATGGTGATGTGAAGAAGATCAGGCAGACTGGACCACCAACATCAAAATTTGGAGAGGCTCAGAGCTGACCGGCTAAAGAAGGTCAGAAACAATGGAAGGAAGAGGTTGCTGCAGCAGGGATCATTGGTCTTTTGACTTCAGTCTCTTTTCAATCGCAAGATGGGCACAGACCATTGCGTCAAGTACAGTCTGTTCCAAGGTCGAACCTTGACATGAGTGACTGCTGTGAGCCATATTAATCTTGATCCTGTATCCTGTTGATTTGTCCTTCAGGTTGGATGACCTAAATACCAAGAAATAGATTCCAAAGAAATCCTTCATAGGGGGTTCTGCAGAATATTTCAGTATTTCTGAACCATTAAAAAGGAATTGTAGGAAAGAATTCAAGAAAGACTTTTAACCTTGGCATGATTCCAGTATGATTTGTAAATGGCAAATAGAGGGCTTTTCATCTGCTAACAATTTACATCATTAATTGCAGTCATTACTACTGCAATCTCTGATAATACCACAAATATTCAAAAAGTTGATTTTTCACTGTGAAATATTGGGGTTCGTCACAGTTTTGACATTACAACAATTAGAAGAACCAGACATCTCTGAGGACTTTCTGTGGAAATGTGAACAAGCTCAGGAAAATAGATTTTTTTTTAAGACATTTATCTTTTATTTTTCCTGATAATATCGCAACCACACCAAAGACCTGCTCATTTCAAATGTAAAGCAGCGAATTTCAATAAGTCCCAGCCCCGTGGCAGCACTTTATCTCCCTGCACTCAGTCAAGGTGGATCACCTGTTCTTCTCGGACTATGAAGACCCTGACATTATTTCTCAAATGTTCTTTCCCAGCTGGAGGCAGCGAACACACCATGTATTTGCAACTTGCCATTGAACGCTACCTCTAAAATGCATTCCATTGGCATCATTTGAATGAATTTCAAAGGGTGTGTATTGAGTCCCATCCTCTACTCTCTTTATATCCATGATTGCGCCTCCATGTATTCTACCAGTGCCCTCATCAAATTTGCAGATGACACACCTGTGGTTGGACTTGTTTCAAGAGGAGACGAGACAGGCTACAGGGATGAAGCCCAAAGACTGACAGAGCAGTAATCAGAGAACAATCTCATCTTGAACTCCTCGAAAACAAAAGAACTTAAAATAGACTTCAGGAGGAACATTATACTTCCAGGCTCATTATACATCAAAGGCGAAAGGGTCACTGCTTTTAGGTTTTTGAGTATGCACCTTGCTGATTATCTCTCTTGGACTACCAATAAAATCACAGTCATCAAAAAGGAAATGACCCCATGCCCTGAGGATTCTTAAGAGGATGAAACTATTGGTGCCCTTTTATCATTGTTCCGTCGAGTGTGTGCTGGCCTATGCCTTCTGACATGGTTTGCCAGCTGCTCGACAACAGTCAAGCGGGACCTTCAGAGGGTCTTCACGGACCAGACAATTATCGGCTGCACACTGTCCTCTTTGGAGGATTTATACAGATCTCGCTGCCTCGGTGGAGCAGCTAAAATTCTGAAGAATCCTTACCAGCCTGTTCATCATCTGTTTGAACTGTAGCCCTCTGGTAGATGTTTTGGGTCCATTAAATCATGGACAAACAGACTTAAAAACAGTTTTTACCCAGAGCTATGCATGAATCCCACCAAACATTGAATACTGTATTATTTCATTGTATTGTTTTTATATTTTATTGTTTGATGTATGATGCACTGTTAGGATGTGCGCTCAATTTTGTTGTACTTGTGCAAGGTTATCTAATATCTAATCTAACCTTAAAGTGGACTTCATGTTATTGACGGGCACATAAAATTCCAGCATACCTGTGTGGGTGTTGCACAAAGTTTCCTTGGTGTACATATAAAGTACGACCTATCCTGGGCCCACCACACTTTGTCATTAGTTAGGAAGGCGCAGAGCACCTACACTTCTGAAGGAGGTTCAGGAGAGCAAGGCTACGGGGTCCTAATTTTAGCATTTTACAGAAGTACATGTGAGAGTGTCCTATCTGGCTGTATCATTGGTATGGTAGCTGCAAAGCATAGTACTGGATGTCAATGTAGAGGATCATCAATACATCCAACAAGACCACTGGATCTCTATTTCTCTATTTATGGCATTCACCAGGAGTATTGTCAAAATAGGGCTAGAGAATCATAGAGGACCCCCTCCATCCAGAATACAGTATCTTTGACCTTCTACCATCAGGAAGGAGGTACAGGAACATCAAAATCAGGACTGCCAGGCTGGGAAATAGCTTCACTCGCAGGACTTGAACTGTGTCCTGTACCTGAGTAAATCATCCCAACATATCTTTACAAAGAGGGATTGTCTACTGAGTCAGTGTGGGTGGAAGTCAGAAATAGAAAGGGAGGAATCCCAGTACTGGGATTCATCTTTATTTTCCCCTAAATAGCCCACGGGACACTGAGGAATAGATAATAGGCAGATTTTGGAATGGTGCAGAAATTACAGGGTTGTGCTGATGGGATGTATCAACTTCCTGCATATTGACTGGCACCTCCTGACTGCAAGAGGGACAGATGAGACAGAATTTGTCAGGTATGTCCAAAAAGGATAGCTGACTAGAGGAGAGGCCATACTGGATCTTGTACTGAGTAATGAACCTGGTCAGGTGACAGACACCTCAGTAGGGGAGCATTTCAGAGATGGTGACCACAACTCCCTAGGCTTTAGCTTCGCTATGGACAAGGATAAAAGCAGACAAAACAGGGAAGTGTTTAATTGTGGAAGGGCTAATCATGATGGGATGAGGAAAAAACTAGGGAAAGTAAATTGGGAACAGATGTTCATGGGACAAACCACTGAAGTAATGTGGAAGATGTTTAGGGGCCACTTGCATGGGATTCAGGATAGGGTTTGTCACACTGAGACAGGGAAAAGATGGTAACAAAAGGGAACCGTAGTTGATAAAACAAGTGAGGCAGCTATAGTTAAGAGAAAGAAGGAAGCATATATTAGATTTAGGAAGTATAAAAGACAAAGGGCTCATGAGAATTAGATGGTAGCCAGGAAGGAACTTTCTTAAGTTTCTTGAGCTCTCCTAAAGAAAGGACTTGAGAGCTCAAAGGTGGCATGAGAAGGTCTTGGCAAATGGAATTAAGGAGAACCCCAAGCTATTCTATGCTTATGTGAAGAACAGAAGGATGATGAGAATGAAGGTGGGGCCTCTTAACGATAAAGGAGGCCGCAAATGCCTGAAGGCGGAGGTGGTTGGGGAGGTGCTAAATAAATACTTGGTTTCAGTATTCCCTGGAGAAAAGGACTTTGATCAAGATAAGGTTTGTGTGCTGGACGATTTTGAGATTAGGAAAGAGAAAGCGCTGGATCTTCTTAAAATATTAAGATTTATAAGTCTCTGGGGCCAGATGTGATATACACCAGGTTGCTCTAGGAAGGGAGGAAAGAGATAGCTGGGGCATCGTTTATGATCTTTGCATCTTCCTTGGCCAGAAGGGAGGAGCCAGAGGATTGGAGATTGGCGAATGTGGTCCCCTTGTTTTAAAAAGGTAACGGGGAGAATCTTGAGAATTGTAGTCCAGTGAGTCTTACGTCAGTGGTGTGCAAACTATTGGAGAGGATTCTTAAGGACAGGATGTATGAGCATTTGGTGAAGTACAGCCTTCTCAGGGATAGTCGGCATGGCTTTGTGAGGGGAAGGTTGTCCCTTATGAGCTTTATTGAGTTTTTTTGAGGAGGTTACAAATGAAATTGAAGAAGGAAGGATGGTAGATGTGGTCTACATGGATTTTAGTAAGATCCTTGACAAGGTCCCCCATGAGAGATTCATTCAAAATGTCATGAGGCATGGGATCCATAAAAACCCGACTGTGAGGATTAAAAATTGACTTGCCTGTAGAAAGCAGAAACTAGTAATGGACAGAAGTATTCTGCCTGGAGGTCAGTGACTAGTGAAGTTCCACAAGGATTTTTTCTGTGACCCTTGCTCTTTTTGATTTTTCTTTTGTAAATGTCCTCAATAAGGAAAAGGAAGGATGGATCAGTAATTTGCAGATTATATGAAGGTTAGAGGAGTTGTGGATGGTGGTGAAGGTTACAAAATGATATAGACAGGGTGCAGTGTTGGGTGGAAAAGTGGCAGATGGAGTTCAATCCAGATGAGGTGATGTATTTTGGAAGGTCAAACCTGAAGGCTGATTGCAGGGTTAATGGTCGAATAGAGGAATAGAGGAACAGAGGGACCTTTGGGTCCAAATCCATACATCCCTCACAGTTGCTGTACAAGTTGAGGGGACAATTAAGAATGCCAATGGGATGTTGGCCTTCATTAGTCGCGACATTGAATTCAAGAGTTGAGAGAATGTTGCGACTCTACAAATCTTTGGTGAGCTTGTGTTCGGTTTTGGACATCTCATTATAAGAAGCTATGGAGAGGGTACAGAGATTTACCAGGATATTACCTGGATTGGAAATAAGTCTTATGAGACAAGGCTAGCAGATCTTGGACTTTTTTCTTTGGAGTGAAGAAGGATGAGAGGTGACTGAATACGTTTACAAGGTTCTGTGAAGCGTATAAAAGGTAGATGGCCAGCACCTATTTCCCAGGATGAGAGTAGCAAACACCGGAGGATATCAGTTCAAAGTGAAGGGATTAAAGTTTAGGGGAGATATCAGAGGTTCGATTTTCATACAGTGATGGCAGTGGAGGCTGAAATATTAGGGGCATTTAAGAAACACTAAGGCACTAAGGTAGGTACATGGATGAAAGAAAAATAAAGGGTTACAAGGCAAAAAGCGTTTAGTATTGTTTTGGTAGTGTTACGAGCCCAGAGGACCCCAAATTCCAGCAGCAATAGATATTCACCAAGACAAATGGTAACTTAAACAAAAGTTGCTTTTAATTATCTTTAAACATGAAAACTGAATCATACTTTAACTTATCACTATTGACTTAACTAACCTAACTTAACCCCATTCCAATTCTAAGTCCACATGCATGTAATGTGTGTGTAAGTTTAGAAAAATTATTTGGTTCACAGTCTGATCTCACTTCTCATTCCTCCAAGTTCACTACTTGCAGGCAATTCTTATACTGTGCACAGAATTTAACATTTATAAAGTTCACCAGGTATTGGTGCTTGAAAGGTAAATGGTTACCATTCAGGAAGGTTCTTGTCGGTTTTCAGAGAGAGATTTGTTATACACTGGACATCCACAACTGATTCCTTTTTTTAATCCGCCACTTCAGTGTCTTGCTGAAGAAACTTGCCCCCTCAGGGTTCTCCAGATGATAACCTCTTTCTTTCAGGTCACCACAGAGTTCCTTTTTGTTTCCCTTATTTCAAGTGAAACACTGGACAGCCAGTCCTCTCCTCTTGCATGAACCACAAGGGCTTTTACCAAGTTGAACTAAGCACTCACAACCCGTCATCCAAATGGGGTTTTCCACAAGCTTGTCAGCTTGTCCTGTTCCAGTCCCACCTGCTGCTACTGACTATAAAACTGCAGAACTGATCTCTCTCTCTCTCTCTCTCTCCCTCTCTCACACACAGAGTGAAAAGCTTGTTTGACCCTCCTAGAAAAGCAAGTTACACTCCAGTCAATCTGCGGCTCTGACACATTATTTCATCTGTTGTCTTTTTGTAAACAACAATCCATTAGTGAAGTCTCTTGGGCACTTACCAAAGCTTTTGCAAAGGCTCTGGGGCCGACATGTCTAGCATTATCAGAGCTCCAGTATTTTAAATAAGATTACACTAAAACCTTCCCCAATTTATCTCCCAAAAACACATCTATATTCTGTCACAGTAGGAATATATAGTTGGCACAATATTGAGGGCTGAACAGCCTGTACTGTGTTTTAATATTCTATGTGTGTTGTGTATTGTGCGTGTATGTGAGTGTACAGTAGACCAGAGAAAAATGCTGTTTTATCAGGTGGTGTATGAATAGTCAGATGATAATAAACTTGAACTTGGAAAGTCTGATGATGAAGAAATGTCTTTGATGCTACTGTCCCCAATTCCTGCATGGTCCTGTTTCTGACTTCATAATCTTGTGTGATTGCCTTCATATTTTCAGCAATTTCTACTTCCACTTCCTTTTCTTCAGTATGTTCATATTTCCTTTCTATTTAAATCGTGTTCGCTC
Organism: Narcine bancroftii; assembly: GCF_036971445.1. Classification (NCBI taxonomy): domain Eukaryota; kingdom Metazoa; phylum Chordata; class Chondrichthyes; order Torpediniformes; family Narcinidae; genus Narcine; species Narcine bancroftii. The sequence goes on from NC_091469.1 coordinate 145,406,316, forward strand.
GGAGAGGACTTTAGTGAGATGTGACTAGGCAAAATTCCCTCAGGAAAACTATCCAGGTCGCTTGCTGGTGGGGTGGCACCTCCTCTTCTCCTTTCTTACCCACGCAACAATGGAATTCTTCATAAATGGGTTTGAACATTTTCAGAATATGATTCGAATGACGAGGCAGACTAATTGGGATGAATGGCCTAACTCTGATCCTATCTCTTATGGAATTCAGTTCCATCCTGAATACCTTTTCCCAAAGGAAAGTCAAGATAATATGATTCATGGAGTCATAGGCTTGAATAGCATAGACAGCTCCAAAATGTCTGTGCCATGGGAAACCCACATTTCCTCTTGCACTACTGTAACTTTGAATATTTGTTATCCATCTGTCTTTTAGATTTAGAACATAGAACATTGATCATAGAACCCCACAACACAGTTCAGGCCCTCAACATTGTGCCAACCCGTATATTCCTTTAAAAAATACTAAATCCTCCCAACCTCGTAACCCTCTGTTTTCTTTTCCATCCATGTGCCTGTCTAGAAGTCTCTAATGTTTCAGTCTCCACCACCATACCTGGCAAAGCATTCCAGGACCAAAACTCACTATGTAAAAATCTTACCCTGATGTCTCCCCTCAGCTTCCCTCCCTTCACTTTGCATTCATGTCCTCTGGTGTTTGTTATTCCTGCCCTGGGAAACACATGCTGGCTGTCCACCCTGTCCATGCCTCTCATAATCTTGTCGACCTCTAAGTCTCCTCTTATCCTCTACTCCAAAGAAAAAAGTTCCAGCTCTGCTAACCTTGCCTCATAAGATTTATTTTCCAATCCAGGTAACATCCTCTCCATAGCTTCATGTAATAAGGTGACCAGAACTGAACATAATACTCTAAGTGTGGTCTCACCAGTGATTTGTAGAGTTGCAACATGATCTCACTACTCTTGAACTTAATCCCCCATTAATGAATCCCAGCATCCCATAGGCCTTCTTAACTATCCTATCAACCTGTGCAGCAACCTTGTGGAATGATTGGTTGAGACCCTAAGTTCCCTCTGTTCATCAACACTCTTAAGTAACCAACCATTAACCCTATACTCAGCCTTTTGGTTTGTCCTTCCAAAATGCATCACTCATACTAACCGGATTGATCTCCATCTGCCATTCTGTCCAACTCTGCATCCTGTCTATATCCTCTAGTGACCTTCGACAACCTACACCTCCATCCACATCTCCTCAAACCTTTAAATCATCCATAAACTTTCTGACCCATCCTTCTACTGCTTTATCCAGGTCATTTATAAAAATCACAAAGAGCGGGGGTCCCAGAACAGATCCTGTGGTACTCCACTAGTCACTGACCTCCATGAAGAGTACTTTCCTTCATTTACTATTCTCTGCTTTATTCCTGCAAGCATATTTTTTATCTGCACAACCAAGGTTCCATGGATCCCATGGCTCAAGACTTTCTTGTGGGGGACTTTGTAAAAATGCCTTACTAAAATCCATGTAGTCCACATCTACTGCTTTACACTCATTCATTTCTTTTGTTACCTTCTCAAAAAACTCAATTAAGTTGATGAGGCACGACCTTCCCTTCACAAAGCCATGCTGACTATCCTTGAGTAGACTGGACCTCTCCAAATGCTCATAGATCCTATCCTTAAGAATCCACTCCAATAGTCCACACACCACTGATGTAAGACTCACCGGTCTATAATTCCCAGGCTTCTCCCTATTACCTTTTATAAACAAGGGGACTACATTTGATATTCTCCGCTCTTCGGGCACCTCCCCTGTAGCCAAGATCAAAGATCATAGCTACTGTCCCAGCTATCTCTTCCCTCACTTCCCACAACAACCTGCGGTATATCACATCCAGCCCAGGAAATTATCAAACAATGTTTTTTAGAAGGTCCAACACTTCCTCTTCCTTAATCTCAACATTGTCCAGCACACAAGCCTGCTCTTTTCCAACCTCACCCTGATCGAGGTCCTTTTCTCTTGTGAATACTGAAGCAAAGTATTGATTTATGATCTCCATGATCTCATCCACCTCCAGGCACATGTTGCCTCCCTTATCCTTTAGCAGCCTCACCTTCATTCTCATCATCCTTCTGTTCTTCACATACACCAAGGCCTTCTCATGCCCCATTTTAGCTCTCCTAATTCCTTTCATAAACTCCTTCCTATCTACCATAAACTTCTCATGAGCCCTTCTGTTTCCTGCTTCCTGTATCTAATATATGTTTCCTTTGTAATTATTGTCTCTTATTAATGAATTTATTGTCTCTTTAACTTGATTTAATGTACATTGCTGTAGTTTACATTTTCAGGAAGTACCTGTTTGGCTGCAGCAAGTAAGAAGTTTGGTGCATATGAAGGCAAGTTAAGTCCAAGTTTATTATCATCTGATTGTACATATCTCTCCAGACCATGGCACACACACACACACACACACACACACACACGCACGCACTGGCTCATGGGAACCAGGTATTGGGATTCAAGAGGGTGCCGAGGACAAGAAGGGCTCCTAAAGGACCTGGGGTTTTGAAGGTTTCCAGATCGTGTCAGAGAGTTGGAGCTGGAGCTCAGGTCGCTGATAAATCGAGCAGGAGTTTATGCGACTGCAGAGGCTACAGGCACACTGGAGGTGAATCCACCGTCACTCAGTGTCTCTGAAGGGAATCCCTTTTGCTTTCTGTCTTAATGCAATACTCATGGCCATTCTTTGCTTGCCTTGCAGCATGGAAAAGTTAAAGTATATCATGAATGTTACATTTTAAGTGTATTATTAGGTGACAATTAAAGGAACTTTGAACCTTTTTATTGTCATCCTATACGCAGCTCTATGTCATATCAGAGACAATCTGTTGGTCTGTTCACTGAAGTCTTATTGATTTTTAATTTAGAAATACAGCATAGTAATAAGTCCTTTTGGCCCACAAGCCTGTGCAGCCTAATTACATCCAATTGACCTACAGCCCTGGTACGCTTTTGAACAGTGGGAGGAAACCATAGCACCCAGAGGAAACCCACGCAGACATGGAGAGAACGTACAGACCTCTTGCAGACAGCACCATATTCGAACCCGGATTGCTGACTCGCGCTGCACGAGGTTTTAAGTGACCAACCTAAATACTGACCTTTATGTCCTTGGGATCTCAATAGAGACCAAAGCATCTCAAGGAATCCTTTCACACAGAGAATGTGAAAACTCCTCTAACAGCACTGGAGTCACAACCGAACCCTGATCTCTGGAACTGTGAAACAGTAGCTTTCCCAGCCACACCACTCTGCTGACCATCCGCCAAGGTTCCAAATGCTGAAATACATCCACTAAACCTTCCTCCCTGCGCTCCTTAAATACCAATTCTTCAATCAATCTTCTGGACATGTAGGGGTAGCACGGTTAGTGTAACACTATTACAGCATGAGCAACCAGGTTCAAATCTGGTGTTGCCTGAAAGGAATTTGCATGTTCTCCCCATGACCTGCGTGTTCTGGTTTCCACCCATCCTCCTAAAACGTACAGGGTTGGTGGGTTAATTGGATGTAATTGGGTGGCATGAGCTTCATGGGCTGGGAAGGCCTTCTATTGAGTCCCCTATGACTATAGGGGAATTAGGGGATATAGGGAGAAGGCAGGTAGGTGGAGTTAGGTCATAAATTAGATTAGCCATGATCGTATTGAATGGCGGAGCAGGCTCGATGGGCCATTTTTGGCCTACTCCTGTTCCTACTTCCCATGTTCCTACTGTGATGTATCGTTAAAATTTTAAAATAAAATTTTTGAAGTCTTCCATATTATGTGGCTCAGTGTCAAACATGTTTGGTAAGGATCCCATGAACAACCCTGTGAAAATTGCTAAAGGCTACAATAAAAAGTTGTCCGTATGGTTTTAAAAATTAGAATGCTTCAATAAAATCTCCTTTGATTTTACCTCTTTCCAGAGGAAATCTGAAGTTATACAAGAGAAGGTTTACTTGAAAGAATTAGTAAAGTCCAACACTCCAGACTTGGCAACTGGTAAGTGATGGAAGCTGTGCTTAGTTTCTGGGGAATTTAAAAGAAAAGCGAAGCGGAGCAGAGCAAGGACTCGGGAACTGGTGAGTGTCGTGAGCTGGACTTCTTTTCAGGGAAGTTTAAAAGGCAAGCAAAGCAGTGGTTGGTGGGAGTCTGTGCTACAGATGGAGCCAGCAGTAAATAAAACAAAGGGAAACTCAAGCAGAGCGGCCATTGTTGGAGCGACCATCATGAAAGTGGCCCAGTGTGGAAGTGGAGAGTTAAAGGATTTGGCTCAAGAGGCTTCGGCGAGCAGAGGCTGAGGACATGCTACAGGTAAGGTCAAGTGAGATCTTTTCATAGTAACCCAGAGTAGGTGGAAGAGATGGAAGCTAGAGCAATGCAATGCTCCAATTGCAGGATGTGGGAAACCTGGGACAGCGCAAGTGGCCCTGATGCCTACACCTGCAAGAGGTGCATCCAGCTTCAGCTCCTTGCAGACCATGTTAGGGAACTGGAGCTGGAAGTGGATGAACTCCAGATCATTTGGAAGGCAGAGGGAGTGATGAACAGAAGCTATAAAAGAGACTCACTCCTTGGGGGAAAGAAGCAGGTGACTATTAGGGAAGGGAAGGGGAATAGGCAGTCAGTGCAGAACCCCTCCTTTGTGTCTATTCACCTCAGTAACAAGCATCATGAATACTGCTGAGGGGAGTGACCTATCTGGGCAAGGTGACAATGGCACTGGGGTTGGCTCTGAGCCTCAGAAGAGAAGGATGAAGTCAAGAAGAGCTATAGTCATAGAGGACTCAATAGTTATGGAAAAAGACAGGAAAATCTGTGGCCATTGCAGAGACTCCAGGATAATGTGTTGCCTCCTGGATGCTCGGGTCCAAGATGTCTCTGAGCAGGTACAGAATATTCTTAAAGGGGGAGGGTGAGCAGTCAGAGGTTGTGGTACCAATGGCAAAGGCAGGAATGTGGTAGAGGTCCTGAAAAGTAAATTGAGGGATATAGAAGAGAACAAAGCTGAAAAGTGATCGGGGAGGGCATAGCTGTTTGAATGGAGAGAGCAAGAGGAAAGGAGAGAGAGGAATAGGGAAGAGACAGAGACAGGGGAGGGTCCTAACAGAAATTGGGGAAATTGATGTTAATGCCATCCAATTGGAGAGTGCCCTCACAGAATATTAGGTGCTGTTCCTCCAATTTGCAATGGTCTCAGTTTGGTATTGCATGAGGTAACTGACAAACATATCAGTATGGGAATGGGACGCAGAATTGAAAAGGTATTGCTGTACTGTATATGCTTTGTAACACTTTACTTCTGACAAAGAAATTGCAAAGGCAGCCAACTATTAGTTTGGCAAGATGTTTGCAAAACTGCTGATCAAACATGAATTACGCAGATAATTAATCTGAGTTGTAGATCTCATATTGCTTATATTTGCCCTGGATGAAACCCAGATATGACACACATACTCTCCATATTTGGATCATGAGTACACTTGGGAGAGATTTTGCTTCAGTGCCCAGCTTGGGGCTCTCTTTCACTACCCATCCATCATTCTCACTAATCTCCTCGGGCCTTCATGTTGGCTTGGCTCCGTGTTATGAAATGTGCTCCATGGCCTTGATATTTCCCACTCAATTGTGAGTGAAGGAAGGGATAGGAAGGGGCAGTATTTTCCCCAGCTCACTATGTATATTGCTGATGCCCTATTCATCATGTTGGCATACTTGGAACTTGAGAGATTTGACCAACTTTAGGTCATTCCCAGAAATTTTCAGATATCAGATTTATTGTCAGAGTACAAACTTGACACCACATACAACCCTGAGATTCTTTTTCCTGTGGGTGAGGCAGAATTACCACTTACTAGCAATACAAAAAAAAGGATTCAATGTGCACATATAAACAAATAAAGATATGTAAACAAACTGTCTGCACACCAGAGATAGTAAAAAAAAATCAATAAAGTTCAAAAGTAAAAGTCCTTAAATAAGCCCCTGAGGAGTCTGATAGTGGAGGGGTAACAGCTGTTCCTGAACCTGGTGGTGTGAGTCTTGTGCCCGTATACCTCTTTCCTGATGGTCACAGCGAGAACAGAAACTGCAGTGGTTGGTGTGGATCCTTCATGATTGATATTGCACTGTCAAGGTTCCCTGTAAACGTTCTCAATAACGGGGAAGGTTTTACCAATGATGTCCTGGGTTGTGTCCTCTATTGTTTTCAGGCTTTATGCTCGGTGTATTGGTGATCCCCATACCAGACCATGATGCAGCCGGACCACACACTTTCCACCACACAAGTAGAATTTTGCTAGGGTTTCCGATGTCCAACCAAACCTGTCCAAACTCCTGAAGCAGTAGATATGCTTTCTTCATGATGCCTTTGGTGTATGGGGTCCAAGAAATATCCTCAGAGATAGTGACTCCAAAGAACTTAAATTTGCTCACCCTTTCCATCTTTGATGATCACTGGATCATACACCTCAGGTTTTCCTTTCCAGAGTTCAACAATCAGCTCTTTGGATTAAGAGCAAGGATGTTGATACTGCACTATTCAGCCACAACAATTACCAGGGCACTGGGAGCATTGGGTGGTTCGATCTACCACAAGTTAAATCTGCCTGCCCCTAGCCCTCACTGCCTACTGATAATCTTACCTGTTGCATAAAAGGACACTTCCAGTTCTTTTACTAATTGTCTGAAACATCACGGATAGTGTAGCAGTTAAAGCAATGCTGTTACAGGGCTAGTGACCCAGGGTCGAATCTGCCGTTATCTCTAAGGGCTTTGTATGTTCTCCCAGTGTCCCCGTGGGATTCCTCCAGGTGTTCTGCTTTCCTCCCACATTCCAAAGATGCACTGATGGATGTAATTAGGCAGCGTGGGATCATAGGCCATAAGGACCTGCTGTATCTCTAGATTACATTTTAAAATGTCTAATGTGCCCCTCCTGCCAGTGTAAACTTTTCTACCCTGTGCCATATCCAACCACAAAGTCATAAAATGTGTCTATCTACCATGAATTGACTTTGAGCTGCACCAGTGTTCACATCTAATGTGACTCATTTGAATTTTTTAGTCTCATTCACAGGATGTGGGCATAGCTGAAAATGCCAGTATTTATTACCCATCCCTGATTGCCTTTCAAAAGTTGGTGGTGGCGAACTGCCTTGTGAACCTTGGATTTAAGGCAATTAACAAATGAACCAAATGGAAGGCCATTGATCTAAAGCAATGGTTCTCAACCTTTATCAGTACAAGTCCTGACAAGTCATAGCCCACTAGTGGAATGACTAAGCAATATTTTCAAGTCAATTATAGCTCTGTAAGAAGCACATCTTTATCTAATTTAAAGTAGTTTATTTAACATTTTTTTAAATCCACATGAAAAATACACATGGCCCACCAGTGGGCCATGGATTACAGTTGGAGAATTTCCAGGGTTGTTAACTCAGTTTCACTCTTCTCAGGTGCTGCCTGACCAGCCAACAATATTTCTTACTTCAGATTTAGAACTTAAAAGAGTTCAAACAGGAACAGGCCCTTTGGCCCACGGGTCTGAGCAAAAGGTAATGCCCAAATTAAAATAAAACTTTGCTGATTGATAGGCCTCCAACCCTTTCGTAGTTAGAAGCCTCTTATGCACATCTGCTTCCACCACTAATCCTAGCAGCCCGTTCAAGACTCTGTCTGCAAAATATTTGAACTATACATCTCCCTTAAATTTCTTCCCCTCACCTTAAATATATGTCCCCTGGTGTGTAACGCTTTTGCCCTGTGGAAAATACTTCTACCTCCTGCTGGATTTTGCCTCCATTTGATTTATGGAAATTTGATTTTTAATTAACAAGTTGTTGTTATCTGGAATTTAGAGTAGGAGATAATGCAGGCGCAACTGTAGCTTTGAAAAGGAAATGGGTAAAAACGGAAAGAAGGAAATCATAGCACTCTCAAGCACTCAACCATCTCACTGGCTCTACACAAAGCCCTTGAACACCTAAACCGCAAAGATGCATATGTCAGGAGGCTCTTTATCGATCACAGTTCAGCATTTAACGCCATTATTCCTTCAAAACTGATCAGCAAACTCCAAGGCCTGGGACTCAACACCCTACTGTGTAATTGATCATGGATTTCCTCACCTCCAGACCACAATCAATGAGGATTAGTAACAACATCTCCTCCACAATCTCCATCAGTAGGGCTGCATTCTTAGCCCCCTGCTCAGTTCACTTTAAATCTATGACTGAGTGGCTTGATATGACAATAACACCATCTGCAAATTTGCTGACGATACCACAGTAGTGGATTCTACAGCATAAAGAAAAGTCAGTACACAGGATGGAGATTGAAAACTTGGCTGAATGGTGCACCAACCTTGCACTCAATGTCACCAAAACTAATGAGCTGATTGCTGACTTCAGGAAGGGAAAACTAGAGGTATACAATCCAGTGGTCATTGTTGGGGAGGGAGGTCAAAGTTGGAGAGGGTGAGTACATTTAACTTTTTGGGAGTCACTATCTCAGAGGATCTTTCCTGGACCCAACACAATAATGGCATCATGAAGAAAGCATGTCTATGCCTTTACTTCCTCAGGAGTTTGCGGAGGTTTGGTACGACACCAGAAACCCTGGCGAGTTTCTACAGAGGTGTGGTGGAACGTGTGTTCACAGGCTGTATCACAGTTTGGTTTGGGGACACCAATATCCCTAAGCATAAAGCCCTGCAAAATGTAATGGACACAGCCCAGGACATCACAGGCAAAATCCTCCCCGCTATCGAGTACATCTACAGGGAATGCTGCCGTCAGAGAGCAGCAGCAATTATCAAGTATCCACATCACCCAGCACACGATCTGTTCCCGCTGCTGTCATCAGGAAAGAGGTCTAGGTGCCACAAGACTCGCACCAGCCGGTTCAGGAACAGCTGCTTCCCCTCCGCCGTCAGACTCCTCAATGACAAACTCACTCAGAGACTCATTTAAGGACTCTTACTTGTGCACTTTATTAATCATTTTATTCTCTCTGTATTGCATATTCACTTTGTTTGCATTACATTTCTTTATTTGTTTACATCCATATGCTGTGTACAGTTTTTTTTTGCACTACCAATTAGTGGTAATTCTGTTGCACCCACAGAGAAAAGGAATCCCAGGTTTGTATGTAATGTCATGCATGTATTCTGACAATAAATCTGAAATCTGAAAATTGAATCTGAATGCCCGGTCACACTCTCTTCTCCTTTCTCTTCTCGGTCAGAAGATACAACATGAGCTTGAAAACAAACAGCACCATATTCAAGGACAGCTTCTTACCTGTTGTGATCAGACTTTTGAAATGTCTACACTTCATGTATTTTGTTTTAGTAACACCATTTCCGAGGCTGCCTGTAAGGAGTTTGCAGGTTCTACCCATGTCTGCATGGGTTTCCTCCCGGTGCTCTGGTTTCCTTCCACCCTTCAAAACACACTGGGGTCGGAAGTCATTTGGATGCAATTGGGTGGAACAGGCTTGTGGACCAAAAGGGCATGTTACCATGCTGCATGCATGTTCTGTATATTTCCTGCATTTTCTGAACTTACCGTAAACCTATACCCTGCAACAACAAAAAAATCTGCTGGAGGAACTCAGAGGGTCAAGCAACTTCCGTGGGAGTAAAGGAATTATTGATGTCTTGGGACAGAATCCTTCATCAAGACTGACAGCGCAGAGGGGAGAAAGCCTGTACAACGTGCTCTTTGCTCCAGATTCCGGCATCTTCATTCTCCTGTGTGACTCCATTATTACCCCTGCACTTTGTTTTATTACTGAATCAGTAAAATAATGATGCCCTGTATTAACTAATTTTTTTTTTTCTACACTTTTAGAAACATGGAAAAACCTACAACACAATACAGGCCCTTCAGCCGACAAAGTTGTGCAGATTACTAGATTTTCCCATAGCCCCCTGTTTTTCTAAGCTCCAAGCACCTAAATACCCTATCGCATCCGCTTCCACTTGCCAGCAGCCCATTCCACCCACCCACCACCCTACATAAAACACGTACCCCTGACAGCTCCTATAGGCCTACTCCCCAGCACCTTAAACGCATGTCCTCTCATGGCCACCTTTTCAGCACCTGGGAAATAGCTTCTGACTTTCCACACAATCAATGGCTCTCATCATCTTATACATCTCTCTCAGGTCACCTCTCATCCTCCGTTGCTCCAAGGAAAAAAAGGCCGAGTTCACGCCACCTGTTTTCATAAACCAGCCAAGATCCTTGTAAAACTCCTCTGCACCCTTTCCATGGCTTCCACTTCTTGTTTTGT